>NC_086175.1:81402239-81759739 GCF_023053635.1 Elgaria multicarinata webbii
AAAAAGAAAAATTTGGCTCAGAACCTATTAGGTCTGAAAGGATTGATTAATCCAATGTGGCTAAAAAAAAAATCCCCACAAATGGGTTTTGGATTATTTTTTCAATGTATCCTGGGGTGGTAAAATGCCACACACTCTCAAATATGTTTGTGGTGTCATAAGAAAGGTCTTTTAAACTGAAAATATTAGAAAAGTATCACAAACTGACAAGATAAAACTTGATTATTACTAAAAAAAAAAAAACGTTTTTCTTCATGTAGAAAACCATTTTTCATCATAAGAAACCTGTCTCTGGTGAGGTAAATGTTCCCCCAATAAAATCCCATGGTTTATGCCAACCTACTGACACCATCAGTACAGAAGCCAGCTTCCATAGACCAGTTTTCTTTGAGAAAAAGCTGGGGACATTTTTATAGCCCAAGATGTTGCTTGTGATTGGAACATAAAGCCACCCCAATGACAAAATCAATGGATATTTTGTGCCCCTGGTGTGTTTTTGTTTCCAGAAAGGAATTGGTAAAGGCTGAAATTTGGGGCGGGTGATATTGAACAGGTGACATTACATAACAATGTCATGGGAGGACTATGTGGTAGGTCTACTTCTGTGTAAATTATGTGATGTAAAGTGCATTTGGGGTGCCTTTGCAACTCTACTGGTTTGGACAGGGATGAATAATTTGACCATTAGGCAAAGAAGTGAGTACCACTGCAATGCTTTAAAAAATGAGGGCAAAATTACACTTTTTTGTGTGCTTTCTCGGGCACTCAGATTATCTCCTTGGCAGAACTGAAAAATTGGTCACAATGAACAAAATTGGGCATATAATAATGACAATGAGATGTGACACTTCAGAGAATATCATTTTAATGATCCTTCAGCTTTACATATACTGTTAATATTCAAACCTCTAGAGCCAATTACTACTCACCTCAATTGTATAATGAGACCTATGCAAGTTTGTCTTGATCTTAACTGTATCTAGCAAGTCTGTTCAGAAATTACCAGCTTACTTTCTGAAATCCTTTACCCATTCTGAAAGCGGAGTGTTAAGCCATGATCTTGACACCGTTAGCTCTTCATTGCTCAGAGAGAAAAAAATCAGTATTAAAACAGAAAAACAGCTAATAAAGGCCAAACTCCAATCATTACCACCACGCAGCAAATTCTCAATGCTGAAAATGAAAGAAGCAGAGAAGGTTGGCCTCCTACACACTCCAACCATTACTGATCTGTCTCTCTTCTGGAGTAAGACCACTTCAAAACTTCAGCTTTACAATTCACCTTCAGCAGAGGTTTCATCCCCCTGCCCCTCACCTCCAATGTTATGGTTCCATTACTGAAAGGAACTCTCCATCAATCATCACAACAGAGATGAACATAAAACTGAATATTTACCTTCCAAAACATAAACCATTTGGCATGCTATTTTAAGGTATATTAGGGCATTTTAGTCTGTGTGCACATCTTTTGTCTTTACTTCATTTCTTAAAAGTCATACAAGATGTTTTACTCAATGTAGTCTGCAAGCATTTGAATTGAAGTAGGATTAGTTCCTCCAGCCTGCCAAGTTACTTCCAACTACATGGAGCGGATATACAAAGCAGGTTGGCACTCTCTGAATTCGTTTCAGCACCATCCATTGCTATTTCTTCTTGAGTTGGCTGACTAAAACTTTTTAATGAACATCAATGGAAATTAGGCCAGTGTTGACAATGAGACTAATGCTGCCTGACATTTCCCAAAGACTATAGCTCAGCTTGCACAGGCAGCAGTGTGCCTTTTTAACGTTGATTAAGTAAACAGAACCAAATGCCGCCTTTACTTTCCATTTAGTGCATCACAGAAAACATGTGTTTCTGTCAACTAAGCAGGTCATACATTGCTTTTAAGAGGCTGAAATACTGGTTATTAGACAATGACTGAAATCTACCACATGCCTGATAATACATTTTTCTGACATATCATCATGCATTATGTGTTATTAGAAAGTACTCCCTTTGTGGTAAATTTAAACCACTAACAAAAACATAACATACTACCATGAAGTGAGTGATTCTTGTAGTTCTTGTGTTTACTAATTCCTATAAGCCACATGAATTTCTTCCCCTGAAAATAAACTGAGCTCTATACCACCACAAGAGTGGGTTCATAACACAATTTCACAACCTGTTCAGGGAATACAGAAGTAGGATAGGAGCCAATTTCATGGCTTTCTGCTCCAGGCATTTGAGATCTCTGTATACTGACAGCTTCTTTATATGAGCAATTTATTGTGCACTTGTGATTGGCCACTCACAGAAGTTTATGGGTCCTTTACATGACACTGTCAGCCTCCGGGATGTCTCCCATGTCTTCCCCCAGTACTCTTACTTTAAAACGGTAAGAGATAATGCACTATTTAAAATTATCATAGGGTATTGCAGACCAGTAGCTGGCACTGTTTCATTTAACTTTATGGAGCATTTCCAAGCGGGGAAGTTTTCAATTACAAATCACATGGTCACCACTGGTCGCCATCTAAAGGGGCCAAAGTCAACATGGAAAGACCCCAGAAGAAGAAAAACAATAAGGATGCATTTTGTTCTTTAACACAGAGACACTCTGAACAAAGAAGCTGCATAGGTGGCCTTAGTAACCTCTGTTAGATTACTGCAATGCACTTAGATTACTGCAATGCAGTCTATATGGCGCTGCCTTTGAAGACTGTTCAGAACATTCCGCTTGTGCAAAATGCGGTGGCCAGATTTATATTGGAGAGCAGGAGGTTCAAATATATAAGGCCAACTCTGGCCTGCTTGCATTGACTGCCTATGTTTCTGAATGTGATTCAAGATGCTGGTTCTAACATGTAAAGCCTTATACAGCTTGGGACAATACCTGACAAAACATCTCTCCTGACACAAACCTACCCATACGACATCTAAGGTCCTCCTCTGGGCCTTCCTGGTGGTGGCAAGAAGGAATGGCATTTATGGAATGATTTCCCCAACGTTGCTATCTTTTGGTGCCAGCTCAAAACTTTTCTTTTCCCAGGCATTTAGCAGCATGTGGTGAGTTTTAATCGATCCCAGATATGCTTTAAGTTTGGCTGACAGCTCAATATTGTTTTTAGATGTGGGGTTGTCTTTGTGTGTACTGTCTGTTTTGTGTTTTTATGGTTTTGTATATCATTTTTAATGTTTTATTTTTTTATAACCCATCCATAGAGTCCTCCTATGGGGCAGTATAGAAATGTATAAATAATAATAAAAAATATTAATATAGGACTCACTGAGCCCAACCAGTATACAGGAGACTTGGGGCAGGAAAGGAAAAGTCAGTGTTGAAGTAGATCCAGGGCTTGCAGGGTGAAGCACCAGTATTATTTGACTATCAAGGGACTATGACATAATGTGCCACCCCTCAGGCTTCCCGGTTCCCCCGTGGGCTGCTGGTGGGGAATGGATTTTCCAGCAACAATATATCTCTTTTGTAATGCAAAGTATTTTGAGGAGGCTGATCAGTCAGTGAAGAGGTTCTGTTGCCAGCTCCTCCGGTACAGCTGGGACAAGAGCTGCGCGCCATTGCGCAGAGTTAATGTGGCAAACTTGTTTGCATGTTGCTTCCTAGAGTGCAGACGACGTAGCACCTCAAGCCCCGGCGGTGCGCTACTTCACGGAAAACTCCAGACCCGGGTGGAGGAAACTTCACTGCCTGTGCAGGACGTTTCGCTGCGTCCTCCTGCACTGAGTGGTCGTTGGCCCATTACGCACATAGAACACCGACACCGCCTCCCTTCACCTCTCAGCTAGAGAAACCAAAAGGAGTAGAATAACGCAGAGAATGTTCGGGTTTTCATTAGGAAAAGCCATTTTACAATCTCTCCCGCGGCTGAAGTGAGAGCTGCCCATAGAAATCAGTGGAGAAATTCAGAACTTTAATGTAGTTAGGGCTGGCAGCGGCGTGTCTCCCGGAGAAACAAAGAAAACAGTTTCTGATCTTTTTAGCTCGGCTATTTCATGTGGGGAAAAAAGTGATTGTTTTAGTTTAGCTTTTAAACATTTTTTTAAAAAAAGTCCGGCCGACACAACCCGTAAATTGCAATTTGGGGTACTCAGGTTAAAGGAGCGTGGGCATACAACAGCCCTGTTAATATTGCAGGTCGGGCGATCATACCGAGAACGTGATTTACAACATCCCTGCGCTGTAGTCCACCGCTATTATACCACTATTGCAGGTTAATGAGCCTGGCAGAGAGACGGACAGCATACAACAACCGCGTAGTGTTGTCTACTGCTATTATACCCGTTGCATTGTAGGATTGCGGTTGGACAAGCTGGCTTATAATATTGCACGTCAGAGTAGGGTTGAGGACGATTTTGATTCGCAGTCCCAGCCAAACATTCCATATATAAACATAAAAAAACCAAACCTGAGACTGAAGGCAAAGTAGCTCCTCAATTTGCCTTACATCCCAGATGCAGCTCACAGTTGTCTATGCTTTGTGCATCATTAACTTGAAAACTTAGACGAAATAAGATCTGAGTTAGGTCTCTTCGCTTCTTTCGTTGTATTATTAGACAGATGAAGGGGGCGGGGAGAGCACCTGTTTCTTAATGCAAACCTGAACTTCTTCCAGTTGTTTTCTATTACCAATTCTCACTTCCGCTCCCGAGAAGAATCGAGGGAGGAAGAATCCTCAGAAAACGGAAACTGGGACTGTGCGTCACTCTACTTGTATAGCTCTGCGTTCTCCAGCTGTGGCCGCTGCCTGTTCGCGACTGACGTCACGCCTCCTTTAGACGGGGAGGGGAGGAAGGGCACTGTCGAACTTTTTCTGCCTGAAATCTAACTGCAGGGACAGGCGAGCAGCTATCGCGCGAGCCTAATGTGAGGAAGAAGACGAGAGAAGAGGCGGTGGGGAAAGAGGAGTGGAGAAGGGGAGGCTGCTTTCGTTCTCGCTCGCATGACAACCCCCCTTTAACAAGCGATGGATTAGTCCGGAAGCAGAAAGTGGGCGGGGGCTTCCCGCGCGCGCAGGCTAGGCCGACGGTAGCGTTGGCTGCGGGGCTTGCCGCCTTCTCCTCGTCTTCTTCTTCTCGGCAGCCGCTCTGACAGCCATTTCGCGAGGACAATAGTGAAAAGCGGGACCGGGGAAGAGGGCACGTGCGCACGCGTGGCCAGGGTGAGGAGGACTCTCTGGTGGCGGCGCTGAGGGCTCGGCGCGTGGCGGAGGCTGGCGGGGAGTGTGTGTGTTTGTATGGGGGCGGGGGAGGGGGGTCCGTCGCGTGGGAGTCAGGAGCGAGTCTGAGGAAGAGGAGCGTTGTTAGTAGGGGGGAGGGGAGGGGAGGGGAGGGGGAGTGGCGGGTTCTCGGGGTGGCAGTGAGGGAAACGGGCATCCCAAAGGGGCGGCACTAAAGGTGAGGTGAACAGGGTGGGTATCGTTATGGTGGTAGCTTTGGAGGGAGTCGCGTTTGTACCCGGAGCGGTGTGTGTTGGGGGTGGCGGGGTGCTGCTTGCCTTGTCAAGTCGGTAGCGGAGGAATTGAGGGCTGGGCCGCGTGCATATGACATCTGCTTTCGCTTCTTCCCTCCCTCCCTCGTCCTTTCTGTTTTAATTATTCTTGTTTCCCCCCGAGTTTCTGGCTGGTGCCTAAACTGGTTCTTCTCCTAGCTAGTGGGGTCTTCTAAATAGCGGACCGGCGGGGTGGGGTGGGCGTAAGAAGTGGGTTAGTGATTGGCAGATCATTGGGAATGTTGTGTTGGCGTTTAAGGTGGCAGCACAGCGTAGTTTTGAGACAAGAGCCCATCACAACATCTAAACGCGATGGCTAATGTGTTGGACTTGCGAAGTAGTGAAGGCTGCCTCTGAGCGTGTGTCAAGTGCATTTCCCTTGCCATACCAAAGCGCCATTTTTCCGAAATGGGGAGGGGGGTTGTGTTACCGTTGTTGGTTTCCAAGAGGCTAATCCTTAAGTGTGTCTTTTGGTCCCCTCAAGACAAGCAAAATGCTTCATTTTGAGATACTCATTTATATTGTATTTTATATTATGGTTTTATACTGTTGTTTTATACTTTGAATGTTTTTAATTTTTGTTAACCGCCCAGAGAGCTCCGGCTATTGGGCGGTGTAGAAATGTAATAATTAAATAAATAAATATTCAGGAGTGCCTTATATTTCTTTTAATGGTTGAGCCAGTGTGAACTGGTGGGTATAAAATTAGACTTAGGCCTCAAACATAGAAGCACATACCCAGTCTCACACTCAGTGTAGCTTTGGCCAGGTCACTACTTTTTTTGGCTTTGGTTCCCTTTCAATAGAAAGAAGCAAGTGGTGTAATCCATATAATGCTTGTAGTGTATGTGCGTGCATGCAGGTGGTCACTTGTGAATATCTGGCAAGCTAAAAGTGTTTTGGTTTCTCTTAGAAGCCAGAACTTACTAAACAGAATATACTCTTAAGTCAGATGAGCCTGTTGCATGGTTAAGGGATGTTTAACACATTATGAACAGGTTGAGAGGGAAACAATTTTAATTTACAACTCCTATTGTGTGTGTGTGTTTTGTGTGCCTATAGATAGGATGTGGGTTTGCATTAACTTTTGTTATGGCAACCTGAGGAATAGAAACTCATTCTCTTACCTTACTTAGCATATTTATCTGTGAGTAATCCAAATTGTATCCTAGATGTATTTTAAATAGGATGCTTTAGTCAAGGGACATTAAGGGTGCAAACCTATTTAGGTTTAGACACAAACAAGTCCTCCAACTCCCAGCATTCCGTAGCCAGGATGGGGAATGCTGAGATTCCCCTAAGATTGCGCTTTAAGTTACTTAATTATACATCCTGTGCTTTGTATGGGAGATGTAATTGCGGTGGTTGAGCATGTTAACTACTCCAGATTAATGCCCACAAAGTACAAACCACTTTTTTAGTGTGTGCTTTTGGGAATAAAAATCTACAGGCTCCAAATGGCTTTCTCAAAAAGATAAGTAAATGCTGCTAGTCAGGACATGTTCATGCTTTTATGTGATAAACAATGCAAAAGGCATCTGCCATTGACTGCGAAGCTAAATTGGCACAAAGCTGTTAAATCCTTTGATACAGTTAATTGTTCACAGGAAAACATAGTGAGTATGTTAAAGGGAAGTGGTTTGTTTTCCTTTCATGTCATGCTGGAGAACAATAGAATATAATTTAAACACTTGTCTACTGAGTTTAAAAATATTTAGGTTATGGATAACGAAGTGTAGAGAACACTCTTATTGGTAGGCTTATATTATCCTTTCATAATCACAAACGGTTGTATACTAGAAATCAATAGTTCAGTTTTTAGTTAATGGGAAATGGAAATGTCCAAGTTTTCGAACTTATATCTAACTTAGATATTAAGTTGTTCCTGTTCTTTGACTTGTCACATGCTGCTTGGGGTGCTGGGATGTGGTGGTCTTCAGGTTACATTGGGTAACAGGACTTTCTTTCTTTTAGGGACACTATGAACGAAGAGCAGTTTGTTAACATTGACTTGAATGATGATAACGTTTGCAGCGTGTGCAAATTAGGAACAGAAAGAGAGACACTTTCATTCTGCCACATTTGTTTTGAACTAAACATTGAAGGTAAGTGTACATAAGAACAGAAGAGCCATGCTGGATCAGACCAAGGGCCCATCTAGTCCAGCATTCTCTTCACAAGCAGAAATCCACAAGCAGGACATGAGTGCAACAGCATCCTCCTGCCCTTGTTCCCCAGCAACTGATGGTACTGCCTCTGATATTGGGGGTAACTCATAGCCATTGGGACTAGTAGTTATTCATAGCCTTGTCTAGCCCCCTTTTAAAGCCATTACTACATCTTGTGGTACCGAATTCCATAGTTTAACTACGCACTGTGTGAAGAAGTATTTCCTTTTATCTGTCCTAAATCTCCCACCAATCAGCTTCATGGGATGACCTGGTTCTGGTATTATAGGAGAGGGAGAAAAATGTCTCCCTATCCACACTCCCCACACTATGCATAATTTTGTACACCTCTATCATGTCTCCCCTTAGCCTCCTTTTTTCCAAGCTAAACAATCCCATTTGTTGTAACTTTCTCTTGTAGGGAGATGCTGCAGCCCCTTAATGATTTAAGTTGCTGTTTTCTGCACTTTTTCAGTTCTACAATATATTTTTTAGGTGTGGTGACCAGAACTGTACACAGTATTCTAACCATGGGCGTGCCATATATTTGTATAAAGCCTGTCTGATATTGGCGTTTTTATTCTAAATTCCTTTTCTAATTGTACCTAACATGGAGTTTTCTTTTCTTTTTTGCAGCTGCTGCATGCTCAGCAGCTGTACTTAGCCTAATACTGTACAATAGTATGAACAGTATTACATTATGTAGTATGTAGCCTAATTCTGTGTCATTGAGACTTGAGACAATGTGAGATTCTGAAACAAGATTGAAAGTAGAAAGGTGACTTCCCTGAAGGAAAGAAATGTTCCGTTTCCAGGAAGTGGTGGTAGCAGCACATAAATCTTCAGCTGTTTAACTTATTTGTGAAAACTCTGCTATGTTTTTCAACATCTACTGTGGATTCTACAAGTTAGTTGCTCAATAATTGTTTGTTGAACATTTTCAAGGTTTAAATGAAAAAATAGTCTACTGTGTTTAAAGCCTTATTCAGGCAGTATTCTTGCGTGTAATGAACATAGGACAAGTTCACTAGCTCCTCCTTCCTTTTGTTGTTAGCTTCATGTGTTGAAGGCAAACTTCTGCAGCTTTTTTATCCATGTAGGCTTCCTGCCCAATTTAAAACCCTGATTTTCCAGGATATTAAAATGCATGAGGAGCCTTCACAGACACAAAAGGCCATAACCCTCATCTATCTTGTGGAGACTTTTTGTAAAAAAAAAATTTAAAGAAAAGTCACTGAATTAGAAGGGAAGATAGGAATCTCTACCCATAAAGCAGAAAGTATCTGTGTTTCATATATGCCCCAAAATGTTTTCCCACTTCCACATATGGTACTGCCTTAATGCTGTTCACCCAGACAGATCTTTGCGTACATGGATAAGAAAATATCTAAAAACATGAATTTGGGGGTTTGAAGTATTTTTTAAAGAATTTAATAAAAGGTTTACACCTTCAACTACAAGTGTGCCTTGGGCGGAACTCCCAGCATGCCTTTGGTGGGAGGCCAGACTTACTGGCCTTTGGCAGCCATTGTGATTCCTAAAGTCAGTCAACCCAATTCCACATAAAAGGAAACAACCCACATAAATGGGCTGCATCCATTTGCGGTGCCTCCTCCCAACTGCCATGTGTGGTTTTAAAATCAAAACTAGTTACAGTAGCATGTCTTTGAGAGGATGAACTCTGGACATGCTCAAAGGCACCCTGCCTGATATTTCTGTTTTCTCAGAAACTGAGGGAAGCACACTTGCAGCCTTCACACTTAAGAAGGAGGGAGGGAGGAAAGGGAAGCACTCTGCATATGCCCAGAAACAAGCTTGACAAAGGGGGTAAGTGCCCAGCTCACTCCTGTCCCTTCAGTACAGGCTCCTGATGGAGCACTTTGTGGGTGAGAAGTGTGGGCTGAGGCAGTCCCAGGGGCATCCACTAAGAGCTGAGGACATGGGTACCTGATGGCTGCTAAAGGCATGCATGCTGGGAGGTGTAGTACTGGCATGTCACTTTGTCTCAGTCCTAACTCAGCCCCCACTTTTCTGACCTCTGGCTAACTGTCTTTGTTCTTCATTTAACTGACTTTCCCCAACTGCCACTCATCCTGCCCACCTTCCATTCTAGCCTCAGCTGTCAGTCATTCTTCCATTCACTCTTCTGTTTCAATAGTAAAGTCAGGCTTTTATATAAAAATTATAAAAAAGACCTTGGGTTTTTTATTTTTTTAAAAAAAAAATCTCTTGGCACTTAAAAGCCATTAATGCAGTTACTAGGCAAGCCTGCCTGGGAAAAAAATCCTTAAGCAGGGTGCTACTACTAAGAAGGAATGCTCTCCCACCACACCTCAGATGTGTTCAAAGATTAACATGTTATTCAGGAAGCTAGGCTTGCGCCTACAACTCTTAGCTTGCGTTGGGAGGGAGGGGAGACGTATCAGGCTTTGGCGACCATCATCTGGAAGTAGCTTGCCATCCTGGGCCTGAAAGGAGAGTGCCTGGGCGGGCTGGAGCAGAAGGGAAGGAGGTCGCAGCTCTGGGCCTGTCACTGATGGCATCGATCAAGCTACCCGTGAGTCAGTTAGCCAGCTTCCTCAGAGAGAAAGAGGGGTGGGGGTGACGGTGGGGGTGGGGGAAGAAACTAATTTAATTTGTTTTAATGGTACCTCACAGGCCTAGGACTGGCCTACTTTGCAGGGTTGTTGTGACGATGAGAGAAGGAAAAAAGAATTTAATTTGTTTAAAGGTTAACTCACCAGCCTGCTACTTTTAAGATGATTACCTCGCAGACATATATCTTAGGGGGGCCAAGTAGAAACTTGAAATTTGGCACACTGCTAGGTCTGGCTGTACAATGTACCAGAAAAATTTAAATAATTTAATTTTGGGTTTTAAGTATTTTTTAAAAAATTAATAAAAAACAAGGCTTATGGCTACAACTCCCAGCATGCCTTGGGTGGAACTCCCATGAGTCTTCTCTTGTCACCAAACTAGGGCTTAGGGTCATGACCAATACAAATTACTATTATTCCTTCAGGACATTCCATAAATAAAATTGCTTCATGTTATAAACACTATTCACGGAACCAAGCAATGCCGGGCATATCAGCTAGTATAACTAATAAATTTAATGGCTGCACCAGGGGTTTATTCTCTGTAACTGGTTAATTAACTTGTAGTTACTCTAGAGCTTTCTGTCACTTTCTAATCTGATAATCTAGATCTAAAGGACTGCTAGAGTGGTTAGCCAATATTCGGTTTGCCCTTAGGTTTTAAATATACCCATGCAGTTGCAAGCAGTTGCAACTTTGACATGCCTATCTCTTAGATTATATGCCCTTGTTTCCTCGGTTTGGGATACAATCCCAGCAATAAAATGCACTTGTTCATGCCTTATGAAATGCAATAGTTGACAAAATGTATAGATTTTGACTTGAATATGCAATTTAGTATTGAAACATGTAGTTTAACTATTCTGATAAATCTGACTATAGGTCTAAATAATAGGGATTTAATCAGGAAACTATCTTAAACTTCCAGTGCAGTACTGTATATTCCAAAAGTGAAAACATACACAGTTTGTAAAAAATTGCATTTCATAAGATATGAATAAGTCTCAGTAAACAAATAATACAAATCTGTTGTGATAAACATATCCTGGAATTGCATCCAGTCGCTAGTCTTCCTGAACAGGTGGCTTTAATGTTTTGCCTCTGACTCATGAGAAGGAGGTATAAAGTAGAGTAACACAAGTTCAGCGTATTATTTATCTGAAGAAACAAAGGTTATCAGACCTTGGTGGATACTATTTTTCAGATGCTAGCCTCTGCATTCAAACTGGTAGGAAACTTAGACTGTAACACAACTGTATGTTTTCCTAACTTGTTCTACATAGATTCCCATAATTGGGCATCTCCATATTAATCCTTTTCCTTTACTTAATAGTGGTCTGCTAAAATATAAAACACCTGACTTTGAAGGCTACAAGTCTGAGTCCTGTCACAGTGTTCAGTAATCGCATTGTCAGTTCTCCTTTGGCCGCTGCATTTCTGACTATGATGTATCCCATAGTCAAATATTTGGCAAATACTGGATTTTAAGATATATGTTGTTATAACATTCTAAATAGCTTATTAGTTGCCTTGCGAGTAAAATGGGAGAAAGAGTGACTTTAAAAAAATCATTTTACTGTTTTCATGTTCCAAAGCATGGTAGTAAATGATCTGCCTACCACTTCTCTTGGCTGAGCTTATAACCATCCCTGCTCCTTAGGATGCATACTTTGGGGCGCGAGGTGGAGGCTTTTTCCCTTGGGCTCACTGCAGGTGCCAAAACAGATCTGTGGGAGGCTTTAATATCACATTCCCATAGTTTCTCTTGATCATGAAGAGATTAATTGCTTTGTATTAATTATTATGGTCTGTTGCAAGCTGCCTTGGGGATCAGTGGATTGAAAGTATAATTTTTTTAGGTGGCAATTCAATTTATTCTCCCATTTTAAGGGCCAACAACTTCTCTGGCCTTGGTAGCCAGCCATAATTTATGGTTGCTGTTAGCCTTGATTGTGATGCTGTGCTGCCCTTTGGAGGTGCTCCTATCAACTCTGGAGCTCAGTACAATTATATGGGCAAACCTCTGCCTTCCACCTCCGATCCAACCTGTGGTGGGCTTGCCCATGTTGTACTGAACTTGAAGAGGATATGAACACAACAAGATGTGTTGTTGCATGCTGTGCCTCTCCATGGCTCAGCACAGGGTCAGTTAGATTTCTCCACACTTTTTCAGACATGAAAGAACATCTGTGTAATTTCCCCTGGAGTCTCACACTGACTTCAGAGAGACATCTTACTTATTGTAAGTCTAGAAGTTTCATCTCGAACTGAACAAACGTTGTCTGGTCAGGTCTGAAGGCCTGGGAGAGATTCCCTGCCTTTCCGCAGTATCCAGAATCTCATTATTATTTATTTATTACATTTTTATACCACCCAATAGCCAAAGCTCTCTGAGCAGTTTACAAAAATTAAAACCATGAGCATAAAAACACACATTTTAAAAACACAAATGCAAAATACAATATAAAATATATGTATTTATGTTTTATTTATTTATTTATTACATTTCTATACCGCCCAATAGCCAGAGCTCTCTGGGCGGTTCACAAAAATGTTTGTTTGTTTGCCAGTGTAGAGCTGGCATGGAACACATTCGTAGACTTGTGCTCCTATCCTGTGATAGTCCAGGAGATTCGCTTCCCAACAGTCTGTGCTGTCTGCCATTTAACTAAAAGGGATGGGGTCAAGTATGGATGAGTTTTTACTTAATGCATGGGGAGATATAAAAATGGTACATAGTTAATTAATCTTTCTCATCATGAAGATACCCTGCGATGTACACTTGTTTCACAATAGATGAGAGCAGACGGAAAAAAGTGCCTTTTGAGGTGGTTGTGGTGCAGTGCATATTTTTGTATGGGCTGTTCATCAGGAAATAAATTTTTTTGCCATCTTTCTTCCCCATTCTCCTCAACCAATAATAGATGGAAGTCCTGTTCTTGGTGGGTGGGCCCCCTATATAGCAACATTTAGATTTTCTCTTGTATCTTGGGAAAGGCAAACCCATCCTCTTTGCATTTCAAAACCATTGCCCTATAGTAACGGTAGTCACTGCTGTGGATTATCATATCTAAGCAGGATATGATAGTCTTAAACTGGAGTGGTGGGTTGGACTAGATAATTTCATTGTCTTACAGTATGATCTTCTAGGCCTGTATTCAATTAGCAAATCATATCAATTCAACTATTTAAATTATTTATTAAAGCAGTTATATCCTACCCTACATCATAAGGATCTCAGGGCGGCGTACAAATAAAATCATACATATGAAATAGAACAACAAATATACAATTATAAAACAAACCATTAATATGTTAAAACCAATATGAAACACAAATTCTGATCAATTATTAGTTCGGTCCTATACTGTTAACCTGCTGTAAAGAGCTGGAAATTACAAGATTTATTTATCTGTTTACATCAATAAATACTTCATACATGCAGAATGTTCTTTTAAACTGGTTATAATACATTCTTGGAATTGTCCCATTATCTTAGGTAGGTATTGGTTATTTTAAAAACTTGAAGCGTAACATTTACAGTATCTACTGCCCCACACTCACATCTATCAGCACAAAAGCCTAAAATGGCTTTGTATTTAATTATCATTGAGCTGGGGATAAGTCTTACAAGCAAATAAGTAATCAAGTGCTATCCAACCTAGAGAGTGGAAGGGGTTGATTATGGGGAACAGACACATGGAGGTTATAGCTAGTTGGCAAGTCCTGGCAGCTCTGTTATGTTTGTGCCTTTTCTTTGTTGTCTGAACTTGCACAGCTGCTAGCCTAACTTGGAGCAGAGACTTGCACATAAAGAGAAAACAAGCCCAGCAGCTATTGTGTAACAGAGCAACATGAGCTGAGTACAAAAGCAAATGCTGGCTGTTACATATAATGAGATATTGTGGAAGGCTGCAGAAATAACATGAGTAAATGCATACTTCAAATACATCAGTACCTGTTCTAAAATACTCATTTGAAAGCAGGTAATTTGGTTCTGGCTTTCTCTATGTATATACTTGCTATTTTAAATATATTTCATGTGTAGCCAGGAAGATGGAAATACGTTGGGGCAAGAATCCCTTTTGGAATTTAACTGCAACTTCTCAAATATAGAGAAGGCCTTATAGACATAGTATAAGTAGCTGAGAGCTGGTTGTCAGTTTAGTTTCAACTCTGAAGGAAAATAACCTTTCAGGTTTCACATTTAGGCTAAAATTCTGCTGAACGTTCTCAGTAAGAATTTGGTTTTCTATGATAGAAACTAGCAGTACAGTTCAGACCAATATGTCTGCATGCTAATGATTTGTCAAAAATTATGATATTGAGCTTTTCATGGCAATTATGTCCCTCAGTGTCTTTGATCAACATGTTGGTGAAGCATCTACATAGGATATTGTTGAATTATTAATTTAAATAGTTGTGTCTTTGAAATATTTATATATATCTTGAGCAGCAGGATGGTAGTAAGAATGAGTTTTTCACATTGTAAAGACTTAACAAATTTGTTCTGGCCTACGCTTTCATGGACACTGTCCCATAAGATGTACTATGTTAACTTCAAATTTGTCAAACTATTTGGAAACCATGACCACAGTGCTACCAAATTTAATTTATATTTAAGTGGAAAATTGCCAAGGAAGTCTAGCACAATCACATTTGACGTTAGAAGAAGAAACTTCTCTAAAATAAGGGGATTGGTAAAGGGGAAGTCAGGAGGGTTAAATCTTTCCAAAATGCTTGGAGATGCACATTGGGGCAAAACATCCCAACTTCACCTATAAACTGATAGGATCTTAGCTAGCAGTGACTGACCAAGAAATAGATCTTTGGTTTATGGTGGACACCTCAATGAAAACGTTGACCCAATGTAAGGCTGCTATTAAAAAAGTGTTAAGCATAATTAGAAAAGGAATTGAAAATAAAATTGTCAGTATCATACCGTCCTCATATAAATCTATTTTGCAACTCACTTGGAATACTGCATACAGTTTCTGTCACCACACCTAAGAAAAAGATACAGAGTTGGGAAAAGTTCAGAAAAGGAAAACAGGGTGCAATCCTATCGGATCTGCTCTTGATACTGCTAAGCCTCTGAACCCAGAGGCTTACAAGTATCCAGTGCAGAGCAGGAGGTGCAGCAGAGGCGGTCCTCACCTCTGCTGAGCCTCCCAGTCCGCTTTTTCATTCCTTTAGCTGAGGCGTTGGAGAGGGGGAGGGAGAGAACCTGCAGAGGCCAGAGGATTCCTTGTAAGTCAACCTTCTCAAGCCCCTCCATGCCCATTGGCATAACCCTTTTCCCTTCCCTCCAAGGTCACCAGCATGGTTCTCCATGCTGGCAGGGAGGAGACTGGGTGCTTGGACCTCTGGGTATGATTCAGGAATCTGAGCTATCCCATACCCCCCCCCGACTCTGTATAGGGGCCATAGGATTGCGCTCCAATCCTATGCCTGAGCCACTCCCTCAACTATATGAGAAAAGTTTACAAAGTCTGGGACTGTTTAACTTGGTAAAAAATAATTAAGAGGACACATAATAGGTGTACAAAATAATGCATGCTATGAGGAAAATGGATAGGGAGACATTTTTCTCCTTCTCCCATAGTATTAGATGCAGGATCGATATCATGAAGCTGATTGCTGGGATATTCAGGACAGAAAACAATGGAATTCACTACTACAAGGTGTAGTGATGACCACCAATTTGGATGGCTTTAAAAGTGGATTAGACAAATTGATAAGGGATAGTACTGACTGATGCTACCTCCTGTTTCAGAGGCAGTGTGCTTATGTATGCCAGTTGCTAGAGAACATGAATAGGAGGGTGAGACTACTCCTGTCCTACGTGGTTTCCCATGGGCAGCTTCTGTGTGAATGGAATGCTGGACTTGATGGCCCCTTAGCCTAATCCAGCATGGTTTTTCTTATGTTCATCAATATATAAACTAATACATATTCCGAGCACAGGTATATAATTAAAAATTCTGTATTGAATTGAGAATTAATGGGAAACAGGAGCAGTAATATTGAATCATTCCCATAATGCACAATTGCTAGCTGCTCTCCAACTCTTTTTAAGGTGGAAGCAAGAGAGTGAAGTACGATATGTAAAGAACAGGATGGTTTTTAATTTGGATTGTCCACTGGTAGATATTGTGCAAAGAATTCAGTCTCCATGCAAACATGCTTCATGTCCATTGTGTAGTTGAGTAGTTGATAGTGGGCCTCTAGATGTTGCTGGTCTAAGGGCAATATCCAGTTGTAGTCCTGTGTAAACTAGTTGAGATGAAGAAGAAGATATGTCCCAGAACTCGATATTAAGCTTCAAAGGCGTGCAAATATACCTTTAGCAATCTAAATGACAATTATGCTAAAACTAGTATCATTTATGTACTAGATTTCTGAGCTTCTAGGGGAGAAGCAGTGAGGATATAATTAAGTCAGCGGTGAGGTAATGGAAAAGCTAACTACCTTGCCAAATCAATTAAGGACTATCTAGTCGAATGAAAAAGTTTAGTAACATTTAACCTATATTTGCGTAGGAAGCAGTCGTTTTCAAGCAATAATGATTTGCCTCTGATCACCTACAGATGAAATATTTGCACTAACTAAAATGGATTTTATTCAACTGTTTCAAATACAAAATCTCTATTTCTAGTAGTACTGGACATTGCAGTAAATATACACAAATTTGTAATGGATTTCATAGTCTTGTACAAGATACCTTTCCTTCTTCATCCTCTACAGCCTATTAATAAAAAGTATATGATTTACAACACTTAGCAGGCTTGCTACGTTTGAATGCAGCATTTCTCAAACTGTAAAACTATTTTGAAATTTAGTATTGTATTCAGTAACAAGTTATGTTTCTTGCTCGAGTAGTTTTGTAAATATACTTAAAAGAAGCTTGTTTTCTGTACTGGATGTGTTTTTTATATGTTTGTG
The DNA here is from genome assembly GCF_023053635.1 of Elgaria multicarinata webbii. NCBI lineage: Eukaryota > Metazoa > Chordata > Lepidosauria > Squamata > Anguidae > Elgaria > Elgaria multicarinata. The sequence continues at coordinate 81,419,444 of NC_086175.1, forward strand.
GTTAATTTAGCATTTTTCTTGCAATAAGTAAACTTGTAATTTTCTCTCTCTCAGGAATACCAAAATCCGATCTTCTGCATACAAGATCATTGAGAGGGCACAGAGACTGCTTTGAAAAATTCCACTTAATAGCAAATCAGAGTTGTCCACGGTCAAAACTCTCCAAGAGTACATATGCAGAAGTGAAAAACATTTTGAGCAAAAAAATTAACTGGATTATACAGTATGCACAAAACAAAGATTTGGATTTGGATTCTGAAGGTTCAAAACAAACACAGCACCGACTTTTTAGCTTTAGACATCAGAGAGACAGAAAGCTACTTCCACAATTTGATTCCCAGGTCCCTAAATACTCTGCAAAATGGATAGATGGAAGCTCTGGGAGTATTTCAAACTGTTCACAAAGTATTCTAGAACCAAGAGAATCAAGTGATTTTAGACTTGATATGTTGCAACAAACAGGTGCTACATTTTGTTGTAGCAGTTCATTGTGGTCTAGTCATAACCAATCATCAGAGATGGGAAAAACTAAAAAAGATCCAGATATCTGTGTTCGAAGGAGACGTCCCCAGTACAGCAGGGAGCAATGTAAGTGGAAGAAGTGTTGAGATTGATATATAATCCCTGGGGGAAAAAAAATTGTAATATACTTTTCTATCAAATAGAATGTCAGTAACTTTCAGTAACTGAACATAGTTTTCTGAAAGTTACTAGAAATGGGAAAAGTGAATGGTGAACTGGTACGCTTCACCAAAACGTGTCAAAATAAGTCTAGTAAGTTTGTATCCAATCGTCAAAGGCACCATGAAAAAGGTCTTTATAAATTAGTGTTCAAATACTAACATTGAAGTTGTGGTGATTCGCAAACAGAATAGAGAGTTCACACCAACGTAGAACCGGTAAACATAATTACTCAATTTTGAATTCACAGAACTAATCTGTTATATCCATCACTTTGTCAAATTCTAGGCTGTAGTCCTAAATACACTTGCCATGGCATAAGCTTCATTGTGGAAACTTCCTTCTGAGTAAACATGCAATAAATTGCATTGTTTGCTAGATATGCTGGTCTCTATATTAATTTTAGTGTTTCTGATAAAGGTTTTGCATTTAATATAGCTAGGAAGAATTTAGAAATTCTTTGTATGGCAGGGGAGTGGGGTGGAAACTAATAATAAATGGACATGCAGCTATGATTGCAAAAGAGCTATTTTGCTTATAAGCCTGTATTTAATGCTAAAGAAAGGCCTGCAATATAACAATTACCACAGCAGAGACTTTAAAGTTCATTTTTTAAGGGGGAACATGAGAAAAATTGTACCAGAACAGAGTGTGATATTACTTTCAGGCAAAAAGGATGATGTACAAAAAAACCAGCTGTATAGACTTCTTTAGACCTTGCACTTTTTCACTCTTGAATATTTGACTTTTTAATGTTCTTTTGACAATAAAGCCTTTGTAAGGAATATGTTAGTGAGTTCTAGTATTTTGATTTATAAATGCAATAGAAAGGGAAATCTTGACCCTGAATTACTGATAAGCAATGTAATGATCTCAGTTATGTTCTACATAGATGTTCGCCCCTCATGTGCAACATATTGAAAGGAAATGTTTTTAATACTTTTGTAGGGTGTCCCTCTTTCTCTTCCACTTCCACTTTTCTGTCTGATTGTTTGTACTTTTTGTTCCTGTTTCAGTGAGTATGATGACTCTTGAGGAGGTGGAGCAGCTAAATGGGAAACTACTCAAGCAGGTCCAAGGTGGGATGTGTTTTAACACTTGGCTATTATCACTTCTAACTGCCCCACCCCTCGCAGAAAAAAAAGTATAAGATTGTATGTGCCCGTACTGCCAGCTTTCAGTGTAGAAAATAGATCCCACTCCCAACAACAGGTGGAGATCCGGAGAATAAAAGCACATTTTCTTTATTCTTGGACGGCTAGCTTCTAAGCATAACTGATACAGAAGTCTATAATTTTCATTCTGTTTTTCATATCTTGTAAAGGAAACGACATCCTTGCAAATTTTTATTGAATGTACCTTTGGAAGTTGTTAACTAATTTGATGTCAAATCTATTTCAGATGTATTTGAAGAGCTGACTAAGCAAGTACAAGAAAAAGACTCGTTGGCTTCACAGCTTAATGTCCGTCACATTGCTATTGAGCAGTTGCTAAAGAACTGTTCAAAATTGCCATGTCTCCAGATGGGAAGGGCAGCAATGAAATCCAATATATCCATATAGCTGCAGCAAAGCTTGCAACTGCGTTTCCTAACTTCATTAATCTATGTCATACAGCCACATACTCCAGCAGTATTTTGGAAAATTCTAAACTTGTATGTATTACAAGATGTTACATACAGTGTTCTTTTTTTCAAAAAGTTTGAATAAAGTCCTCTCAGAACCTGTTTTGGCACTGGAAGTCACCTAAACTTTTCTAGAAACTAGCAGTTTTCCTTCCAGTCACTGATAAATATTTCAGTGTGACTTAACAAAGAGACTTCTGATTGCCTGTAAATAACCTAAGAGATTAACAAGTGAAATACAGTTTTTAGACATCAAGAAATGGTGGAGAAGCACGTATTCATGAAAACTACATTTCTTATTTATTGCAAGCAATATTTTATTACTGAAATTTTATAAAAGAAGAAACTATTTTAGGTACTTTTCCACATCTCTTTATAAAGATTTTGAATGAATATAATTAACATTTTGTGTAATGATTGTTTACCCTTTTTTCAGATTTATGTACTTATCTTTCATGATGCAAATTGTTGTTTTTTTAAAAAAAAATTGTTTCCCAAAGACACAATCTCAGTGGCTGTTACGTATTACTTTTAGTTTTCAGCAATGTAGAATTTCTTGGGCATGGATTGTATCTTACTAGAAGAAATTTAAGCACAGTGTCTCTTTTTGGAATGACAGTTCATGTTTTGTTAATATATACAGAGCTGGAGTTCAGTTTTGTATGTGAATTCCTAATGCTTAATAAAAGTATATGGCTTCAAAGAAATAAACCTGTAATACCTCATGAAAATAATTGTCTTTATCCTTTTTATGCTGTTTATGATAAGCCATCAACTACTTGGAAATTGAAACTAGCATATGAAGAAAATAGCTGGGCTAGAATTTTTGTCCTCATATGCAGCCACTGATTTTGGCAACTGAGTGTGGCAGTGCAGAATGAAAAGCACAAGCTCAAAGCCTGTATGTGAGTGGGCAACTATTTGTGCATTTATTTAGCTCCTCACCCCTTGCAATGACACTTCTGTGGTAAAGCTGCTGTGTGTTTATTTGCATGATTAAAAGTCCAGTGAATGTCTTCCAAACTAGTTCTCTTCTCAAACATTTCCAGACAGCCTTCATACTAGCCACCTCTTGGTCAGGTTTACCAGCTGCATGTTCCCAGTGGAGCTATCTTGTGATGTGATGCTTGGTTTGTTCCCCTCCCCCCTTGCCATACAACAAAATTCACTTTTGTAATAAAGTGAGTTTCAAAATCAGTGCTGTGCATAGCATGGTCTTTCCTTCAAAGAAGAATCAAAATAGCTATAGGGAATCTGCAAGCCTCTGATGAAAGTCTTGAATCCATTATTCGGAGACAGAAGTATCATGTTTGACTTCAAGGTGGTTTGAACCTGTTACAAGGTAGCTTCTGTGAGCAGTACTGACTCCCATTTTGAAGTGACTCAAAACCCCACCTACAGACTGAGAGCATTCACAGAAGGCCTAGGTCAAGTAACTATTTACTGATAGACTTCTTCAAATGCATTCTCCAGAGACAAAAGTAGGGATAAAACTAAGCAGAATATGAATGCTGGATGGCAAGAGTTTTACCTAGTCATACACATGCTAATGTAGCCCTGTTGCTGAACTCCAGGCTGCATCAAGTACAACCATCATCCCAAATCACCCTCTTTTGTTCCCATAAGCAAGTAGATCTTTAGATAAGATCATACAAAAACCCTCAAGTTTGGGGGGAAAGGCAAGCTAGCTCTCTCTCTTTTGAACCAGAAACACAGAGCATACTACACATTCCAGCTTGCAAGAGCAAGCTGCCATGGGTGAGTGCTTTGCCTAGCTGTATTCTTTTCCTCTTCACCTAAGACCAAGAGTTGCACTGCTCCCCAGTTCTGCTCTACAGGAAAGGGCCGCAGCCCAAGGAGAGGTATATTGCCTTTAAAGATTCCCTCTACTCTTTCCCCTGCTGTCTGTGTGTACGCTCTTAAGTCTCAAAAAGTCTATTTTTCAGTCTTGAAACTGCTCCTAAGCCTCTACTTGCTAAGCTAATTTCCCCAAAACTAGCTTGTTCCTTTGTATTTGTTTCAACTTGAATAAATGTGCCATTGTGGCATTATCCCCTTCAGTGCTGTAAGTTTCTTGAGTAAGTTTCTTGTGTCTTATTTAGCCACAGACACTCTATTGCCAATATCAAAAGATTCCTTATAAGTAGGTGTAAGTCTCATTAGAATGTGTGCAAGTTTGTACACGGATCTAATGAGAGCACATCACGTAACAAACCAGTCAATGAGCTCTGAGTACAATTTCATACACTACAAACAAAAGTGGGTTATTTTCCATTACATGCAAAAACAAGTACCATTTTCAGGACAAACTTGAAATTTCACAGGCTTGAATTCAATACTAGTGTACAGTGTAACCGAAGAAATGCATGCACTGGAGCTATCTGCTTTTGATTTTTTATCTGATTTTACTGTTTTGGGTGTTACTGCTGTTAAGCGCTAACGTCAGAAAAAACAATTGCTCAAGTTGTTTTGGAATGACCCTTAACTAATGGATTCTAGACCTAGATTCATAACCTTAAAGTACCTCTCAATGCCTTAGTCATGAATGGCTTCGCTCTAAAAAAAACACTAAAAGTAAATGTATCCTATGGTTGCTTAAGAACCAGGATATGACGTTCAGAGCATTTTGTATTAAGGGGCAAAGCACTGGTGTACATGCTAAAGCCAGATCCCCCACACATCCTCCTTTAGGGCAATAATGCTGAGAGACCAGTATGATTTAAAAAAAAATCTTTTAAACTTTGTTTTTTCTGGATGAAATCAGAACATTGGTTTACCTTGAAGTTTAACAAGAGATTTTCCTAGTTTCTGTTACATAGGGATCTTTTAACAAGATGCTATGGTTTAAACCTAGGCCAGCTGTTAGGAAAGCAACACGTGCTGTACCACTGAACTGTGCGACCTCTTCAGAGTTCTAGCAGAGCATCCAGCTAGCCTTAAACCAAAGTTTGTTCTCTACCCTGCTGCAAAACCCAGCTGCTATTTTAATTAGGCTTTCTTTTTTAAATGAAAACAAAAGCTCAGTGTGCCATTTGCTCAGCCTGAAGCTGGGTTGTAGTTGAAACAAACCACAGGGTCTTCTTTGTTTTCATTGTGACAGGAACAGATGATAAGGCTGTGCCTGAATAGCAATTTAATGTAATCCAAAACTGCAGTTTTTTGGGTTTTTTTGTAATTTTAAATAATCCTATAAATCAAAGTTACGGTTTTTGAGAAACTGTATCTTAGTGAACCTTTTAAAAATCACTTCAGTTGTTCCCTAGCAAAGATGTTTCTTGCAGCAGATAATTAGGGACAAGTGTATAGCAGCTTTGTAGGAATGGCCTGAAATGGTGATGGATACAGCAGCCAACATTGACCTTGGAATACAATTGTCTGGGGGTCAGTTCTGATAGCATTCGATATTGCGAATGCTGTCACGGAGAGTTTCTTCTTTTCCGGTGGACTAACTGGTTTGTTGCACAGGTTTATGTAGGTGAGCTGCTTATTAGATGCATTAAGTAAATTAAGGTTAGCAATGAGTGACACAAGTTGCTTTTTATTCAGAACATTTTTCCCCTTAGTGTTACAAGGAGGCTCATTTCTCCTTCAGTTGAGGATGACAACCTGGCTTTGCTATTGTCCCATAGGATACGAGCATCAAGATGAATTAAATTTCCTCTCATGATGTTCCCTCTTCTCTATCCTCCGAATTTCATGCCCTCCCTTCACCAAAAAATAATAATGATTGTGTCCCCATAGCTCCCTTCTTCCATCAAACAACAGTAAAAATATAGCACAGTCTTTGAGGTTTTCCACTGCAGAGGCAAGTAAGTGGGGAAGTGGGAACGAAATGGGGTCCAAATCTTGATCCGGCCCTTTGGAGCGAAGCGGAAGAGGTCCAGATCGACCTGAACCGGTTCGGGGAGGGGGGTGTACAGCCCTACATAGAATTGCATTCTCAAGTATCAAATGATGAAATATTGTGGCTTGATCGGCTTCTCTCCTGATGTTATTCCAGACTATTCCTGGCTACCCATGCATACTGCTTTTGTCATTTGTTTGTCCCAAAATTTCAGTAATTACAGTGGCGGTGCTGGGGGGGGCGAGGGGGCAAGTGCCTTGGGCTGCTTCCGAGGGGCACTTGGATGCTTACCTGCTGCCATTGCCACTGCTGCCGCCACGCTCCTACCAGCTGCCATCATTGTCGCTGCCGCTGCATCTAAGAAGAACCAGGCTGCAGTTTTATGTTTAGTACCTCTATAGCCACCGAAGTTTGTGGCTATAGAGGTACTGAACTTAAAATCGCGGCCTGGTTCTTCTTGTCGTCGTGGTCGATGGCAGCAGGAGCAAGGCACCAGCAGCAATGGCAGCAGGTAAGCAGGGAGAGCAGGGAAAGAGAGGTTTTTCTGGGTGCCGGCTGGGCAGCCAGCACCCAGAAAAGGCCAAGTCGCCTTGGAGGGCCCAAATCTCATCTTGGCTTTGGCACTGAAGTGAAGCCAACAACCCCCGAAGCACCCCAAGGCGAATCAGGGCTGTTTTGGGGGCTCCAAATCGGCCTCTGAGCCGAATCGGGGAAGGGGTGTGTGTCCCTGCACAGCTCTAATTTCAACCTTTTACAATGGTTGGAAAATTGCAGAAAAGGCAGGAAACCACCAAGAGATTGGGGAGGGAGGGGGCTAGGTGAAGGGGGCGTGACTATGTGGCGAGAGCCAGAGATTGGCACTCTTGAAAGGCCAGATTTGGCCCTAAGGTCCTGAAATTCCCCAGCCCTAAACTAATGGGCCCCTTCCTGTTTTGGTGCATTCTCTGTGATGTACTTGTGATATAGTCTCACTCCAGGACATTGTGGGTATTTTTAAATGGTGGCTCAAAGTGACTTGATTGGGGGGGGGGGGTGCTGTGGGCAGATTTTAGCACAGCAGTGGGCCCCAGCAACTGGCCAAGGATGCCATAGGTTAACACCAGTCCTCCTTCCAGCTTTGGCTTGTGGCCTATTGTGACATCAGTCAGTGGGTAAAGAGGCCTTGCTAACTTGTCAACTGCCAGCTTCAGAGGAGGGCAACCTCAGGGCTTCTGAAGTGATGGCACTGAGAGCCAGTGTGGCCTAGTGGTCAGAGTGTTAGTCCAGGACTCATGAGACTTGTGTTCAAGACCCAACTCAGTCATGAAGCTGACTCGGTTACTTTGGGGCAGTCGGTGATTCTCAGCCTAATCTATCTCACAGGGTTGTTGTGAGGAGAAAAATGGAGAGAAGGAAGATTATGAAACTGCCTTGGGATCTTGACAGGAAAAAAGGTGGAATATAAATACATCTTAATCTGTGGTTGAGGTGGGCTCATTGCAGTGACCTTTTGCAGCCCTGGCATGTGAGCCTGTTTGTGACATCACAGTAGTGGCTCAGCCCATGGCTAGGGAGGATGTGCTCACTTGGTGGCAGCTTCAGAAGAGGGCAGCCTCAGCGTCTCACACATCTCACGCAAGTAGCAATAGCCTCAAGTCACTTGGGTGCACCTGCTTCTGTCATCGCCATGAGAGAGACATAAGAAGAGTTGAAGAAACGTGTGTGTGCCGAGAGAGAGAGAGGAGACTTGGACAAACATATCACCCAAGATGAGGGATGGGGTGCATTGCATTTACTCCCAAAAAAGTGGGTTTATTTTTATATATTTATGGGGAAAGTTGGTTTATTTGTTTATGGAAAGCTGTTTATTTCAACGGCTTAGGATCAATCTAACTTAAGGAGCATCTTCTCCCATATGTTCCCACCTGACTCTTAGGATCATCTTTGGGGGCTCTTTTCTGGGTGACACCACACTCAAGGGTGGGATGGATAACTCTGCCCCTCAGGCCAGTGGAGGCTGATGGCTCTGATTTCGGTGGGGCTGTGAATCCATTCTGGGAATCAGTCAGAACTTTGAAGGAGCTATCCAAGGTGCTGGTCTAAATTGGGGCTTGGGTTCAGCAACTTGGAGAGCTCATTAAGAATTCTGGTTGATTCTGACTGAAAACCCAAAATGGATTCACAGCCCCATCAAAATCGGAGCCCCCAGCCTCTACTGCTTTTCTCCCCTAGCTTCAAACTGGTTGGACTGCAAAGCTATGCCTTTATCCATTTCAAGGAGAATTCTTCAAAGCTGTTTCAGTGATCCAGGGACCCAGAAACCAGGGCCATAATAAGATAAGAGCCCTGCAACACATCATGGGAGCAAAAGGCACACCAGACAAAGAGACTGCCGCCCGTCCATTGTCCCTGCTGCCTCTGGCGTCTTGCTCTCATCATCCCTGCAGACCACTTTTCCTGGGCCTCCTGCCAAGCCAGGACAGTTTGTTCCAGCCCAGATGGAAGGGGGTGAGGGCTCTCACAGCTGAGCACCAGGTTTTATTGGCTCCAAACCAGGCTTTGTGAGCTCAAGTGGGCCAACAAAACTGAACATTCAAAACCAACGGAAGGCTACCAAAGCTGCAAATGTTGCCCCTGACCCATCTTGGGGAAGATGTCTCCAGAGAAGTGGGGTGGATGTCCCTATTTCCTGAGCCAGAGCTCTCTCTTCAACAGCTATATGGCCTTCCTTGCTGAGGTGATACAGGTGTTTGAGTGATCCTCGGAAGGCAGAAACAGACAATTCCTGCATCTGCTGTCTTCATCAAGGGATAGGTTCCACCTTAGAGCAAGTCAGGGCTTTCTGGCTCTGCATGTAAAATTGGAATGAGGCTGTCCTCCTTGATCAATTACAGGTGGTTCTGGTAGATCCTCTTTAAGATGAATTAGCTCAGCTGGACATACCTACGAAGTTGCCAGACCTGATTAATTGTTGTCTCCAGAAAAGGGCTTGTCCCCCACTGGGTGGTTCTCTGGACTATGGTACTGAAGTGCCTTACCACCCGAGAAATTGGTTACGAGAGCCTAAACCCATGCAGCTTTGTGGCGCACAGGCTCATCTCTCAGCCCAGGAGAAGGGCCACCACCAGCAGCTCCACTTGTGTTTGTATTGTGGCCAATTGGGATACTCTCCTGCAGTGTGTCCAGGGGAAAACTTTGGTAACTGGACAATGAGAAAATCCATGGGATCCCCTGTGATGCGCCCCATAGCAATTTGCCCTACATCACAGAGGCACCAACAAAAGCCCCATTCTTGCTAACCAGTCATTTTGCCTCTCCAGCAAGGATGTATTTTGCTGTTCCGAAAGCCCCTCCTGTCCTTCTTGAAGCCACTGATGGATGCCCATTGACACATGGCCCCATCCAACATGAAACTCAGGATATAGGGATCAAAATCCAGAACCAGGGTCACCTTGTGCCATTTCCCAATTGTATTGGGGACTGCCTGGCTTGCTCAACACAATCCTTTTATCCATTAGAGTGTGGTCAGTCCATTGGATTCAGCTGAGCCTACTGTACTGCTTCCAGGATCATGAGATCCAGTCAGCAGCAACTCTCCCCTGAGCTAGAACCACAACTTCCCAACAAGTACCATTAAGACATATTCAGACTGGCGGAAGAGGAAAGCCTTCCCCTCATCACCCCTCTGTCTGCCCCATTGACCTTGTCCCAGGACTTTGCATCCCTGTGGACTTTGCATCCCTATCAGAGCAACTTGAACTGGCATCGCTTGTGGAATTGGTGTAAAAATGTAAAGCATGGTTTCCTTTGATCTTCCACCTCACCTGCCAGGGTACCTGTTTGATTTGTCGAAAGACAAGTGGGGAAATACTATCATGTAACAACTACTGAACATTTGGAAAGGTTATGGTCTAGAAGAGCGCTCGTGGGAGCCTCCATGCATGTCCAGGTGCATCAACTCATCTAGAAATTTGCAGATGACACAAAATTGGATGGGATAGCTAATACCCTGGAAGACAGAAACAAACTTCAAAGTGATCTTGATAGGCTGGAGTGCTGGGCTGAAAACAACAGAATGAAATTTAATAGGGATAAATGCCAAGTTCTCCATCTAGGAAATAGAAACCAAATGCACAGTTACAAGATGGGGGATACTTGGCTCAGCAATACTACAAGTGAGAAGGATCTTGGAATTGTTGTCGTTCACAAGCTGAATATGAGCCAATGGTGTGATGTAGCTGCAAAAAAAGCAAATGCTATTCCAGACTGCATTCATAGAAGTATAGCTTCCAAATCATGTGAGTTATGGGTTCCCCTCTATTCGGCCCTGGTTAGGCCTTATCTCAAGTACTGCATCCAGTTCTGGGCACCACACTTCAAGAAGGATGCAGACAAACTGGAGCATTTTCAGAGGAAGGCAGCAAGGGTGAACAGGGGTTTGGAAACAAAGCCCTATGAGGAGACACTGAAAGAACTGGGTATGTTTAGCCTTGAGAAGAGAAGATTGAGGGGAGACAGGATAGCACTCTTCAAATACTTGAGAAGTTGTCACACAGAAAAGGGTCAGGTTCACTTCTCGGTCATCTCAGAGTGCAAGACATGGAATAATGGGCTCAAGTTACAACAAGGCAGATTCTGGTTGGACATCAGAAAAAAATTCCTGACTGTTAGAGCAGTATGATAATGGAACCAATTACCTAGGGAGGTCGTGGGCTCTCCCACACTAGAGGCATTCAAGAGGCAGCTGGACAGCTATCTGTCAGGGATGCTTTAAGGTGGATTCCTGCATTGAGCAGGGGCTTGGTCTCGATGGCCTTACAGGCCCCTTCCAATTCTACTATTTATGATTCTATAAAATTTCACGAATGACTCAAGGACCCTGCAAATGACTCAAACACACAACATCACCTCAGTGGGCATCTTTAGTACCCCCTTCTATACCTCCATCTTCCCCCATTCCTAAGCCACCAAGAGCACAGGACTACAAAACCTGACAGCGGCCCTTGAAGAACTCCAGTTAGTAGGCAACATGGGGGGAGCCACTGAAAGACCAGGCATAGCAAGCTCTCTTCAGGCCTATGTGGATTGCAGACCTTCACCTGAATAACAGCTTCTTATGGGAGAAACGTCCCATCAGCTCTTCATACACTGTGCTCTCCAATGTCCTGCCCTGATGTGGATACGATGTGTACACCGCTTCCCCTGGTTCAGACATTGAGCGAAGAAACCCAACCCTAGGGCTTCAGGAGCATTCACAGCAGGAAAGCAGCAACTGGGATGGCTCAGACTCCCTGGGAAGGAGGTATATTGTCCGGAAATGCAGCTGTGGAAGCGAGAGGCAAGCTGAAACTGAAGAGGCTCTGCCAACCATCTCAACGTGACAGTTGATTTCAATCCTTCACCATAAGAACAGCTCCTTCTGGGAGAAATCTCTAGCCACCACTTCATCCACAGTGCTCTCCAAAAGCCTATCCCTATCTCCACCCTTCTCCGATGTGGATTCTGTCTTGCTCAGAGTAATCCAGAACAAACAGTGAACAAACACATTGTGCACACCGCTTCCATTGGGCCTGAAACTGAGTGAGGACAGCCATTCCTAGAACTTCAGGGGAGGAAGCATTCACAGCCAATGCCCCTCCCTTCATTCCGTTCAAGCAAACATCTCCATCCTCCTCCCTCATCTCTGTCTCCATGCGGCACAAGGAAAGGTGCCTCGACTTGGCATTGGGAGAGCCTGCAATGGGAGACAGAGTGAAGAGGTCAAGGGGCCCTTGGAAAGGCTACCTCACATCAAACCTATTCAAAGAGGGGTTTAGCCCCGCATCTGCCAGAAGCCCGACCCCATCCACGGACGTCCCAGATCGAGGCATCACCTGATGGGGTCATGTGACTCCTCTATGAATTTGTCCATTAGGCCCCTGCCATACATGTGGGGCACTGGAAGCAGTTAGATACAAGGGTTAGAGATGTCCGTCGTAGAGAAATCCAGCCCATTTTGGCTTGCTGGACTTCCGCAGCATGCCTGATTCTGGTTTGCTTTTTTTTTTTGTAGGGCTGTGCTCCGCCCCGTTTTGGGTCGTAGAAGTGGGAGCGGAGCAAGCTGCTTCACCTCCGCCAAAGTCGGAGCCGAAGCGGGTTGAGGGCAGCGGAGCAACGCAGAGTGGTTCTTTCATTTGCAGAGCGCTCCGCGTGTTTTCAGGACTCCGCCCTCCATTTTGTACTTTCCCCCCATAGGATTGCATTGGGCAAAAATATGCCTATAACTTCTTTGTTTTTAAAGATAGATCCCTGAAAATTACTGTGCTTAGACATTGATGATTGGGGATCATTTGTGTTGATTTTCAGAATTTTTCATTGTGCGGTTTGCTTGCAATTAATTTTTATTGAATGGGTAAAGCGGGAGGGGGGAACCTGTTTTTTCAACATTGATTGACAGGTTCATCTCCCAATCATGATAACTGATCAGCCCATGTGAAGCATCCTCCAATCCCAATGTTGGAGGGGGGAATAAGCAAAACGGGATACTTAGTAACTTTTCTTTCTTTGTCTTTTCTAGGACGTTTTTCAGTTTGTAGTGGATTTGGTGAAGCAGTAGCCCCAGCAAACTCACAGACACAACCTTAAATAATGTCAAATAACAGATGGGCAACACAGCACTGCAAGGTACCCACCATAACCTTGGTGAACAACTGAATAGATGTGGTGCAAGTGGATGATGTGCTGTATGGCATGTGGACCTGGACGTGCCCAGTGCCCTTGAGGGTCATCAGATCCCTCCAAAGGGGGAACCAGTGGAAGGAAGCCAATGATTTGCACGAGCTGATGTGTGATGTGGCTTCTCAAAGGCAGGTACCTGGACAGGACCGACCGAATGACTGGTGGCACAGTCCACTGTTCCACTGGGCAAGTCCACTTTCCCCTTATTGGTAATAAAGTCAGACAGCATTTTTGTTCTAATTCTTCTTGTTGTTGTGATTATTAGTATTTTTATTGTTGTTACAATTATTGGCTGGGCATACCCTGGAGTGTGTGAACTGTGACAGAGGTGTGTGTGTGTGCATCTTGAAAAACCAACACGTTATAGCACTTTGAAATTAGTGGATGGCATGAAAGAAATTAAGTTTTTAGAAGTATTGCGACCCAAGTGTGGCAACGCAAGGTCTGAGTTGTTTATCCCATGAACAGCTATGTGCTGTATGCTCACCCACTTTATTAATTTTCTATCTTGAAGTTCCCTGTGTTCATTTTTGACATGGTTACCTGAGAGGAAGATTCGGATTTAGGTTTAACTTTAAAAATTCACCAAAAATCAGGGCATGATCCAATTTATTTCAAACTTGGCAAGAATAAGGATGTATTTAGAAGCTCTCCTGGTGGGCAGTTGCATGTGTGTATCTGGGAAAATGACAGAGGTACATGCATTTCTGTAATCTTTTAAAAATTCTGTAATCTTTTAAAAATCTTTTAAAAATTCACCAAAAATCAGGGGATGATCCGATTTCCTTCAAAGTAGCCATGCCTAAGGATCTGTTTAGAAGCTTTCCTGGTGCCCATTTTCATGTTTCTAAATTGAACACTAAATGCAATCTATGGGGGGAAACACGGAGCTCCGGATCCGGATCTGCCAGAGTGGAGCGGACCGAAGGCAGATCATCCCAAAGTGGAGTGGACCTGATCCAAAAGTTGTGGATCAGGATCCAGAGTGGAACGGGGGGGGGGGGGGGGAGTCCATGCACAGCCCTATTTTTTTATCTGAGTTGCGTGGGTTTACAGATTTTTTTGGTTTTGGCTTAATTTGTGCAAATAGGGATTTGCATACATTTCTCCTGTAAATTATGCAGATTTGCATAATTTGCAGCCAAATTTGGAGAGGGGGGGAAATTAACAGAGAATTCTGCCAGCTGGCCCAACTTATTGTATACTGAGTGGGGCCAGTTGGCGGAAGACACAGCGGAGTACATGGGGCTGAGCTGACAAAAGTTTGTGAAGCTCCACCCCCAACATGGATTCCCCTGACATCCCTAACTGGGGTTCAGGCTTAGGCAGGTGGGGTCGACATAGCAGTCAGGGGACAAAACACAGTCAGGCACTCACATGCATTATACAGTCTAGAAGCAAGAGTCATAGAGGAGTCCAAGCATTAGTAGAACAGAACATCTGTTATAGGGCAAAGTCCGGGAGCCAAGGTAGCAGATGCGGGATCATTTCCAACCCCATCCCAAGAATTCCCAGTTCCAAAAGTCCTGGCCTGGATGGAGGGTTTCTTGATGGGATCGTGTGACCCCTCTACCAACTCCTCATGCTATGGTGACTGAAGAGGACGAGGTGGCATGATGAGTTTGTAGACAGGTCACATGAACTCATCAGATGATCCCTTCCTCCAGGGTAGGACTTCTGGGCATGGGGTTGGAAATGGCCCTTACTGGGTCGCTTCCATTCCCCCACATGTATAGCAGGGGTCTCCACCCCCATCCTATTGGTCCATGGAGGTATGATGACTTCATCTAGGAGTCACATGACCCCCATCCAGTGATTTCTCCTTCCAGGGCAGTACTCCAGAAGTGGGACTTCCAGGGATGAGATGGGACTTCCAGCAGGTGTGGAGTTAACCACCTCTCCCATTAAAATAAGGTGCAGGGCTTCCATTTTGATGTGACATAGCCTTTTTCACTCCTCTGGCATATGTTGTGGCCAGGACTTGTGTGGGGTTAAGACCGCTCTCTGCCCCATTGCAGGTTCAATGAGCCACAGGGATGGTGTTCTGATGAGGCACCTTATGGGCATTGGAGACCTGCACCAGTACCCAAGGCCTGCACCAGTACCCAAGAGGGTGGCATCACTGGAATGCAGACTTCCATCTTGCCCTGAGAGAAGAAACAGAGTTAGCTTCTGCAAGACAAAGAGTTGTTCATCTTTTTTTTGTTTTTGATTGCACAATTTTATTGATTTCATTGCTTTAAAAATGTCATGCAAAATGCTTTGTGAGGTCAGTCTATAAAGCAATATATACAAAACATTAATAAATCAATATCCAGTTGCTCATTGTGTGAATGAATTCATGGCTTTTTTGGCCCTCAGATTGAGAGTTTCTGGAAGGCCACTGTATCTGCAATGACTGGTTTTTCTCCCCAATGTAATCCCACATTTCCTAACTGCAGCCCTGTGGGGTGGTGGAAATCATGGGGTCTTGGTTCATACAGTGGTGAGATGGGTGAGGGAGGAACTTGCTGACCCTAAACCAGACTGAACAGCCCTTGTAGTCGAGGGGATGACAGTTTTAGTGTGGGAGATACTGTTATTTTTCTTTCAGAGATATAATCATGTGGGATACAGCCCACCCACCTAGAAATATGCTTTGCCACTTCTGTGCCCCCCCCCCATTTTTTTCTGGTGCCACCACTGTGCTTGAGGGTGGCATCACATTTCAGCTGCAGTGGAAAACTAAAGATTTGTCATTCTGCATTACACACCTACTTAAGCTGCTCCACAGAATCAGGACACAAAGCCGATAAGGAGGCAAAAGAAGAAACAATAGTTTACAAGGTCAGTATCCAATACTGCACCTGGGCTGATGCCTAAAGCAAGTCCAGATATGGTTTTTTTTTAATTAATCTTAGTTTAAAAGAACATTTGAGGGGAGGGGGATTAAGCAAAATAGATAGTTCAAATACCCAGTACCTTTATTAAAATGTGGATGCTTACAGGCAAGGATTTTAATCCACTGCTTCATTCTCAGAACTTGATGGGGCAGCCCAGGCATGGATGTCATCCACTCATAACTGTCCAATGTGTTCCCACCACTTCTTGCATCCTTTTTCTAACCATGGGAAAGCTGTTAAGGATGAAAAGATGAAATAGCTGCACAGCGCTTTCTGATGGTTGGCGTTAGGACGCCGCTCTCTGAATGCACCCTGCAGGGTGTTACCTGCCACCCTGCACTGCTCAATGGCTCCTTAGAACATCTCCTGATGAGGACTATCTCTGATCTAGCGGCTCTGTGCCACCCTGCTGGCCTAGTGTGACAGGCTGCACACAGCTGCAGCAAGGGCAGAGACTGCAACATTACACCAGCCTGGCGGTAGTAGAGCTCCGGCTTCAACTCTGTTTCATTTTTATTTTCTGGGCAGAATGGAACTTGAGGGCTCAGGAAGTTAGTGTTTCTCTGCAGCTTCCACTGTAATATTATACAACTGTCACTGCTGTGCCTGAGGGCTGACTGGTTGTCAGAGGGTGTCACTGTTATTCAGCATATGCCAGTCAAAGGGAAGGGCAGGAAGAAAACAATGGCAGGGTGTGTGCTGAAGCCCAGCCTTAGAAGACGAACATACTTTTACATTCTTATAATTCAAGTAGATTATAAAACATTTAGGAACTGACAAGTTACTTACACAAAGGCAGGTGAACTGTACCAACTGTAGTGACTGAAGCTGGTATTTTATACCAGAAAGTTCCACATTTTAAAAACTGTTCATATATGTACATGTTTAAAAATGTAAAGCTATAAAAATAAATGTGTGGGTTTTTTTTAGAATTTTAAAAATTTTGAATCTATAAAATATATAAATTGCATGCGCTACTAATGGTCATTTGTTTTGTTTCAAGTGCTGTTTCCTGTGCATCGTATCACCTGCATATCAGTTGATTTGTAGCAACTTGCTTCGCTAGTGTAAAGTGAGAGCGGGGAGAGCCTTGAATCTCGATCAGGTACCCAAAGAGGCTGCCACCACCCCTTAGGGCCACCTCAGCCTGAGCCAGGGGACACTCAGAACTTAGAAGACACTCCCAGGGCTTAAGGATGCAAGTTGGTATCTTCTATTTCTGGCCCTAGGCCTGAAACTTTAAGCAGCAGCAACAGCCCCAGCAGAATTTAGTACCAAGGCTTACTTGGAAGGAAGCGTACACAACATTTGAAATAGGTGTTAAGCTTATTTACAGTGGGGAAGAGGGGAAAGTGAACAAAAGGCATACAAGAACCAAAATATGTTTGGAAACAATACTTCAGGGAGGAAAATAACAGATGTTACCTAAACCTCCCCTTTATGTTATTTAAGCACCGGTCTTCAAATAGGACCGTGATCTTCGGAGTCAGAAGTCAAAAGCAAGATGGAGGACGAAGACAAGAACAAAGATGGAAGACAATGGACGGCCCTAGCTCTCCTTTTTTATACTCATAAACCTTTGACAAATGTGAGGTGACCTCAGGTGAGCCTCTTTAGCCAGTCACCAGCTGGCTGAACAGTTCTCCCAGGTTCCCTGGTAGAGACAGAAAGTTCCCACAGAAGCTCAGATGAAATCTTTCATTCTAACTGGCAAGAGTTCTGCTCTGGCCATAAAGGCAGAACAGCACAGTATAACACATGCATATGTTTAACGAGTGTGTGCAGGCCCATCTTCACAAAATGGAGTTTTACAGGAAGCTAGATCACAAAAATAAAACGGATTTCTTGACAGCTAGCAAAAATGGCATGGGATTCTTTCAGAACCAATTTCCACAGAAGAACCTGGCTTTGTTACTGGGGTCATGTTCTTATGCAGCATAAAAATGTGCAGGATCACCATGAGAGAGGATGGGTAGATATAGGAAGTCCTGCTACTGCTACTCTGCATTGTCCAGTGTTATCAGTCTTGTTTAGAAATCAGGAGAATGGAAAATTCAATACATCTTAGTAATTATTCACAAAATGTTGTGTCCTTTGTTTTGTTTAATATGTGGTATGCATATTTTCCCTTCATCAAGAGGTCTAGAAACGTGTGTGTGTGTGTAATCTTCAGAATTCTTACAAGAACCCATGGTTTTAATCCTAACTTTCATTTGTGCTGCATGATCCTGCTGGAAATGTCATAATTCCAAGTTCTGGATTGGATCCAGACTTAATGAATGGGTCTACTCTAAGTATGACTAAATATGAATCTAACCTGCAATCTGGATCTATAATACTCCCAAGAAACCCAGAATCATCCACACTGATAAAAGCAGACCCACTGATTCATGGGTCTACTAAGTTAGACTCATGACTAATATAAGCCCCATTGATTTCAATTATAGGTCTACTGTACTATAACCATGTCTGGATCCAACTCTTTCACACTGTTCCATAGAAACAACAACAGCAACTTGATATCGCAGTAGAGGGATGAGTGGTGTGAATAGGCATGGTGTTCCACAGCTACAACTCATTTTTAACAATTACAGTATTTTTCAAATTTATTTTACAGAGAGTTACAAAAATTCTGTTAGTTACCTTTTTAAAAAGTACTCTGAAATTTCAGTAGTTTATTTTTAGTTGAAGAGGAATAACTAAACACTGTTAGGAACAGTAAAAAAAAAAGAGTAAAGAGCAAGTGTATTTATAGTTCTTACACATGATGATAATGCTGACACTTTACAAAACAGAAAAATCCCGAAGAACTCTGATAACAAATCCTTTGGAAGCATTTGCCAGCTTGTTGTTAATATTTAGAAGTGCAATGGCATCCTCTAGTGGTAGACCTTAGTAACTATTGTTGGAAGTACTCCAGCTACCTCTCACCATATTGGTTCAGAAAACACTAGATCAGTGTTGAATGACATTGGTTTAATTTGGGCCACAAATTACTTACACAGATAGTTGGGCAAGACAGGCAAGTAAGAAGGCTAGTACTTTGGGGGAGCCTATATGAAATACTGAGATTTCTCTCTATAACTATCTCAACTATAAAGTCACTTACATGAGCAAAACTGGAGGTCTGAATAACTGCTGGGATCCATGCTTTCAAAAGGACCCATAATATGTTTGTTCCAGACTTCCAGTATGCTTTGTTCTCATTCATTCATTCATTCATTCATTCAAGCTGCTTCTATATCACTTGACATCCCAGGATTTCCAAGCAATTTTCATAAAAACACATACAATACAATATAAAAACAGTATAAACCAATACATGAGATATTTTATGCTTGGCACAAAATCAACTTAATTAATATGCAAATAACTCATCGAATCACAGTTTGGAGACTGTTGCATTACATAAATGTCTACTATGCTGTTTAATGGCCTTCTCCTTTCACTCTTCTACTTCTTAGTCCCAGCACTGCCACCTTTTTAACACCTGCCCTAGGGTGACGACATGGAAAGGGGGACAGGGCTCCTGTATCTTTAACAGTTGTATAGAAAAGGGAATTTCAGCAGGTGTCCTTTGTATGCATGCAGCACCTAGTGAAATTCCCTCTTCATCACAACAGTTAAAGCTGCAGGGTCCCTGCTCACTTTTGTATCTGGTCATGCTAAGCAGGGCTCCTTCAAGCTTTAACTGTTGTGATGAAGAGGGAATTTCACCAGGTGCTGCATGCATACAAAGGACACCTCCTGTCTTCATTTTCATATAGTCACCCTAACCTACCCTGAAGAAGAGTTCTTTGAAACTCAAAAGTTAGCTCATTGCTTTGTGACATTCAGGTGGTACCAGTTAGGAGATTCATCTCCTGTTTGTATTTTTTTCCAATGGACCAAAAGGGCTGCCTGCATTTTTAATTCATGTAACATGCCTGATGTTGGCATGAAAACCCATCAGCTAATTGGGATAAGCTAGTTAGTGTTTATGCTACCACAACACAGTTTTGATGCTAGCAAGGTTTTGCAAGAGGGGCTTTCAGAGTAAACAGCCTCTATTCCTCCTAAGTGACAACTTCTTCAAATGGCCATCTGCTACATGGCCTAAATAGAAAGATTCTTTCAGCAGAACCTTATTTGAATTTTATTCATTGAATGTACAATGTGACAAACGGCACTTTCAACTTACACTGTTTTCCTGGAGAAGGTCACAAGTTGATTACTACTAACCCAGGGAAGCCAGACGGCATCAAAGCATGCTGCTTGTACTGCCAGTAGAGGAGCCAGATGGCAACCCACTATGATCCAGAATAGGATTACACTGCTGCTAGCTGAATTGGGAGTAGAATAACTCCTTCTAATAGCAACCTCGCGTGGTGAATACTGACAGGAGCCACCAGGAAACACAGAAGGAGGGATCAGCATGCTCAGCAGAAACCCAAGGCTTTTAGAAATATAAATCATCTTTTTAAAAGGGGGAAAACGTACCCCATCCTAAAAAGAAGTGGGGGGAGGGGAGAACCCTAATGAAATGTTGACTGACCGTCATTTGGAAAAGGAAAAGGAGACCTGGGTGGTGGTAGAGGGAGGGGATGGCTTGCTGGAGGAGGGCATAGCATGGCTGGAACCCTGAACAAAAACACTCCCACCAGAAATGAAGGTACTCTGCAACATTTAGTGCCAGGTCTTACTTTTAAGAGTATAGTCCTGAGCTATATCATTACTTTTCAATGGAGAGCAACACTTCTTTCTCTCGATATTCCAATAGCATCTCTCTCCCGCCCCCCTTTTAAGCACATCTTAGTCATATGGATCTTATATCAATAGCTGTATTTCATGAAGACAAAGTTCAAAAGCTATAGATTAGAAACTAATTGCAGTAAAACACATCACCTGTTTTTGTTACATATTGCTGTTGTTTTACATCATTAAGCAAAGTTGGGAGAAAAAACTTACTGGTTTTTATGGTATGTGAGAAAATACTGTAGAAACAACTTCTTAAATTAGATGGTCCACCTGGCGCCTACACTGTACTCCTTTCATCGCCAGCTGAAGACCTTTTTATTCTCTCAGTATTTTAACACTTAATTTTAACTGAAATTTAAATTTTACTGTTTTAACTCTGTATGTTAATTTTATATCAATTTTGCTGCGTGGTTTTTATCCTGGTTGTGCTTTTTATACTGTATTTTGTATTTGTGCTTTTAACCTGTTGGTTGTTTTATTATGGTTTTAATTTTTGTGAACTGCCCAGAGAGCTTCGGCTATTAGGTGGTATAAAAATGTAATAAATAAATAAATAAATAAAATTCTCCATCTCCATTTTGTCCAGGCCATAAATAACATTCATTATTGATTGCTTTCAATTAATGTTTTGCCAAAATCCAATATTATAGATGAGTTTAAATTCAGTATCTTAAAAGCTGAAATAGCAGTGTACCAGAACGTTATTTTTCAGAAGGAGCTCTGTGCTTGGCAGCTCCTATCAGCTTTTCCGTAAAAGCCCATTTAAAAGCTAATCTGTAACTTCTTTTTTTTGAGTGAAGTCCCAACAGTCTCTTTAAGTAGAGCCCACCTCTTTTGCACAGGTCCAGCCTTGTTCCAAAATATTCCCCAGCACTTACCAAATTTAAACCTTTCCTCCCAACATCACCATCTTACCCACATATCAGACCTTCACAGCATTGCCTGTCTAGACAGTCACGTGATAGGCATTTCTGAAAATGCTAACTTGAACATCCTGGACTGAAGCATATTACACAGCAACCTAAATTTGGCTTCTCAGATGTCATAAGTATTATTCTCAAACATTACTTACTGGTTGTGTGTGGATAAACTACCACGCACAGGTAGTCCAAACATAGCCATAAAACAAAATTAAAAGTACACATTTTCGAAAGGAAATTGCATGAGGAATCCTATTGTGAAGATGCCACAGGGTCAAGTAGAAATGCCACAGCACCACTTTTTGGAAACAGCCATCCAAGGAACTACTGTAAAGCAGTTTCACCCACAAATTCTACCATGCTCAATTCACTGAAAGATCAAGGAGAATCAACAGGGTTGTACTCTCCATTTCTCTCTCGATAGAAGTCATACCACAGGGCAACCAGGGTTGCTTGGTGCCAAAGCCAGGCCTAACTCTCAACTGAAATAGATTCAGAAAATCAGTCATTTCCAAGACTGCCTGGATCTGACCACTTAAGCACCTTGCCCAAGAAGGTCTTCAGAACCTGGCCGAAGGGAATACTTATCATTCTTAAGATCTTCCAGGTCCAATGAAAATTTCTTCAAGAGTGGTTGTACTACTGCCTAGTGTAAGGAGGCTGGGAGTTGATTACCTTCTGGGCCTCGCCAAGCTGTCCTCTCCATGGCCGATGTAATCAGCCATGAAAAAAATCGCTAATGAGTTGTCAGTAAAGGCATAATAGGTAGCAATGTATTGTACACAGTTAGGGGCATGTTTAATTCATCATTTCGAGTGACCACCATTGTTGATACTAATTTGTCTTGCCAAACCTGACCTCATTCCATCCTTGCAATTTGGAGCCCTAATTCCTTCTGTCTTTTTCATATTGCCATAGCCACTCTTAGCAAAGGTTAGATCACTTTGGAGAGACAATAACGATGCTTTTTAAAAAACGAAAAACAAAACCTGATTCTTCAGTAACACATATTCACTTGTCTTTTGACTAGCTTCCTGTTTTAAATAGCAGTGGCTAAATTCAAGTACTAAAGAATTATCTTCAGTTACATTCAATAGAACCAAGAAGTAAGAAAACGACCATATTTTATTTCCATAGCCTTGGGGGAGTGGGGGGGGGGAAGGAATCAACATGTCCTATACTTAAATAATAAAAAGGAGTGGAAAGTGGAAGCATAGAATGAGATATTTTAGTACTACTGATATTCCCAAGCCTTTTCTCTGTCATCCCTAAATGTACTATAGAGTTGCAGTTGAACAATCATGCATTCTGTCACTTACTCGGAAAAATGTCACCACAGTCTTCATTACAGTGTGACATTCTGTTCTTCAGTTGCCAGTTTCTAGGATAAAATAAAGTTCTTATCGAACAGGCTTAGATTAGCTTCACTGTGAAATGACTGCCGGATTATGCAAAACTACTGTCTTGGTAAGTATCTAATCCAAAGAAATCCTCTTTTCAGATTAAGTAGCCCATCTCCCATCTAATTTTCATAGTGAATTGGTTGAGAAATGGTGACACACTCTGTTCTGCAAGTTGGTCCTCTTCCCATTGATATCCTGTAACCCGCGCTCCAGACTGGATTCATCATAAAACTGAATCAAATGCATATTTGAAGCAAACAGCAATTTCAGCTAAAACAAGTTCTTGCCTGATACCCTGCCTAATTAGAGGTCTGCAAAGCAGCTACTCGCACTACCCATCATTTTGCTATTTGATAATTACCCTGATGGAAAGCACCTCAAAAACCAAACCATTGATTCACAAATTAGTGAGCACTTGTGGTGCCTGAACTGGTGAAACTCAGCTTAATGGAATGACGGAGAAAAACAAATGTAAACTGTTTCCAAGCAGTGTGAATTAAAATATATTCACTCATCTCCACCATTTATGACAGATGCTTCTTGTGGAGGTCAATTAAAATAACACAACACCTCTGTGATGTAGAAAATATATAAAAATAAAATTAGCAAAACACACCACCCTGTAATGCTTGTGGTACCTCTATGACCCTTTTTTTCCTCATGAGTGTAAGGTTTCTTTCATTTCCCTCCCACTATAATTCCCCTAGGTCAGCTCATCACCTAGATGGATTTACGTCAGTCCAATTTCCCTACATTCCGCATGGGGGTTTCTGCCTGCCCTCTTATTGGCTCTGTTTTTGCTACCCTTTTCCTGCTGGCTGCATCAGTCACTCTTCAGCCCTGAACCTGACCCAGCAAAATGGATGGCCAAGCTCGTATTATTGACGTTCTGTTGCCACAGGAAGACCACTGAGCAGCTGGCTGCTTTGCTGCATCCTTTTGGGGCTAACATACAGGAAAAGAAATGTTCCTTTTGTTCATTAGGTAGGCCAGTCCTGAATGAATCAAGCAATGTATAGGCATCGAGAACCAGGGATGGTCATTCCTTTGATCTGCAATGTTCTCTTGCTTGTGAAGCCAAAACAGCACAACCCACACAAGAGAGAGGTAGCACCAGGCTTGGGGAAACCAAAAGGTTTGCAGAATTGTTTTTAAAGAGGGAGAAACCCTAAGGGGGAGGGAACTCCCCCAAATAGAACTGAGCATGCTCAGTGGCCACCGAAGAATGACTAGTTATTAGAGGGGGAGGAACAGAAATGTGGGCCAGATGGGGATTGGAATGGAATACTATGGAAGTTTTTGCCTGACTGGAAAAGTGAACCGGAGCACTTACCCCATGCTGCAACATTATATAGCGGGTCCTACTTGTACAATGCAGAATACAGTAGGTGTTTAAACTCTGTACGTTGCATATGCATGCTGGAGGGACCCCCATTTATTCAGTTGAACCTACACCATGCATTGGACCCTCAAATACAGGGAAACTTCTTTTTCTGGGATAGCTGATATGTGTGTAGGCTCCATGGCAGAACTTGAACAATGTATATAGGACAGGGAGGGCTGCCTATGATCCCTGCCCCTGTGTTCACTGTACACAGTATATATATCTACACAAAGCTAAGCTAACAGCACTAGACTAAGGAATTGAGATCCAAAAGGATCTCTCCAAACTGGGAGAGTGGGCATCTAAATGGCAAATGCAGTTCAATATAAGCAAGTAATGTACGTTGGGGCAAAACATACCAACTTCAAGTACAACCTGATGGGAAATGACCTAGCGGTGACCATCCAAAAAAGAGATTTTGGGGTTGTGGCAGAAAATGTCACTTACAAAACAGTATTGTAGAGCTGAAAAAGGTGCAGAAAAGGGAAACTAAAATCATCAAGGGGCTGGAGCATCTCCCCTATGAGGGAAGCATACATCAGCTGGGATTGCTTAGCTTAGAAAAAAGAAAGCTAATGGGAGACATGATAGAGGTGTAAAAAATTTTGCATGGTGTGGAGAATTTGGTTAGGAAGACATTCCTCTCTCAAAATACTAGACTAGCTGATTAGTGGAAGGCTCAGGATTAATAAAAGGAAGTACGTCTTCACACAATGCCTACTTTTAACTATGTAATACACTACCAGAAGATGTAGTGATGACCACCAACATGGATGGCTTTAAAAGGGGATGAAATTCCTGGAGGAGAAGACTATCAATGGCTACTAGTCCTAATAGTTATGTACTACCTCCAGTAGCAGAAGTAGTAAGGCTATGTACACCAGTTGCTAAGGAACATGGGTGGGAAGGTTGCTATTGCACTTGTGTCCTGCTTGTGGGATCCTGGTGAACAACTGATTAGACACTATGTGAACAAAACGTTGGACTAGATGGGACCTTGGTCTGATCCAACATGGCCTCTTATGTTCTTATGGGAGAATCTGGCTTGATTCCTTGCAGCTGCAACAGGGCTGGAGAATCCCCACTCACCCTAGCCTGGAGCTGTATGAAAGATTATTTTGGCGTTTCTTTTTGTTGTTTCATTTATCCTTTCCTTCAAGGATCCAAATGGTACATGATCTTCTCCATTTTATCTACACAACGACCCTATGAAGTAGATTTGGCAAGTTGAATTGCATGTATTACCCTTCATCTGAGAACATAGGAAGCTGCCTTATATTGAGTCATACCATTGGTCCATCTAGCCCAGTACTATCAACAGTACTGGCCATAGTTGTCCAGGGTTTCAGGCAGGGTTCTTTTCTAGCCCTACCTGGAGATACTGGGGATTGAGCGTGTGAAGGAGAAAACAAATAAACAATCTAGGGAGTGAGAAAACAAATCAGTTCACATAACATGGCTGGCTCATCATGGAATATTTAACTAACCCATGATGAGCTGCATGTATTGCCACCATTTTGGATATGCAATCCATGATCAGGGGTTGAAGTGTGTCATGGAAACTCGGACATCGAGAATAATTTGAGGGTTAAATAACTATCACATAACCCTACTACTAATCAAGGGTTATGCAAGAGATGTTTAACCCTCAAATAACCCACAATGGCCAGATTTGCACAATGTGTCAGAACCCTTAAATGCCCCATTAAAGGATGCATATTCAAAACAGTGGCTGCACCTCCCCACATGTGTTGCAGCTGTGTTGCACGTGTGTTAATTAACCCACCATGTCATGCAAACCGGGTCAAGCCCTGGGTAGAGCAGCAAACCATGGATTAATCATGGGTGAAATAAAATGTGTAGCAGTATGTACAAACCCAGTCCCAGTGTATAATTGTCTAGAATTTGTTCATATAGTTGGAACTAAAACCAGCTTCAATTTATTGAAATTCATCAGACTGGATTATGTGTGTGTGTTTGCATGACACACCCAGACTTCATGGCCATGTTAAAGTTCAATAAATAGTTTCAATAAATTTGACTTCGACAGATGGCTTCAGTTTCCATTATGCTGATGAGCAAGTTTTCCACAAAGCTTCAGAGACTAGTTTCAAAACAGAAAAGAAAAACATTGATTCCCACAGGAAGCTAAAGTGCTTTTGATTTCCATTCTCTGCACTACATCATGATAACTGAGCTGCTGAATACCTTTGTACATAGATGACTTTGTTGCTGCTGCACATTTCCATTAGATCAAACAAAAGCAGGAGTTGGGGGATATTCCATCACTCACCTCTATAGAAATCCACACACATTTTTATCCTTCTACCTCTTATTTTCTTCACCAGAACATTCTTAGGAGAATTAAGAAACCTTTAATTGTAATCCTAAATTACAACCCTGCATTACTGAGCATTTGGCCTAATTTAATAAATGGTTGTCTTCTAAATACCCACTGAGGTGGCTAGAAAATAAATGAAAGAAATGAGCAAAATAAAGGGAATTAGATTCTTCTCAATTTGATTGGTGCCTGGCTACTATAAGCATTTATCTTATCTCATTAACTTATTAGCTAAATACTATTAATCAGGTGATTATCCTGTATATCTGCACAGATCTTGGAGGATTAACCATATGACACTCATTTTAGAACAATTAGATTTCCAAATCTTGAGCTGGAACAGAGTAACTTCATATATATTTGTAGTTGGCCACAACCTTTTGTAAGCCTTCTTCTACCATCATCAGCACCAATGACACTAGCTGAGCAACTGTGATGTCATGGAATATTCATTAATATTGCAATTGCTCCAGCTTGGATTCCTTTCTATTTAACTCCATATTCAAATATCATTCTCTTAGGTCTTTGATGTCCAGTCTCTTTCTTACATCTTTCAGCTACCGAGAAAGGAGCTGCAAACCCATACACAATTATCAGTGAGTAAGCTACATTGAACTCAATTGCACTTACTTATGAGTAGATTTACATAGGATTGCACTATTAGGAAAGCATATTAGCACTCAAAGTTCATTTCATATAATGTTAGATTACTCCTAAGTGGAGTGAGTCAAAATACACTCTGTAGTATCCTCTCCTGCAATGATGCCAAACAAGCTCCTTGGGTTTCCAGAGAGCTGTGATGACGAAACAAGTGGGATGTCAGTAGTGCTGGCAGAAAACTTGAAACGGGTCTGATCAGAAACAGGCTAGAACTCACTTGAAAGCCTATTCTGTGGCAGTGAGTGTAGTCAAGAAATTGTATTTCTCCACCTCCATTGTGTCTACACAGAGTTCTCAAAAGGAGCTTTTTGTGGGGAGGTCAAAGACCTATTAAACTCTGGCCTGCGAGAAGAAAAGGTGGGCCACACAGTAGCCATTTTCACAACATGACCAATTTTCACAACACTGTGCAGATAAAATCAATTTTATCCATGCCAAGTTGGAGGCCATAGTTGATATAGGTCAGGTGGATGTAACTTTGAGCTTCTTCAGACGAGTGTTTTATCAGATGCCTATGACTAGCTACTCACGGATCTTCGCGGGTCATTTTGGTGACACAGTGATCCTCCTGCCCATCTCCCGCTTCTGATGTTTTTCGTGCTAGAAAATAAGATCCGGAAAATCCGTTTCTTCTTGGCTCTGGTTGCGCTATAAAAACCACCACTGAATGGGTCATGTGGTTGCTACTTGCTTCCTCTTTCTCCCCATGTGAAGAATGAGGAAACTGCTCATCCCTATTGTGAGACAGAAGCAGGAGGCAAAGCGATGGTAGGGAAACGCGAGCCCCCCCTCCCCCCGTCTGAAAACGCTATTTGGCTTCCGCTTTTCCAGTTTTAAATGGATCCTTTTCTATTTGAACAACCTGAGGATATAGAAAGGATCCTTGGAGAGGAGAGGAGAGGCTTACCATTTGTGTGGAGATCCCTTGCTTTTCCTGGCTTATAAAAACAGCTGAGGAGACTGGCTAAGTAGGTAAGGGTAGTGGAGAACACTCCTTTATGGCAAGGTGTGATTCCATCTTGCCTAGAAAAAATGGTGGTAAGACCTCTGTTTAAAAGTACTTCCCTGCACTCCACTGCATTGGATAATTACTCTATGTATCCATCTTCTTCTTTAAAGTTGTAGGCGTCACAGGAAATAAAGATTTCAAAGTGTGTGTGTGTGTGTGTATGTTTGTGTTCATACACATACAGTTAATTGCAAACATGAGAGCAACTTCAGCATTAGCCATGATAAAAATTGCTCCATCTTTCAGCTGTGTGAGTGACCTTTGTTTTAATTCCTTTCATTAACCTTTTATTTTATTTTGACATCTTTGGCTTTAAGTGCATTATGTTCCTAAGAATGTCTCCAAATTATGGCAGTGATCTTCATACCTCTTAATTCAGAGCATTTCAATCAACTCCAAGAGATCTATTTCCAAACAAGACGTTCACCTGCAGACTTTCTGAACAAAGCACATTTTGTGGGGATGAATCATCCTGTGCATAGAAGGAGATAATCTCCAAACATTTAAATGAATGGCCTGGTTCAGACAACACGCTAAACCACACTGCTTAACCACCAAATGGTTAATAGAATGCATTGACCTTAATGCATTCCATTAACCATTTGGTGGTTAAGCAGCATGGTTTAGTGTGTTGTCTGAACCAGGCCAATGTCTGTTTTGGCCATTAGGCAGGTTATATTCCCATAGAGAATAAGATGCACAGCCTAGAATTTTGCTAGGACTGGGCACTGATACTGTATTCTCAGTGGTGCCTTTTACCAGCCTCTACTGGGAAGTCAGCTATGACCACTTCTCCTGGACAAGGAGTTTGGTGGTCTCTATCAACTAGGGGTGTGCACGGACCCCCCGCTCCGCCCCGCGGGCCGATCTGAAAATTTCGGATCAGCCCGCTCCGCGCCACTCCGCCCATTCTCCGCTCCTCTTCGCCGCGGAGCTCCGGCTCCGAATCGGAGCTCCGCAGTGAAGGAGAGTGGCACCAGGTAAGGCCGGGAGAGGAGGGCGGGAGGTTTACCGGGCCCTGCCGCCATCGCCGCCCATGAGGCCGCGGCGGCAGAGCCTGGTAAGGGACCAAGGGGGAGGGGGGCCTTCCCTGCCTCCGTCCGCGGTCCGTCGGCGTCTTCAGTTGAGCCCGTGGTTCAACCAGGAAGTCATGGGCGACAGCGACAGCGGCAGAGCCCAGTAAACCCCACTTACCTTTCCAGCGGAGCTCCAGATCGAGGCGAAGGATCCGGCTTCACCTCAATCCTCTTTGCCACGCTCCGCCGGCCCCCCAATCCTCTTCTCTTCCGCCTTAAGGGCAGGCGAAGCCCCCCGCTCTGCTTCTAATTCGCCAGTCCCATTAGAAGCGGAGCACATCCCTACTATCAACAATGTATTACTTTCCACCTGTATTTACTACTACAATGTTTGTTCTACATGCGGCTATTTTGCAAAATAGTTCAGAAGCTACAGAATGTTGTGGCTCACCTTCTGACATGGAAAGATAGTGGGGAAGCACATAACTTAATTGTACTGGCTTTCTGTTTGCTGGGGGAAATAACATACCAGCAGTAGTAAGTACATCCTTAGAGCACAAGCCTTAACATTTTAATAAGTAAACACCTGTGTAAATTATAGAAACCAATGAACTGTAGAATATACTTTTAAATTTACACTCCAGACTGATTAGGATCATCATGTACATATAACTTACTGTATCGTCATATAAAATTTTATTAAGTTCTGTAAGATTTAGAAGGCTTTTTTTTTTTAAAAAAAGTCATGTTTATATCAAAAATCATTTTCATAAAATTAAAAAGACAGCACCAAACTATGCAGTATGAAAGGCACACATTGTTTCAAACATACTAATTCATTGCTAAGTGTAACTTGAAATTATACCTTGAATGCAATTCCATTTAATTAATTGAGCACCAAAACTGCAAGCTACATTATTCATTATGTGGTTTAATCTTCTGAATTTGCATATCTAGCCAGTGCTGATACTACCTTCACACATTTTCATATCTAGTATTTTTTCAAAGGAAGAAATAGTTAAAATAATACATTTGTAAACATTTGGGAGGCAAAACACTACCTATAATAACTTTAGTCTACTTTACCAACTTGTCTGTAGACTCTAAAAGACAATAACAAAACATACAGTACTTCATTTGCTCCGTACTTGAAATTCATGATATAAATTCTGTTTCTTCAAGTTTATACCACTGTTATGTCACCCATCCTGCATGCGTTGTCATACTACAATAGAAAAAATATTAATAATCAATTAAGAGTTTTAATATATTAAACATAAACTTTATTGTTATACAACCATTGGCTTAACAAAGGAAAATAAATTTTAACAGAACAAACTCCAGAATTAATGTTCCCAAAAGAACTTTCCCCCTGATTTCCCTAGCAGCAAGAGTGATAGTAATATCATAGTAATATAAGGGTCATAATCTCTCAAAAGCAGACAAAGTTTAACAATATCAGGAAAATAATAGCATTAGTTTATTTATTTTATTTTATTTATTGCATTTGTATACTGTCCCATAGCCAAAGCACTCTGGGTGGTTCACATAAGATAAAAACACTTAAAAACAATATACAAAAATTAAAAACCACAAAAACATGCAAAATGCTTACTCATGCATACTTCATTGGATCCAACCCAGATTTTACTAACATACAATCACTCAGTTCAAAACTACTTTTCACCTTGATTGTCCTAGTTTTCATTATAGACCTTGCTGTATTCATGCAGAATTTAACTAACATCTGAACCTAATCAGAGAACATTAGAAGCAGGAAAATAATGAGTATTAAACTGCTAAGACGGAATAAACCCAATGTAAAAAGTGAAACGTAACAAATAAATGCCAGATAAGAACAACAGAAAACATTCGTGATTACTTGATCTAGAAGCTACAGTTCTTCTGCATAGTTAAGCATGAAAAAATATTTACAAAGCTTTTCAAGGACCAAATGTTACAAGTATTCAGTAAAGTTCACCATAAAAAGACAAGTACTGGAAACAAATCAAGCAGAACGCCTTCTTAGCTTGATATAAATTTACTAACAAGCTACTGATACATGGAATTTTACACTGTGGGATTTTCTGTTAACAAAACCATCGCTTTCCCTTATAAGTGGGAAATAAGGAAGAGTTGATATCTTAAGTTTTTGTATAATTTGTATAATCAGAATGTACAATTTTCTCGTAAGAGAACTATTTTTATTTTCCTGCTTCTAAAGATTCTTTTCATCTGATACATTAAAATAAGACCTGTCTCACGAATTTATATCTTCCTAGAAGGGCAGTGAACCAAGAAACATTATTTCCAAGTGCCTTAGTTGAATTTGGCCTTTTTTAAAAAAAACCCACTGAACTGACATGTCAGTTACTGATTTTTGTCTTTTCTGACTACTGGTGCTTCAGGTAAGTCAGGAGAATGACAGATCAATTCCTGGATGAAGCATTTGTGTATCTTATTTCACACAGTGAAATTTTAGATGTTCGGTATGCATTATGCCTTCAACCAGCCTAGTCATCCTTTCAGCAATGGATGACTAAGATACATGGTGATTTTACTTATATTTTCCATAAATATCCAATCATACCCCTTCTATGTTATGGGAGGAATTGCATGGCAGAACTATTTCATAATCTAACATTTGGAAATAATTACAATTCATAGTATTTGATTAACTTAAGATCCTAAATATTGAAGATGTACACATTTTCTATAGTAGCTATTGAGAATTTGTATGAACTCCACAAGCCTGTTTCCCCTCCCCTCCCCCCCACAGCCGCTGCAGCAGGGGGAGGACACGGATTTGCAGGTGGGAAGGACTCAGATCTAAGCCGCATGGGGGCAGACCCATGTGTGGCATGGGGGTGCATGTGGTGCCAAGCCTACGAGGGCAAGCCCCACAGAAACCCTGGCCTCTTTCTTCTTTCTGGCACCCACCCTCTCTCACTAATAATCAGTATGGGATTAGCTAATCGCCCCCTTTGGAGGGGAGCGAAGTACGAATTTTGCCTGACACCAATTGCTCTGTGTACAGTTTTTTGCCTACTCCGTACTGGAACTAAATCTTAGTGGAGGGTGGAACAAATAGGTCAATTGGCATGGGTGCAGGGTATTACAGGAAATTTAGGAGATGGAATAGGGATTGGTGAACACTCTGGCACCTGTATGGTGATGGGCAAATCCGGAGGCCTGCTCCTCAAGGGTTATGAGTCCCTCATGCTAGGATACGGTTTGCCTTTGGGGACCTCCTTATCTCATCTACTCGGGCTTTTGTGGCCCCGGGCAGGAATAATGCAGGTAGGTCTCACCACACTTGCAATGCAGTGAGGCCTAAGAGGGGCTGGGTTTGACCCAGCTTCTGGCTTAGCAGAGTAGCTCGCCCTTAATGGCAGGCTAGATGCCTGAGGAAAGGACCTAATAGATTCCCGCACTTTCACGTGCAGATCCAGGGGACGGGTGAATTTCCCTTATTAATAGAGGCCCTAAGGAGGACAGGGCTCCTGTATCTTTAACAGTTGCATAGAAAACGGAATTTCAGCAGTTATCATTTGTATATATGGAGAACCTGGTGAAATTCCCTCTTCATCACAGCAGTTAAAGCTGCAGGAGCTATACTAGAGTGACCAGATTTAAAAGAGGGCAGGGCATCTGCAGCTTTAACTGTTGTGATGAAGAGGAAATTTCTCCAGGTTCCCCATATATACAAATGACACCTGCTGAAATTTCCTTTTCAATACAACAGTTAAAGATACAGGAGCCTTGTCCTCCTTTTCATATGGGCACCCTAGTTTATACCAAAGCTCTGGTGTGCGTGTCTTTATTTTAGGAGTGCTGTCTCCACTTGCACACACATTTTCTAAATTAGCTATTGAGAATTTATATCAACTCCACAAACAATGAAACAGAAATGGAACTTAGTTGAACTGATGAACTTTTTAAAGGAGTCAGTTTGCATGATCTACTTGTCTAAAAATTGAAAATAAACCAGCATGACGGACAGTAACATATTTCAAGATGCCTATTATGAATTAACAAGGGAAATACTTCCTAGGCCCAAACCTTGTCATAGAATGCCTCAAGAATGGGTTATGACAGGGATAGGGAACTTGTGGCCCGACAAATGTTGTTGGACACCAACTCCCTTAGTCAGCCTGGGCCATGGACATGGCTGATTGCTGCTGGAGTCCAACATCTGGAGACCCCAGGTTCCCCAGCCTTGTCAAATTCCAAACTGTGCCATAAGAAAGCAGGCATTATTTCCTGTCTCTTTCTTGAAAGTTATAGAAAGTACACACGGAGTGTCATAAAAAAGATTAACCCCAAAACTGCCACACATTTTGGGTGAGTGAATACATGCATTCCTTATAATCGGATGGCTGAATAATATAATTCAACTTAAAGTTTTGTTATTCCAACATGGTAGTGATATAAGGACTGTATGTACTTGCCAAACACTTTGTAATTGTTGTATGCTTACATTTTTAGGGTGATAATACAGGTTCACTTTCTGTCTCAACAAGAAAACAGTGAACAATGCTATAAGAAATTGTGTTGGAAAGTGACTGATGAATACTGTAGAGGCGGTAAATGGTTTTACAATGTGGTGGATCTTTTTCTTTAAGAAGCCTTATGCCAAAGCCCAGTAGAGAGAAATCTTTCCAAGTTCACTAAAGTCAAAAGCTATCAAGATGAAAATCATAGCTGTATGTATGAAGTTTCTGTGAATAACTTGAGGCTGTCATGATTTAAAGAAGACTGTACTAAGACTGGAACAATTTGTATCACAGCAATTTATTCTCTGGTACCCATTTAGTCACTGGTCCTGAACATTTGCATTGGGAGAGCTGCTACAGAGCTGGTAATGTGGTAGTTTGGTTTGTTATAGTGATGCAGCACTTGGTCCTCTGCATCTTGGAACACTTTTGCTACCATTTCAGGTCTT
This sequence comes from Elgaria multicarinata webbii, assembly GCF_023053635.1. Taxonomy (NCBI): domain Eukaryota; kingdom Metazoa; phylum Chordata; class Lepidosauria; order Squamata; family Anguidae; genus Elgaria; species Elgaria multicarinata. The sequence goes on from NC_086175.1 coordinate 81,453,586, forward strand.
GCAGCACTGAGTCTGTATAAAGTGGTCACCACTTCTACTGATGGGATGATAGTCCAAGTAGGCTCATCTGTTGCAAATGGTGACAAACCTCTTATAAAAAACAGAACTAATTACAAACATATGTCTATGTTCTATCTATGTAAGATTCAATAAACCGCAGGAAGAGCTATATGTAAAAAACAACCAGTAGATAATTTTGAGTCTCAGTTATATAGACAACCTATTTTGCTGCCTACTGTGACATTGTTTAGGGGTGCATTACAATCTATCAGAATCATTCTACAACTCTTAAAGTTGTGTTTCTAACCAATACTGAACAAACAGCATTTACTAGAGGCAATGAAGAAATGCAGGTTGCTTACCTGTAACTGTAGTTCTTCGAGTGGTCATCTATGCATTCATACATATGGGCTTTGCGCCTGCGCAGAGACTGAACCAGAACCATCTATAGCTAAGTGGAATGTTTTTGGCGGGAACCCCTCCCCCACGCTACTGCGCATGTCCCTGGGGTTCCCGCCCTTACCTCAGTTTATAGGAGTCCGACATTGTGCCCTCATAAACATGAGTGAAACATAATTATTTTAATTGTATATGTTACCAGAGATAATAAATGTACCATGTATACACGTTATATACCACCAAGCGGGGATGGTGGGTGGATTGTGTGAATGCATAGATGACCACTCGAAGAACTACAGTTACAGGTAAGCAACCTGCATTTCTTCTTCGTGGTCTCTATGCATCATACATATGGGCGAGTAGCAAGCTGACATACCTTGGAGGTGGGTTGGTGCATCATCTTAGGATCTCCAAGAGCACTGTCCTCCCAAAGGAGCAGTCTTGTCTTGCACGAGTGTCTAAACTGTAGTGTTTAACAAACGTGGATGGAGTGGACCACGTTGCAGCTCTACAAACGTCTGTTAAGGAGACACCTCTGTTGAAAGCAATGGATGTTGCTACAGCTCTGGTAGAGTGAGCTGTCACAGGCTGTTTCAGCTATAGTTTTGAGAGCGTAAGCCAGTTCAATTGTTTCTACGATCCAGCGTGATAATCGCTGGCATGACACAGGAAGCCCCTTGGAAGGCTCTCCATAACAAACAAATAATTGATTTGTTTTCCTAAAGCTCTCAGTCCTAGCCTTGTAAAAGGCGAGAGCTCTTCTTACGTCAAGTGTGTGTAGTGACGCATCCAGTGGTGTTGCAGGATTCGGGAAGAAGGCTGGTAATATGATGTGTTGAGACAGATGAAAGGTTGACACTACCTTAGGTAGGATAGCAGGGTCTGTGCGTAGTACAACCTTGTCCTTATGAAAAACTGTGTAAGGAGCGTCTATTCTGAGAGCTCTAAGCTCACTTGCACGCCTCGCAGATGTTATGGCCACTAGGAAGACAGTCTTGAATGTTAAAAGCCTAAGATCTGCTGTGGCCACGGGCTCAAAAGGTTTCCTTGTCAGTGATTGCAACACAACTGACAGACTCCATGGTGGAACGATGTCCTTTACTGTCGGTATCGTATTTTTAAGTCCTTTTAAGAATTTCCTTGATGTCGGATGTGTGAAAGGTGAAAAACCAGCCGTGCCTCGATGAGAGGCTGTAATCGCGGCTAAATGGACTCTAATTGATGTGAGTTTGAGTCCTTGCTGGTACAGTGTCAGTAGGTATTTGAGAATTATTGATATAGGGCAAGATTCCGGTGTTTGATTGTTCTCTGAGGCGAACTTTTGGAATCTCTGCCACTTTGCTGCGTAAGACTTCCTTGTTGAGGGCTTTAGCGATGCCAACAATATGTGGTCTACAGTTAAGTCTTTGATACGAGAAGAGGTTGTTATCCTCCACGCCGTCATTTTGAGAGTTGAAAGATTTGCATGTCGAACCCTGCCCTGGTGTCGAGACAGCAACGTCGGTATCGAAGGGAGCCTGATGTAATTCCCTTTCGATAATCGAAGGGCTTGGGGAAACCAAGCCTGTCGAGGCCACCAAGGTGTGATCAGAATGCAATCTGACTTGTCTGCCTGGATCTTGGCTACTACTTTTGTCAAAAGTGGAAATGGGGGAAAGATGTAGAGAAGCTCTCCTTTCCACGTTCTGCTGAAAGCGTCTCCTAGAGAGTTCTTTCCTTTTCCTGCTCTGCTGCAGAACTTGGAACAAGCTGCGTTTCCTTCGGTAGCAAAGACATCGACAGCAGGTTGTCCCCAATATCGAAAGAGGTATTTTCTCGTCTCGGTGTCGAGCTCCCACTCGTGGTCGACGTGGAAGGGCCTGCTGAGGGAGTCCGCAATGGTGTTTTCCTTTCCCGCTACGTGGATCGCAGTCAGGTATTTCTTTTTATGCACCAGTTCCAAATTCTGAGTGCCGATCGGGTCAGAGGGTGTGATCTTGTTCCACCCTGCCTGTTGATGTAGGCAACTACGGTGGTGTTGTCCGTCGCGATGAGAACATTTTGGCCTTCGATAATCTGAGCGAAGGTCTTTATTGCATTCTCCACCGCCAAAAGTTCCAGGTGATTGATGTGCTGTTCCTTCTGGCAAGGAGGCCAACGACCCTGGGCGGTGAGGGAGTTGCAATGGGCTCCCCATCTGGTCAAGGAAGCATCTGTTGTGATCGTTACCGAAGAAGTTTCTTGTTGAAACGGAACCCCCTCTAAGAGATTCTTCATCGATAGCCAGCACTTCAGAGATGCTCGCACTTGCCTCGGGATCGACAGGTACGTTCGGCGGGCATTGCGTTGAAGGTTGAACGTTCTTAAAAACCACCCTTGCAAGATTCTCATTCGCAGTCTTGCAAACCTGATCACTGCGGTGGTCGCTGCCATTAAACCTAGCAGTCTTTGGATTGTCCATGCCGAGAGTTTTAAGCGGCTCTCGGTAACAATGATTAGATCCCGAAGAGTCTTTGCTCTGGACGTGGGCAGGTATGCTCTCCCATCTCGAGACAATAGGGTTACCCCTATAAAGTCCAATTTCTGATGTGGTTTCAAGATGGATTTCTCCTCGTTGACCCATAGTCCTAACGAGTCCAACAGGTTGAGAGTGGTTAGTATATACTCCTGAAGCATGTAACTGTTGTCCGCCACCAGAAGCCAATCGTCTAAGTACGGGTATATATAAATCCCCTTTTGTCTTAGATGGGCGCACACCACAGCCATCACCTTCGTGAAGACCCTCGGTGCTGTGGCAAGCCCGAAGGGAAGGACGGTGAATTGGAACTGGCGGGTGCCGATAGAGAATCGCAGGTAAGCTTGATGCGGCCTCCTGATGGAAATATGGAAGTACGCATCCTTCAGATCCACCACAGCGAACCAAACCCCCTTGTGTAAAAGCTGGAGAATGGAAGTTACCGTTGTCATACGGAATTTTTTTGGGGTGATGTACTTGTTTAATTGCCTTAAGTCCATAATCGGTCGAAGACCCCCATCTTTCTTCGGGACCGTGAAGTAACGCGGAAAAAAACCCTGGTTGACTTCCTCTGCGGGTACGGGAGAGATGGCTCCCTTCGCTAGTAAGGTTTGTACCTCGATTAACAGAGGAGGGGACGGCGCTGTTACTTTCACTCCCAAAGAAGGAGGGGGGACATCGAGCTCGATGGCATACCCCGACTTGATGATGGTGAGCACCCAGGAGTCGGATGTTATTGACTCCCATCGATGGTAAAAGGGTGCTAGGTGGTTTGTGAAAGGTAGTGGATCTGGGACGAAGGAGTCAAACCCGCTGCTTCTTATTGAAGTCGGGTTGGCGTTTGTCTTGCTGGAAACGACCCTGGTAGGGTCTTTTCCTCTGGAGCTGGTGCTGTTGCTGCCTCGGCTGTCCTTGGTATTGAGGATGCTGTTGTTGCTGTTGTTGGGTAGATGGCCTCGTCCACCGTCTCGGTCTGTACTGTACAGGAGGAGCAGAGAAACCCATCTTTTTTGCTGTAGTGCGGGCTTTGTAGATAGAGTCCAAAGTGTCATCTGTTTTGGCGTTGAACAAGCCCTCGACGTCAAAGGGCATGTTCTCGATCCTGAACTTGGTTTCGTAAGTTAGGTTGGCGGATCTTAGCCATGCATGTCTTCTCAAGGATACGGCACACATCATACTTTTAGAGTGGCAGTCGACCTGGTGCCTGGCGGTAGATAGCTGTTGTTTAGCTATTGCTGAGGCTTCAGCCTGAAAAACCCTAGCCAACTCTCTCTTGTCCTCTGGGAGATAGTCACATAGTGAACCTACTTTCTCCCAGAGGAAGAGTTGGTATCGAGCCATCGTTGCCTGGTAAGTAGAGGCTCGAATACCAAGAGATGCAGAGGAATAAATTCTTCTGTCAGGTCTAATTTCCTGCCCTCTTTATCAACGGGGGCGGAATGAAACCTTTGTGACTGACCCTGAGCTGATTCTACTACAATGGAGTTAGGTTTTGGGTGTTGAGTTTAAAACCCTGCATCTCCCTCCTGGATACGGTAGAGAGTTTCTAACCTCCTTGATGTCGCTTGTGTAGAAGCTGGTGTCTTCCATGAGAGTTGTGCTGTCTGTTTCAAAGCGGGGGAGAGGGATGGCAACTGCTGCATTAGTTTTAGTGCGAAACACGTCGTAAATGGGATCATCCACAGAGTCATCTGATTGTTGTATGTCCAATCCGAGTGCTTGGGCCATTCTTAGCATATGCTCAGAGAATCTGCCCATGTCTTCAGATGGTGATGAGGGATCCTGTGCATGTATGGCATCGTCTGGTGACGGTACCGATGGTGTAACTGTTACTCTGGATTCGGAGTCGGATGGATAATCATCCTCGGGTGAGGACAATGTAATGAATTGCAACTGCTGTTGTGCTGGCTCTAACTGCTCCTGTTGAGCCGGTACCGTGGCAGTTGCAGTAGCCGGTATCGAAGAGGCATGGCTGTGATGTCGATGTAGGAGAGACTTGGTGGGACGGAGGTGGAGCTAATGGGACTTGGAATACCCTAGATGTTGGTGGAGGCTGGGCAAAGTAAGACTCAGGTGGGTATTGGTAATCCCGATCATGTTGAAAATATCTTTGCGGTCGATAGTAGTCCCAGTCATAATAGTCATGTCTTGACTGGTGCTCAGAGTACTGGGAAGCTCTGTCCCATTCACGTCTTGGCGTGCGTTCCGTAACCGTCGGTCTTGGTGACGGTTGTGGCAGACGAATGATTTCTTCGGTCTCTAAGAGCCCTGCGGGATCTCTAAATGAAGCTACGGAAGCCAAATCTCGTATCTTGCCCTCTGATAGACTTGGAGGGCGAGTCGGTAGCATGGTTGTCGGTACCGACTGAGGTCTCGGTATCGACTGAGGTCTCGGTATCAAGACAGTTGCGGAAGCTGTCGGTACGGAAGGAGGAGTTGAGTGACTCTGAGTCGGCTTAGAGGGTCGGGGAGACCTCGGCGAGGGTTTTCCCACGTTCTTTTTCTTTTTCTTCTTCTTCTTTTCTACCTCGGAGGAGGACTTAGGAGTCCGGGCCTTTTTCGTGATTTTCCTGGCCGCGGAGCTTGCTAATGACCGTCCAGGTGTGAGGGGTATCAATGCCCTACTATTCGCTCTGGTTTCATTGCACACTTTGGTGCTTCGGTCTGCAACGGACTTATTTGGTGCCGTTTTGTCCATTCTCGTTGTGTCTGTGGCTCTGAGGGCTTTTCCCCACAAAATGGCGCAAAGGTGATCTGTTCTGTTCTTTCTGGTTTGCTTGGTAAATGCCATGCAATGGTGGCAGGCTTCTACTTTGTGGCCTTCGCCCAAACAAAGAATGCACAGGGAGTGTCCGTCTGTAGGGGGGAGCTTAGCCCCGCACTTAACACATTTACAAAATGGGGCCTTCACTGCCATGCGGCTCAGGCGCCCGCGACCGAAAGTCGCTGAGGAAAAACTAACTAACAACAACATTTTTTAATTTTTTTTTAGGTAAGAAGAGAGATATAAGAAAGGTTGAAGAAATAAGAGATTTGAGAGGTTTTAAAAGAGAAACTGTGGGGAAAAAAACGCTACGAGGTTGGTTCTACAGGTCTAGGCACAATGGCGGACAACGAAGAACTGAGGTAAGGGCGGGAACCCCAGGGACATGTGCAGTAGCATGGGGGAGGGGTTCCCGCCAAAAATGTTCCACTTAGCTATAGAAGGTTCCGGTTCGGTCTCTGCGCAGGCGCAAAGCCCATATGTGTGATGCATAGAGACCACGAAGAATTACATACTTTATCTAAGACGTGAACTGTCTGGTATTTTATTTAGGCCACACCATTCTAAAAGCAGGTACCTGTCAGCTTGTATTTTTATAAATTAAATAGCAGACCTTATTTCTTGTTTCCAATGCAATATTGTTTTGCAGAGTTATTCCCAGATCTCCGCATGAAACACTCTTCAGTACTTCAATTTAACAATGTATTTCAAGCCATTATGATGTTTGTCCAGTGCTAATCTGTTTTAAATTCTAGTTGAAAACATTACTTTAAACCTTGGTCAAAATACCTCAGTCAGTGCAAACTAACCTCTACTGGAAACATAGGAAGCTGTGTTATACCAGGTCCATCAAGTCTAGAGTTATCTACTCTATCTGGAAATGGCTCTCCTATCACCTGCTACCAGATTATTTTTAAATTGGAGCTTCTGTATGCAAAATATGTTTTCCATCACTGAGCTAGCTGTTAGAAGAACATATTCGATACTCTCTCACATATTTTCTATTATAGTAACATACCAGAATCAGGGATAGCCTTGAAAATAGAAGTACTACTTTAACTTACAGCACTGATTAACATTTACTGGCAGATTCATCAGGCTAATTTTAAAGTTTGCTGCTCAGATGTCCTATACCTGCTTCCCCTGATCTGGTGCACTCCAGATCTGTTGGAGTGCAAATCTCACCATCTCCACCCAGCATCTGAAAGCCACTACGTAGTGTGTGTGTGTGTCCTATATTGTTCAAACCTTTTAAATCTTGCATAGTTGACAAACTATTTCTTTAAATCAATTGTTACTCTTATAATTGTTCTATGTCAATACGTTCTGTTCATGGAACATACGTAATATAGTTAGCAAATTTGTTAGTGTGCTTCAAAATTACTGTACTTTCTAAGAGTCTATAACCTGTGTCTTTGCAAAGTTTGATTGTGCAACACACAGGTTAAGTGATATTGGGTGAGCATCTACGCTGTAACTCAGTTACTGAAATGATGGCCACCCTGGTATGCCTGATTGTGCAGTCTGGTTCCCCTGCTCGGAATGGATAGCATGTGGGTCTGACCTGTATGTGAGAATGAGATACAAAGCCCAACAGAATGCCTCCCCCCTAATCCTAGTTCAACTTGGGGTTTGCGAGTGAAAGAGATTAGACAGGGGTGGGGAAACTGGCCCTCCAGATGTAGGTGAACTCCAGATCGTATTTGTATCAGCCAGCATGGCCAATGGCCAGGGATGGTGAGAGGTGCAATCCAGCAACAGCTGGTGGGTCAGATTCCCCATACCTGCATTAAGATATAGGGTGGTATTCAACATTGTTGCTCCATTCACAGGGGTTCTTCGGTAAACAAAGATGTTGCGTCCCATCCATAACAAATTGACTCTTTGGTTATTTTTTGAGTATTTTTAAGCATATCATTCTATTCCCTGCTTCCGCTTCCATTGGTCACAGGAGCCTTCTTAAAAGCCATAATATAGAGAGGGAACTGGGGGAGGAGCTGCTTTCGCATCCTAGAAACAGTGCATCAGTATAGCTGATGGCCATACCATTTCAGATCTACCTTTTGGTTTAATGTCTTCTGGGTCAAAGTACCTCAGGAGGTTCAGGCATTGCTTCGGGGAAGAGACGCTGTACCATCATGGGTGAGCTATTCCATCTACTTTCCCCCTCCCACATACAGACTTTAAAAGCAAAGCTGGAGCTGCGGTTTGGGAGGTGCTGCTTCAGGGCAAGAGATGCTATTCCAATCCTCACCAAGATGTAGCAATGGCCACCAGTTTGGACAGCTTTAAAAGGGGGTTGGATAAATTCCTGGAGAAGGGCTATCAATGGCTACTAGTCGTGATGGCTAAGTGCAACTTCCAGTATCAGAGGCACTAAGCCTGTATATGCTTGTTGGTGGGGAACCTGTGAGGGAGGGTGCTGATGCACTGTGCCCTGCTTGTGGGTCCCTGTGTCAACAGCTCGTTGGCCACTGTGGGAACAGAGTACTGGACTAAATGGACCCTTGGTCTGATCCAGCATGGCACTTATGCTCTTAATCAAGATGTGTTTGTTTTTTCCTTATCTGCTCTGCTGTAAACTTATATTTAGTATATTGTTGAATATTGTTGTAGTATACTTTTGAATATTGTGACATTTCTGCTGTAAACTTGCATTTAGTATAATTGAATATTATAGTGAGCTGCTTTGGGGGGCTTTCTGCCTAAAGGCGGCATAGAAATAAATATAACATACTTTTGCAGAAAGGATTGTGACTACCAACCTTAGTTTGGTATCAATCATACTCACACAAATTACACATTAATTGTTAATTATACAATAATAAATGTATAAACTGCATGCTCCAGTTTACTGTGTATTGTTAGTGTGCCATCCCCGCTCACTTGAGTATTGGAAATTGTTCCAGGTATCTGTATTACCCATTTTATTTTATTTTATCAGATTTATTAAGGGACAAGCAGAAAATGAAGAATGATGATGATTAACATTCAGAAAAAATTAGCCTTTTGAAATCACTTCCAGCACAAATAGGACAACAGACACAGACGCTGCAGCAGAACATCAGAATAATTTGTTTCCACTAATAACTTTATTTGAAGCAGTACACAAGTTATGAAGCTACAGCAGTTTGGACATGTCCTACAAATTTCAGTGCTTATACTACAAAAATCTGGAAAAGCAAACTGCATTCATTACCAAATCCAAACCCTATGATGGTGCCACCTTATGAATGTCCTGTATTATTGTTCCAATTGCTGAGTTTTAAAAATCTCTAATAATGAACACAAAGCACAAGGCCCAAGTGATCTAGGAGGCTGTTCTTCCCTTCTCTCTAAAGAACTGCATTAGTCTTGCTGACAAAAACATTCCATGTGCCAAGAAAAAGAAATTTCTTCACAAATCCTACAATATAAACATTACTTCTACAATAATGGTGAGGCACAAATCCAAGGAAATGCTTTTCAAATCTAACTGCTTGTTAATGAAAAGAGTGCAGTTTTTGAATGAAATTTCTACTTCTGAAAAAGAATTCTGTTTTAAAAATCATAAACATAAATTGAAATAAATGAAATGTTTTGAGGACGTGTCAGTCTAGATACTGTTAAATATCTATATATTTAAACAATTGTCACACAAGATTCTATCTTTTGTTTAAAAACCACATTGTATATTATAACTCATATATGAAATGGATATGCACATAATATCTTGCAGATGGACCCAATTTACTTACTTAACTGCTTGCTGCCTTAAGGAAGAGTTTGGCTTATTCATCCACAATATGAATCCTCTATTGCCAATAAGGGATGCTTAGGGTTAGGGTCAGCTACCTTTCCTCATCATGCAACTTGATAACATCAACTTTTCTTATTAAACCATTGACTTCATCCACCCAATGCCTATTTTAAAAAGTCAATTCTAACATATAAAAAAGCACCTCAACAATAAGAATATCCCTACTTATCAGCTTCCCCCATTGCTCAAGAACTGGTTGTACTGTTGTTGTACCTCTCCATGGATCAACACCACACCTATGAACTAAAGCCCCAGCAATGCAGTCAGGTGGCAGAATGCTACAATTATGAATTGATCACCCTGCTACCATTGGCATGCAGGGGGGTGGTGGGGAGGTGCTGAGCAGTGCATAGTGCCTTCTAAGACAACACCCTTTCTCATTTCCAAAGTGTAAGATGGCCTCCTTCTCCTGGTTAGTTGTGTGTCAAAGTGGTACCAACCAGTGGGGAACATATAGCCTGAACAAAATCTGAGTCTACCAAAAGTGACATTTTGGGATCTGATAAAGTTTGTAATAGCAGTGTCCTTCAGACTAGTGTTTTAGTCATTCAGTAGGGTCTAGAAGTTAAGCGCTTGGAGCAGAGTCTGTCCCAAGTCCGTTCTTACCTAAAATATATAGATCTGCTGTGTCAGTTCCTATTACTACAATCTCCATGCAGTTTTATAAACAAGCAGACATTGTCAAGGTTCCAAAGCCTAAGAGCTATGTTTTGAATGCGCATCGTGCTACACTTCATTCTGCCCATTTATTATTTTTATATGAGGTGACAAGTTATTAAATATGCATAAATTCTTCTGACTGCTACGATAGTACACAATTATGCATTCTGAACGTTTAAACTACAAGTACAGAATCCTGGGACAATGCTTCATGGGTACACTTAATATTCATCAACTGTGCAGCTCAGCCATTTAAAAGATGTTAAATAAGAGCAAATCTTATTCTTTGAGCTATTTTTCTCCAACTTGATGCCCTCCAGATGTTTTAGGCCATACTGGTTGAGACTGATGGGAGTTCTAATCCAAAACATCTGAAGAGCACCAGATTGGGAAAGTTTAAGCAGTGTGGCAGAATTCTGGATTGTACCAATCAGAGTACAAGCATATTCCCACATAAAATGTGTGTAGTAAATTTGCACATCATGGAGAGAGGTTTAACTTAGTCTTTTCCCAGATAGTCAACACTGTTAGGATACTGGCATTGTTTGTTTGTTTTTGAGAGTCACACAAAATATAATACCCAATCTGAAGTGGTACAGTTCCAGAATTCAACCACACTATTTGTTGAGATTAGATCCAAGGAGCAGTGTGTATGTATGTTTAGAAACAAAAATCGGTGGCTCTGAAATGTTAAATATTCAAAGGAGGTTGTTTTCATATTGGATTTTTAATTTAATTTTATCCTAATTAATCCCCTCTTTTCAAAAGCAGCCAGCAACCAGCTAAAGTCCTAATAATCCATTTGTCTGGTGCAGTGGTGAAGAACAGTTTTCAAAGAGAATAGTATCAAGCCTAATTAGGGTATTATAGACATGGCAACAATACAGGACCTTATGTAGTCACTGAAGCAACATCCAAAATGTTGGCAGGAAACATGAAACATCAAGTAAGAAGGAATTAAGTCACAGTGTTGTGTGAAAACTATACCTTCATATTCTAGCACCATTTAGAAATGCAAAGTCAGGCACCAGGATATTTTATAGTTGAAACTTAACTTACAATCAGGTGTAAAGTTTATTGGAAAGGCACAGATGAAAAAAGGATCTTAGATCCAATAGCATCAGGTAACCTAAAACAATTTAATATAAGAAGACTATTTACACACTGAAGATCCAGTTCAGTATCTAAACTTAGCAATTAGGGCTTAGATACTATACTTAATTGACCTGAAGTGAAGATGTATAATACTACCTAGTCTAGTAAGTGAATATATCAGATCTAGTTAACTTTAGAAAAACAAAGATATTTACAGCATAGCTTTTAAAGCAATGTTTTCATAACCACACACAAACATTTATTCAATCTAGAAGAGCAGGCAATGCAGACATTGTACTTCAGGAAGATGAGAGCAAATGATACACTAATATAGTTTATTGCAATGGCAGTTTAAGTATCGTTGAAATTTTAATTTTTAAAAATGACACAGGGCAGTGGGGAAATGACACTTTCACACAAACCCATTGTAAAGAACTTTCTAGTAATTCATCTTGTTATAAAAAGGACAGATAAATCCTAAGCCTAAATTGAATAGATATTTATCTTTATAGCCTTCCAGGTTTTTCTTCTTTATTTTGTAATTAAAATTGTAGAAGAACACAAATTGGTGGAATTATTTTTTAAAATGTTCTCTGCAAGTATTGGAAACATTCATTGAGGATACTAATATTACAAGAATACTGAGGGACAAAGTCTTTACTCCACCCTCCCCTTCTCAGTTACCACAACAGAATATTAAATATCCCAAACACCCACTTGTCCTACTGTCATTATAAATCAAAGCCCAAATTTAGATTCTCTGTACACACTTGGATGCTAAGTGGTCAGATTTATACAGAAATCAGGGTATCTGAAACTATTTCAAAAAGACAAACATGCTTAGGAAATGCTAAATGCTAATTTGGAAATATCCCTTTAGGCTTCCTTTATTTTCCTTTTTTTTTTTTTTTTTTTTGTCCAATGAACAGTTAAATACATCTATGTTCTTTATTTTGTGAAAACACAGACAGGATTATGCATCCAGACAGAAAGACATTTATGCACATAAAACAAACAGCATAGTATAACCCTAGTGGATTGTCTGCATGGGCAATTACTATTATCCTACAAGAGAAAGACCACTAGTAGAACATGGTTAAGCAATTAAGACCAAAATCAACTGAGCTGATTCTGCCTAACAGTATCTGACAATTCATTTTAAAAGTTCAAAGTTGTTGAGAAAAATAATCCAGAATCTATATTACAAGAATTCAAGTTCATGTTTTCAGACTTTTACACAACAATTTCACACTGTAACAGATGTCAAATATATTTCATTCACTCTAAAAACGCAAGGACAAACACAACATGTCATACAGTTCAGTATCTCTTAATGTCAAAAATTCAAACCTGTTTTCTTTAGTAACCCATATGGGATTTAAATATTGCCAGTATTTCATGTTTAGTCACAGATGACAATGTTTTCTTCAAAAGGTTGTTTTAGTGTACGTGGTCAAAAATTAATATAACGCTGGTGAACCAAACACATTTCTTGTTGTTCAAGACAAATTCTGTGTATATTTAAAAGTGTAGAACTCGAACAAGTTAATCATCAATGCTGGTACTGAACTGTAGAAAGTATAAATGAATGACAAACTATACTATAGAACCATCTTTGCTTTGTGCTGGAATCATCACAGGAATAGCTCCCATTCTACTTAGATTAGGTGCAGCTACCTTTGGTGGTTCAAAGGTCGGATTTTGAGAAGGTCGTTCAAAGTCTTCACTCGGTACTTTGTTGTATTGAGTCTTGGCATACCCATCCATATTGGAAGGAGACATTGATCCCAGAGATGAACGATTACTCCCTATATAGCTCCGGGCTGTTGAAGCACGACTCTTTGGAGGGGGAACATCCTCTCTGAAAATCAAACATATTTAATTTTCTTGAGTCTTTAAAACAAAACAAAACAAAACAAAACACTTATTTCAATGTAATGCTGCCCCAAGTACTTTACTTAGAATTCTCCTATATGTCAAAAAAAGTTGATGGGGTGTAGAAACACTTTCAGCCTGAGGGATGAATTCCATTTAGGAAAAGCACTTGGGGGCTGCATTCTAATGGTGGGTGGGGACTAAGGCAAAAGAAGCAGGGCTAAAGTAAAGGGGTGGGGCCAGAAATACCAGCATATTTTAACATAAAGCTCTTACTGGCATACTAATCCTCAGGAGAGGAATTTCAACTTCTTAGAATGTGGAAATCTGCACAAAAGCTGGGAAACCACCAAATGATTCTTGGCTGGGCCAGTTTTGACTCCCTAGCCTGAGATTCTGCACCCCTGTTCTAGATGGTATTCTTACTGCCATGCTCATGCTAGCCATGCTTTCTGAAAAGGGAAAGCAGCTCGTCTCACCTCATCCCTTTTAAAGGGGGAAGTTTGCATTGCAACTCTGGATGAGGGTGGGGGAAGCATGAATAACTTTCTAAGTTAGTGGCAATACAGCAACTAATTCTGTGGACAAGAGGCAAGGTAGCACTGTTTCTGTTCACTTGTTTTTTTTAAAGCACACTTTGTTTTTTGGAATTACATAAGCATTCCCACACTGAAGTGGTGAAGTGATACACAGTTCAACAGCTAGGTGTGTAAAAACAATTGAAAATCTGATGTGGGCATGGGGAAGAAGTCATGTTCTTTGGCAATAATAATATTGCAGGCACTATCTAACAAGTGGCCATGGTATACAGCTCAACATCCTTCATACTTCACTTGCTATCACAACTACCTGGAAGGAGGAAAAATATTTTCCCAGTGACAAAATATTGATGTTTTGAGTGCTGGGAAAGCATGACATCCCTGTAACTGCAGCACTCCTTTCAATGCTTGGAATAAGAGGAAAATGCAATGAAATTCGCAAACATCACCTCCTGCCTGACTCCCTCCAATTTTAGGTCTTCCCAATGGTGCTTGTAAGCCCTAGCTCTGTTGCTACAGGCTGCTGTACAAATTATGGGGCAAAGTTGTTAGACATTAAAATGAAAAATAAAATTTCTACACAAAGTTCTCATTTTAAACATATCTGGATCTTCAGTGCTGGTATGTAATCCTATCCATGGTGCTTGTTACCAAAACAAAAGTTCCCAACCTGCAACAGTAACCCTTTTCCCTCTTTGTTCTCTCTATGCTTGGGAAAGGTGGAGTCTAGAAATGAGGGAATGACGGAAAGCTGAGACTAGCATAGAAATTGGGTGGAACTAGTGGCAATTGGAAAAAAACAGTTAGAAGGAAGTCAGGGACAGTTATGGAAAAGTCAAGAAAAGAGGGAGCTGATGGGCAGAGATAATGAGAGGAATTATGGGCCAGAGGTAGTTAGGTTAATTAGTGAATAGAATAAGCAAGAGGGTGTGAATAAGAAGGGAGAGAAGCTATTGAAAGCAGTGATTTGGTGTACATTTTTTAATTAGTATCTTCATTATTTAGAACTACTATTATTACTGTCATTACTATTATTAATGGATGTTTACACTTTAAAATAATGATGCTCTGGTCTGAGTAGATCTGAAGATTGACATATCTCACCCCATGTGCTAAGGATATGAAGAGGAGAATTCTACCTCTCTAACTAGATGGTGGCAGATGGTGTTTTGGGGAGCCCTGTGGAAAATATGGACTAAGGCCTTAGTTAGAATCATAGAATAGCAGAGTTGGAAGGGGCCTACAAGGCCATCGAGTCCAACCCCCTGCTCAATGCAGGAATCCACCCTAAAGCATCCCTGACAGATGGTTGTCCAGCTGCCTCTTGAAGGCCTTTAGTGTGGGAGAGGCCACAACCTCACCAGGCAACTTATTCCATTGTCGTACTGCTCTAACAGTCAGGAAGTTTTTCCTGATGTCCAGCTGGAATCTGGCTTCCTTTCACTTGAGCCAGTTATTCCATGTCCTGCACTCTGGGAGGATCGAGAAGAGATCCTGGCCCTCCTCTGTGTGACAACCTTTTAAGTATTTGAAGAGTGCTATCATGTCTCCCCTCAATCTTCTCTTCTCCAGGCTAAACATGCCCAGTTCTTTCAGTCTCTCTTCATAGGGCTTTGTTTCCAGACCCCTGATCATCCTGGTTGCCCTCCTCTGAACACGCTCCAGCTTGTCTGCATCCTTCTTGAATTGTGGAGCCCAGAACTGGACGCAATACTCTAGATGAGGCCTAACCAGGGCCGAATAGAGAGGAAATGCAGGTTGCTTACCTGTAACTGTAGTTCTTCGAGTGGTCATCTATGCATTCACACATATGGGCTTTGCGCCTGCGCAGAGACCAGACCGGAACCTTCTATAGCTGAGTGGAACGTTTTTGGCGGGAACCCCTCCCCCACGCTACTGCGCATGTCCATGGGGTTCCCGCCCTTCCCTCAGTTTACAGGAGTCCGACATTGTGCCCCCATAAACCTGAGTGTAATTTTAATAAAGTACATTCCACACATAACTGTGTCATTTGTAAGTCTCACACCACCAAGTGGGGATGGTGGGTGGGTTGTGTGAATGCATAGATGACCACTCGAAGAACTACAGTTACAGGTAAGCAACCTGCATTTCTTCTTCGTGGTCTCTATGCATCACACATATGGGCGAGTAGCAAGCTGACATACCTTTGGAGGTGGGTTGGTGCATCATCTGAAGATCTCGGAGAGCACTGTCCTCCCAAACGAGCAGTCCTGCCTCGCACGAGTGTCCAAACTGTAGTGCTTGACAAACGTGGATGGAGTGGACCACGTTGCAGCTCTACAGACTTCAGTCAGTGGAACACCTCTGGTGAAGGCCACCGAAGTTGAAACAGCTCTGGTGGAATGAGCTGTCACAGGTTTCACTAACTCCATTTTAGAAATAGAGTAGGCCAATTCAATTGCCTCCACTATCCAACGTGACAGTCGTTGGCAGGAGACAGGGAGTCCCTTAGAAGGCTCCCCATAACAAATAAACAACTGTTTTGTCTTCCTAAAATTGTCCGTTCTGTCCTTGTAAAAAGCAAGAGCCCTTCTTACATCGAGAGTATGCAAGGAAGACTCAAGAGGTGTAGATGGATTAGGAAAGAAAGCAGGAAAAGTAATGTGCTGGGACAGATGAAAAGTTGACACTACCTTAGGTAGGAAGGCTGGGTCCGTGCGTAGCACAACCTTGTCCTTATGAAAAATAGTATACGGGACATCTATCCTAAGAGCTTTAAGCTCACTTGCACGTCTTGCCGATGTGATGGCTACTAAAAAGACAGTCTTTAAAGTAAGCAGCCTAAGGTCTGTCGAAGCCATGGGCTCGAAGGGCTTGCGTGTCAATGCTTGCAGCACAACTGACAGGCTCCAAGGCGGCACGATAGTCTTCACAGTCGGTATCGTGTTCTTCAGACCTTTCAGAAATTTCTTAGTTGTTGGATGGGTAAAAGGTGTAAAACCATCCACACCCCGATGAAAAGATGTAATCGCAGCAAGGTGAACCCTGATGGATGCGAGCTTAAGTCCCTGCTGGAAAAGTGTCAATAAATAATTGAGGATGAAGGATAAGTGGCAAGATTCTGGTATTTTGTCCTTTTCCGATGCAAAATTCTGAAATCTCTGCCACTTTGCTGCATAAGATTTTCTTGTGGAAGGCTTTAGTGCTGCCAATATAATGTGGTCCACAGTCAAAACTCTGGTTCCAGAGGAGGAGTGGTTGCTATCCTCCATGCAGTCATCTTGAGGGTCGACAGATCTGAGTGTCGAACCCTGCCCTGATGTCGAGACAGGAGCTTCGGTATCGACGGAAGCCTGATGTAATCCCCTCTCGATAACCGAAGAGCGTGGGAGAACCACGTCTGTCGAGGCCACCACGGCGTGATCAGGATGCAATCGGAGTTGTCCATCTGGATCTTGGCTATCACTCTTGTCAAAAGTGGAAAGGGAGGAAACATGTACAGGAGATTTCCTCTCCAAGTACTGGTGAAAGCGTCTCCTAGAGAGCGCTTTCCTTTTCCTGCCCTGCTGCAAAACTTGGCGCAGACCGCGTTGTCCTCGGTAGCGAAGACATCGACAACAGGGCGGCCCCAGTACCGAAAAAGGCTTTCCCGCACTTCGACGTCGAGCTCCCACTCGTGGTCGACATGGAAGGATCTGCTGAGAGAGTCCGCAATGACGTTTTCCTTGCCGGCTACATGGATCGCAGTCAGGTAAGTCCTTCTCTTTATGCACCAGTTCCATATCCTGAGTGCAGAACGGTTCAGAGGGTGCGATCTTGTTCCACCCTGCCTGTTGATGTATGCCACCACGGTAGTATTGTCCGTCGCGATCAAGACATTCTTGCCCTCGATCAACTGTGCAAACGCTCTTATTGCATTTTCTACAGCCATGAGTTCGAGGTGATTGATGTGCTGTTCTCTCTGTGATCGAGGCCAACGACCTTGAGCAGTAAGGGAGTTGCAATGAGCTCCCCATCCTTCTAAGGATGCATCCGTCGTGATCGTTACCGAAGGCGCCTGTTGTTGGAATGGAACGCCTTCGAGAAGAGTCGACATCGAGAACCACCATTTCAGCGATGCCCTGACTTGCTTCGGTAACGAAAGGTAAGTTCGTCGAGCATTGAGCCTGAGATCGAAAGTCCTTAAAAACCAGGCTTGCAATACCCTCATTCTGAGTCTTGCAAACCTGATGACTGCCGTAGTGGCTGCCATCAGGCCTAATAGTCTCTGGACTGTCCAAGCCGATACTTTCCGACGGCTTTCGATGTCGATGGCTAACTGCTGCAAGATGTTTGCCCTGGTTGAAGGTAAGTATGCTCTCCCGTCTCGAGAGGATAGGGTTACCCCTATGAAGTCCAATCTCTGCTGTGGAGTCAAAATGGACTTTTCGTGGTTGACCCACAGCCCCAACGAGTCCAACAGGTTGAGGGTGGTTAGTATATCCGACTGGAGCGCCTCGCTGCTGTCCGCTACGAGAAGCCAATCGTCCAGGTACGGATAAACATAAATGCCTTTCTGCCTTAGGTGGGCGCATACCACCGCCATGACCTTCGTGAAGACTCTCGGTGCCGTGGCCAACCCGAACGGAAGAACGGTGAACTGGTACTGGGATGCACCGATCGAAAACCGCAGGTAAGCTTGATGCGACTTCCTGATGGAGATATGGAAGTACGCATCCTTCAGATCCACCACTGCGAACCAAACTCCTTTTTGTAGAAGCTGCAAAATTGAAGTAACCGTTGTCATACGGAACTTCTTCGGGGTGATGAACTTGTTCAGTTGTCTTAAGTCCATGATCGGTCGAAGACCTCCATCTTTCTTCGGGACCGTGAAGTAACGGGAGAAAAAACCTTGGTTGATTTCCTCTGTAGGTACGGGAGAGATGGCTCCTTTCGATAGCAAGGTCTGTACCTCGAGTAGCAGAGGAGGGGATGGAGTCGTTACTTTCACGCCGGAAAAAGGAGGAAGGGCATCGAGCTCGATGGCATAGCCCGAGTTGATGATAGTGAGCACCCAGGAGTCTGATGTTATTGACTCCCATTGATGGTAATGGGGTGCTAGGCGGTTCGCAAAAGGGAGTGGATCTGGGGCCGAAGAGTCAAACCCGCTGCTTTTTAGAGAAGTCGGGCTGACGTTTTTCCTGCTGGAAATGACTCTGATAAGGCCGTTTCCTTTGAAGTTGTTGCTGCTGCTGCCTTGGTTGCTGGTATTGAGGCCGCTGCTGGTATTGTTGTTGTGGGGGAGGCCTTGTCCATCTTCTAGGTTTGTATTGTACAGGAGGGGCAGAAAAACCCATCTTTTTAGCAGTCGTACGAGCCTTATAGATGGAATCTAAGGTCTCGTCAGTTTTTGAATTAAACAACCCTTCGCCATCGAAGGGCATGCTTTCGATTCTGGCTTTTGTCTCGGTAGGGAGGTTGGCTGATCGTAGCCAGGCATGCCTCCTCAAAGAAATGGCCCCCATCATATTCTTTGAATGGCAATCGACTTGATGCCTCGCAGTTGACAATTGTTGCCTCGCAATCGCCGAAGCCTCCGTTTGGAAGACCCTCGCTAAGTCTCTTTTATCCTCTGGGAGGTAGTCACATAGTGACCCCACTTTCTCCCAGAGGAAGAGCTGGTACCGTGCCATTGTTGCTTCGTACGTTGAAGCTTTGATACCGAGGGATGATGCCGCGTAGATCTTTCTGCCTGCCAAATCCAACTTCCTACCCTCCTTGTCAACGGGAGCAGCATGAGCTCTTTGAGAGTGACCCTGGGCTGATTCAACCACGATGGAATTCGGTTTTGGGTGCTTAATTAAAAATCCAGCATCCCGTTCTTGAATCCTATAAAGAGATTCTAATCTCTTTGAAGCTGGTTGTGTTACCGATGGTGTCTCCCATGCGAGTTGTGCTGTCTGTTTGAGTGCCGGTGGAAAAGGGATCGCAATTGACAGACTAGTCTTTGTTTGAAAGACATCGTAGATGGGATCGACCTCCGGTTCAACCGCTTGTTCCAGGTCTAAGCCGAGTGCACGGGCCATCCTTAACATATGGTCCGAAAACCTCACCATATCATCCGAAGGTGATGAGGGGTCCTCTCCATGTACGTCATCATTAGGTGACGGTACCGATGCTGCTACAGTGTGTATTGAGTCCGAATCAGATGGGTAGTCACCCTCTGGGGATGATACGGTAACCAGTTGCATAGGATCCCGCTCCGTCGGTACCGTGGCAGCTGCAGCAGCTGGTGTCGAAGGGTGGCTTCGACGTCGAGATGGAGATTGATATGCTGATGGAGGCCGTAGCGGTAACTGGCAGACCCTAGTGGTAGGAGGAGGTTGAGGAAAACATTCCTCCTGCGGATAATGATAGGCTTGATCTGTATCATAGTATCTTTGGGTACGGTATCGATCCCAATCATAGAAACTCTGCCTGTCTTGGGGCTCAGAATATCGGGAGACTCTGTCCCAATCACGCCTCGGTGTTCGTCTAGGCGACACCTGCAGAGGGATTACATTCTGGGATGTTTGAGGTCTTGTAGGCTCCCGAGCCGAAGCTGCTGATGCGGAGTCTCGTAACTCACCCTCTGATAGACTAGGAGGGTGTGTCGGTACCGTCTTCCTCGGTATCGACTGAGGTCTCGGGGTCGAGACATGCCTCGATACCGTAACAGCGGTAGGAGGAGTTGTTTGCCCTCGAGGGGGCTCAGATAGTCTGGGAGAGCCATGAGAGGTTTTCTCCGCAGATTTCTTCTTCTTTTTCTTTTTCTTTTCCATTTCAATGGAAGATTTTGGCGTTCTGGCCTTTTTAGCAATCTTTTTGGCTGCAGAACTTGCCAAAGACCGGCCAGGCGTCAGGGGTATCTGTGCCCTATCAATTGCTCTGGCTTGCACATTCGTCCCTGTGCTTCGGTCAGAAACGGACTTATCAGTTGCCGTTTTATCCATTGGAGCTTCTGTAGCTTTGAGGGCTTTCTCCCAAAGTATCGAGCGAAGGCGGTCTGCCCTGTTCTTTCTGGTCTGCTTCGTAAAGGACATGCAATGGTGGCACGCCTGTACAATATGGCCTTCGCCCAAACAAAGGACACAGAGGGAGTGTCCGTCCGTAGGAGGTAGTTTGGCTCCGCACTTGACACACTTGCGGAACGGGGCCTTTACTGCCATGCGGCAGTCGCGACCGTAGTCGCTAAGATAAACTATCTACAAGAATATAATAATAATTTTTTTTATTTATTTATTTTATTTTTTTTTTATAGATGAAAAGAGAAAAAGGGCGAAAAAGAAGAAAGCTGAAGAAAGCTGAAGAAAAAGGTAAGTAGAAAATATTTTTAAACAGATTTAAGCAGAGAAACGCTAGAGGTTCAGTCTTTTGGTCTAGGCACGATGGCGGACGACGAAGAACTGAGGGAAGGGCGGGAACCCCATGGACATGCGCAGTAGCGTGGGGGAGGGGTTCCCGCCAAAAACGTTCCACTCAGCTATAGAAGGTTCCGGTCTGGTCTCTGCGCAGGCGCAAAGCCCATATGTGTGATGCATAGAGACCACGAAGAAGAACCAGTACCTCACGTGATTTGGAAGCTATACTTCTATTAATGCAGCCCAAAATACCATTGGCCTTTCTTGCAGCCATATCGCACTATTGGCTCATATTTAGCTTGTGATCTACAACAATTCCAAGATCCTTCTCGTTTGTAGTATTGCTGAGCCAAGTATCCCCCATCTTGTAACTGTGCCTTTGGTTTCTATTTCCTAAATGTAGAACTTGGCATTTATCCCTATTAAATTTCATTCTGTTGTTTTCAGCCCAGCACTCCAGCCTATAAAGATCACTTTGAAGTTTGTTTCTGTCTTCCAGGGTATTAGCTATCCCACCCAATTTTGTGTCATCTGCAAATTTGATAAGCGTTCCCTGCACCTCCTCGTCCAAATCATTAATAAAAATGTTGAAGAGCACTGGGCCCAGGACTGAGCCCTGCGGTACCCCACTCGTTGCCTCTCCCCAGTTTGAGAAGGTTCCATTGATAAGTACTCTTTGAGTCCGATTCTGTAGCCAACTGTGAATCCACCTAATAGTTGTTCCATCTAGCCCACTTTTAGCTAGTTTGTTAATCGAAATATCATGGGGCACTTTGTCAAAAGCTTTGCTGAAGTCAAGATATATGACATCCACAGTATTCCCACAGTCCACAAGGGAGGTCACCCGATCAAAAAATGAGATCAAATTAGTCTGACAGGACTTGTTCCTGACAAATCCATGTTGGCTTCTAGTGATCACCGCATTGATTTCAAAGTGTTTACAGATTGACTTCTTTATAATCTGCTCCAGAATTTTCCCAGGGATGGATGTCAGACTGACTGGTCTGTAGTTCCCAGGTTCCTCCTTTTTGCCCTTTTTGAAGATAGGGACAACGTTAGCCCTCCTCCAGTCGTCCGGCACCTCACCCGTCTTCCATGATTTTGCAAAGATAACAGACAAAGGTTCTGAGAATTCTTCCACTAGCTCCTTCATTACTCTAGGATGCAGTTCATCGGGCCCTGGAGATTTGAACTCATTCAAGGAAATTAGGTGTTCTTTGACCATTTGTTTATCAATCTCAAATTGCAATCCTGACCCCTCAACTTCTGCTTCACTTTTTCCAGGGGGGTCATAGACCCGCTTTTGGGAGAAGACTGAGGCAAAGCAGGAATTGAGCACTTCAGCCTTTTCTTTGTCATCTGTTAACAATTTGCCATCCTCATTAAGCAGTTGAACCACCATTTCTTTCCTCTGTCTTTTACTACTCACATATCTGAAGAAAGCCTTTTTATTGCTTTTAGCATCCCTCGCTAACCTCAGCTCATTATGAGCTTTAGCCTTCCTGATGCCATTTCGGCACTTCTGCGCCACCTGTCTGTACTCTTCTTTTGTAGCCTGGCCTTCCTTCCACTTCCTATATGTATCCTCTAAGCTTTTTGTGGAGGCACATTGGTTTCCTCTGTTGTCTTCTATCTTTTCTCCTTGTTGGAATTGTTTGTAACTGTGCCTTTAACATTTCCTTTTTTAAATACTCCCACCCATCCTGCACTCCTTTTCTCATTAGACTCACTTGCCACGGGACTTTACTTATTATAGTTCTGAGTTTATTAAAATCAGCTTTCCCAAAATCCAGAGTACACTCAACTTTTGTCTCCTTCATAATCAAGAATTCAAGTATGACATGGTCACTTTCCCCCAGAGTTCCCGTAACTGCCACTTTATCCACTAAGTCATCCCTGTTGGTCAATATCAAGTCAAGGATTGCCGATCCTCTAGTTCCTTCCTCCACTTTCTATAGGAGAAAGTTTTCACCCACACATGTCAGGAATTTCTTGGAAGGGCCGCTTTTGGCAGTATTTGTCTGCCAAAATAACATAATTAACAAAAGAACATAAGGTTTATCCCGGGGTCATCCGTGCCTGCTCCTGGGATATCCTGTGTGTCATTTACATGAACAGGGATGACCGCGGGACAATCCTGGGAGAAACCTTAGGTCTAGCTAAGGCCTCAGTGACTTCTAGGAGCCATGGACTTATAGGGGAAACAAATTTACATCACAACTCCTGAGAACGGGTATTAACTGTGAAAAAGGATGGATAGTGATCGGAAGATTACTCTTTTCACTAATCAAAATCCCCTTGACCATTGAAATCTCTGCACCGGTCTGCCTTCATATTATGACAAAGTAAGATTCACAGTATCTCCCAGCTCCTTATTCCATAAATGAGTTTTCATGAGTTTCACATTGTTTTCATACTCTCTTAATGAAAAGCAAAGAGCATTTACAAAATGAAGAGCAATATTACTAAACATTTCTTCTGCAGCAGACTTCTTCCCCTGAAGAGAAAGAATCCACGCCTGTGTGGCCCATGATGGCCATCTGAGTTGCACTAATCACCTCCTTACTTTGGTATCAGAGTTCTTTTGGAGCCTACCATTGCCTCAACGTAAAATAAGTTTGAAATTATTTAGTGAGGCATACTTGGCTAGAAAATTCCATCTTCTAAGGTATCTTGGGACCCTGGGGGTGTAGCAAGACTCTGATGGACAACAAGAACTATTTGATTAAACCAAATGTATGAGGGGAGAAGGAAGGCAGCTAGCTGAAGACAGAGCCTGCTGGAGGACATACAATGGGCAGATCTACACAGCCCAAGTAGAGAGAGCAATGCAGAGCTCAATACCATACTGTCAAGGACACATCTTGTGGCCATCTAGGCAGGATCCCTGATCCCATTTCCTGTAAATTTGGGGGCTAGTTGAACTGTGGGACATTAATCTATGGAACATTAATCTACAAACAGTGCAATCCTACACCCACTTACCTGGAAGTAATCTCCACTAAATTCAATGGGGCTTACTTCTGTGTAAACATGTATAGGATTGCTCTTCAAATTAAGTTTAAATAACAGGTATTTGAACAGGTAACAGAGGAAAGGCCCCACTTTTAAACAAGCGCCTCTCAAGCATAGTCTCCTAGAGAACAACTTTAGAGCATATGCGGAGTAGCCTATTTCTTTAGTGAAATAGATCCAATTGTTTTGTTCTACTTTCATCAGTATATGGATTATAGTCTTTTTAGCTTTACACATCTTTGGTGTACTAATAAATATATTTTAGTTACTGTTTAAAAAAGTCCACTGCTTGCCCTCTGCTAGCAGAATAGGCAAAACTGATTTACCCTCCCATTTGCAGCCCCCACATGTGCTGCAATCTACTCCAGAGGGTTGGGAGACTCTCCAGATCAGATCTGGGGGGCACACAAGGGTTGGAAGGAGATGGAGAGCAGAAGCCCACTTGCGCAACATTGGATTTATTATTATTATTTATTATTATTATTATTTATTTATATAGCACCATCAATGTACATGGTGCTGTACAGAGTAAAACAGTAAATAGCAAGAGCCTGCCGCATAGGCTTACATTCTAAATCCATTGTTTTTACAAGTTATAATCACTCTGAGATTTCAAATTGGAAAATGGAAAGAAAAAAAAATTATGAGTAGACCCCATTTCATGCCAATTGACTAAACCATGCAAATTTGTCTAAGCATTTTTAAATGTGAAAACGTGAAATCATATTGTCTGTTTCTTAGAATGACACACCTGATATCATGATGTACTTCTTTTTCATATTTTTTCTCCCTTTGTTTTTTGCAGCAACAGAAGATGAAAAAAGCCAGTAACGAGAGAGCCAGAAGAGTCCCTATGACAGCTCCAGCAATTGTACCCGCTCTGTTCATAGCTAAAACACATAAAACAAATTATATGAGGTGGCATAAATTAATCTGAGTAATGGAAAATCCTTAGCTGAATTCTATTATTTCACTATTACCTAATTACGAATACTTACGAGGGGTGATATTCAGCAAAAGTATGCATTCATCTGTGCCAACTCTATTTGAAGCCGAACATTTGTATGTGCCAGAGTGAACCTGAGAAGCATTTTTCAATGAAAGATCACCTGTACCTGTAAATATCAAAGAAATTAGTTAGAATTTTGCAAATATATATATATGGTAGAATCAATAAACCATGTATGTTACTGCAAGATTAACTTTGATTGTCATTTTGCATATTATTTATACACAACAAATTTGATTAACGTAGTTAAAATGCTTTCAGGGACCTATCTGTCACTGCTGTTTGGTATAGGTGTCCTTGACAGAACCAAATCCAATTTCTGCCAAGTTGTCTAAAAAACTGCTATCATCTTCACATACTTAACTCATCTATTTCATCCAGGATGACATGTCTAGACAAACATATAGCACCATAAGAAAAAATAAATACAATGCTACCCATCCCAATATGCTGTTTGCAGGAAAAAGGGAAAACACTGTTATCTTTATGTTCATATATACCCCCCCTCAGACACTCCATTCTTCCCACTTGTCACAACTGCCTAGTCTCCTGAATCAGATATCAAGTCAGTTATTGCTACTTCACATTCTTCCTCACTCTTTTTTAATTGATTGGCTTGCTTCTAAATGGTGAATGAGTAAACATTCCAAAATGAATCTTTCTGCATGAAAAAAATTCAATAGAATATAGGCGGGGTGGGGGCAAGGAGTAGGAGAGCTATGTCCTTATAGCCTTTTTTTTGTTCTCAAATGCAGTTTCCCAAATAACGTTTTGTAGGCAGCTAAACATAGCACTTCTTAGCAAACATCTTTGCAAAATTGTTTGGATACCATATAGGGCATGTCTGCACCATGCCTTATCCTGGGGATCGTTCCGGGATCATCCCTGTTCATCCACGTGATACACAGGGGATCCTGGGGACAGGGAGGGAAGATCCCTCCATATAAACCGGGACAGCTTTTAGCCCAATTTTTCCTGCGGTTTCGGGATCGTCCCAAGACTGCAGGAGGTGTGAGCAGCTATCCCAGTTTCATCCTGACTCCTCATGAGTAAACACAAGGAACTTCAGGCACTCTGTCCATCATGAGTGGGGTGGGGGGAGCGAGATGTGTAAGTTCTTTAAAAAAACCTTACAGTTCCGATGGAGCGCAATAGCGTTCATCTTCTGTAAAAAAAAAAAAAAAAAAAATGGTGGACACGACATCCCTCATTCCTCCCGGGATGTTGTGCGCACTATCTGCACAAAGGGGAGGATCCCACGATCACAAAATCGCGAGATCCTTCCCCATCCCTCCCGGAATCCCGGGAGGTGTAGACATGCCCATGATAAGTACAGCAGAATAGCTTTATTCTATCTTTAGTAAAGCTGCACTAGTAATTAATTTAGTATTTGAAGTTAGAAAGGTGTACACATTCATGCTCTTATCTTTGAGAAAGAGTAATAATATATAAGCATACTTGATAATGTGGTTGGAAGTTCGTCTGTACCAGAGGTTTTTGTCCAAAGGTAGTTTATAATTGCAGAGCCTTGGGATTCACATTTAAGCGTAAGATCCCTTCCAATCTCCTGTGATCCTTCAACGTAGCATTTAGTCTTCGCAGGCTTTTCTAATAAAGGAATATTAATCTACTATGAATGAAAAGTCTTAATATACTATCATCGACAGCTCTGTCTAAATAAATATACAGATATTTTGTCAGCAAATATAGAACTAAAAGTGTAACAGGAACTAGGAATACTGATTATTATACTACATTTTTCGTTGCGCAGATATTGGCCAGTATCCAATGATAGTCCTGCATAGTTTAGACCATTGAAAATAAATGAGACTTAGGTTACTCATGGCTAATTTAATTCCCATTCATTCCAATGGGTTTAATCTACCCAGGGCTAATATGGGATACTTTAAAAAAAAATCTCGCTCCTTCGCAAATATGAAGGTGCTATAAGAGAAGGCAGGATGAACTTGACAAGAACATTGAAGCCCACTGGAAAATGCATTAAACAAAATATTACAGATGTTTTACAAAGCCATTGACATTTTGTTTCAAGAATTTTCCATCAGGTTTCAAGATTCTTATAAATTTCACTTCTTTACAAATGCTGTCATCCACTCCTCCACACTTGAGAAGGACTGACAGAAGTAATAATAAAAAAGTATTTGCACATTTTTGAGGCACCAAAAAATACAAATAAAAAAAAGCCAGGGAATGAGTCATAGTCCTTTGAAACTGCCATTTCAGCATTATTTACAACTTCGAAACTTACCTAAGATTGTATTTGCAACTAGCATCCATTCATTGTTACCAAAGAACTTGGGAAATCAAAAACTTTCTGCCCACATCACTTCATAGCACCACAAGGACCTTTTCCATAGTGCCATATGAAGTAGTTGTATCATGCAATTTGTGTAGTTTGATTTATGGAAGTGAGAGTGATTTTGCCACATTCGAAAGAAACCTTACATTATATGACTTCCTGATGTAAAATTCTTGGTGAAGTTTGCACTGACAATAGGGTAAAACTACAATATCAGGTATATCCTTGCCTCTTTCAAATTCTACTCACATTGTTAAATGTCATTGTTCCATATGGTTTTTTTTTAGCAGATATATAGTTTAGGCTACTATGAAGAAGCCTTGTTGAACTTAGAATCATAGAATAGTAGAGTTGGAAGGGGCCTATAAGGCCATCCTTCCCTAGTGAGGTTTGTGATTGGTCAGAGTCTTAATTCCGCTGTTTAGTAGCTCATGAAGGAGAATAAATACGAATATATAAACACACATAGCACCTAGTACAAGAGAGATGGAAAGGCTTCCTCCTCAGACGTTTCTTTTTAGTCATTAAACACTGCCCCGAAATCTCTTGCAAGGATATACTTCACAGAGGCAGCTTTTCATTTGCAGCTGTGTTAAATGGAGAAATGAGCAGGGGCTGGGGAAGGAAGATGGACCCTTTTCATGCATAAGCCAGGATAGCAGGAGAAAAGGACAAACAGGAACGGAATTTAAAAATGGCATAGTTAGCTCCCATTGATCAATCAGAGGAGGATGTGGCAAGATTAGTGATGAAAAAGCTGCTCTTTGTTGTTATTACAGAGCAAAATACTACAACTGCTGCTTCCCAGAATTAAATTCATGGTTTCTGTGGCGCTGCTGCCAATCGTGACTGTTGATTCCTGCAGAGATGAATTCATGATGGACTCCAGGTGATGTGACTTCAAAACACAGCCCTAGGACTCTGTAATGGAGGAACAGCCTACAACTCCCAGTATGCACTGCCTGGTTGGCTGCACTTACCAGGGCCCAGGAACGCTGGGAACTTGTGGCTTCACCGCTGCCACGCTTGTCAGCACAATCCAGGACATGCCAGTCACCGCACATTTTACAAGCGCCCCGCAGTCTACTGCTTCCCTAAGAATGTGTGGCGATCTCTACATGGACTGGCACATCCTGGATCGCGCTGGCCAGCGGGTGATCACACTGGCGGGCGGGCGATTGTGGCAGCGGTGAACCTCAGTAAGTGCAGCCCTCCCAGGCACTGCAGACTTTGAGACATCATTTGGCAGGCAGCAGAAAATGCATCTTCCCTCACATACAATAATACTTGAATGTTGTCCAGGGGTACCTAAACATTTCACTTACAGCAGCTTCCTGTGAACAAAACTGTAAGGCTTTCAGCTGAACAACAACAAAAGAAAAGGAATAGACTAACAACTAAATGTACCACTAAGCTTGTTTCTGTTTCTCAAAATCTCTTGCTTTTGGAAAATCAGTCACAAGTACAAGCAGCGAAGGAGAACATGGTTCCACTAGCTCTGAATCAGGTTTGTTGCAGTGACAAATGGCACATATAAGTATTGACAGCAAAACTGAGGATACCCCAACAACCTTGGTGGAAGCCAGTTCAATTCTACTGAAACAGATGAGTGTTCTCAGCATGGCATGCAGAGTTCTTTGGGTTGCTAAAACATTAATTTTTCAGTTTTCAGTACTTTTTTTCTTAAACAATGTAAGTGTGAAAGGGTAATTCATGCTATTGTCTTCTAATTTTTTAGAAGTATCCAATAAAAATGTATCCATAATATAACATTTAAATCACATTAAGTGTGATTTAATTTTTCACTTAAATATTTCAGGTTCAATAGTTGTCATGTATTAGGACAAAAAAACAATAGGGGTACATTTTTTTAGCATTGTTATTTACTAAATAAACATACTATATTAGATCACTCTCTAGGGCATTAGAATTTTCCAATGCAAATTGAAATTTTTCCTAGTATATACTACCGTATCACCCTAATTTGTATAGGATTCCCCCCCCCCCTGGAAAATTCACATCACTGGTGCTATGTGGGCTAGATTTTATCAGGGTCCCTCACGAAAGTTTCAACTTGTACAATTGTTTACTCAAAGTGACATATTTTACCTGACTTTAATCTAAAAAGGTGATCCCCTCTTATCTATGAATATATATTCATAAATTGAAGTTATGTTCAAAAAATGCATCCAACTACTTTTCAATATCTAGTGATCCATTCTGGTTTTTTGTAAAGACAGGTTGCTTACCTGTAACTGTAGTTCTTCGAGTGGTCATCTGTGCAGTCACACATATGGGCTCTGCGCCTGCGCAGGGCCAGGTCGGAAACTTCTCAAGCTGAAAACCTTTTAGGCGGGAACCCCTCCCCCACCGTCCACTGAGCATGCTCAGGGGTTCCCGCCTAATCCCTAAGCTGACTTACCGGAGGTGGGTGGTGTCAGTTTATGAAGGAGTAGTCATAAAATCGCCGATAAGACGGCGCGCTCAAAAGCACAGTCTCTGCGTGCCCTGAGGTCAAGGCGGTAGTGACTGGCAAATGTTAATGGTGTCGACCAGGTAGCCGCTTTGCAGAGGTCTGGTAACGCGATCCCCTTTTCAAAGGCCGTAGAAGTGGCCACTCCTCTCGTGGAGTGAGAGCGCACTTTTCCCTCCAACGGGAGGCCAGCGAGTTCATAAGCTAATTTAATAGTCTGAACAACCCAAGCAGATATTCTCTGCGGAGATGCTTGGAGTCCCTTTTGTCTGCCCCCATAACAAACAAAGAGTCTTTGGGATCTCCGGAGAGTTGCTGTTCTGGCCTGGTAGAAAGCGAGAGCGCGTCTCACGTCCAGGGTGTGCAGAGTCGACTCAAGGGGAGAAGACGGTGATGGAAAAAAACTTGGCAGAGTAATATCCTGCCCAAGGTGAAAAGGAGACACCACCTTTGGAAGAAAGGCTGGGTCTGGTCTAAGGACCACCTTGTCAGCATGAAACATCGTATAAGGTGAGTCTATACGTAGTGCTGCTGGCTCTGATGCACGTCTAGCAGACGTGATGGCAACGAGGAATGCCACTTTAAAAGTCAGTAGACGTAAGTCCGTCTTTGCCAGTGGCTCAAAGGGTTTTGTAGCTAGTGCTTTTAGCACCAAGGAAAGGCTCCATTGAGGAACAAAGACATGAATAGGTGGAATGGTATTCTTCATACCTTTCATGAAACGTTTGGTTAAAGGGTGGGTGAAGACTGAGCATCCCTGAACCCAACGTGAGAGGCAGAGATAGCTGCCAAATAAACTCTAAGTGACGAGAACTTGAGTCCTTTTTTAAATAAAGAAAAAAGAAAAGAAAGTACAATGGGTAAAGGTGCCGTAATTGGGTTTTCATTTCTGCTAAAGGCAAAAGCAGAAAAAACTTCCCACTTTTTTGCGTATGATTTTCTAGTAGCCGGTTTCCTGGCTGCTAGAATAATGTCCCATACGTCAACAGGCAGGGATAGGTTATCTACCGATGCCTGATTCTCCAAGCAGTCAGGTTCAGGGACTGGACGTCTGGATGGAGAATGAGCCCTTTCTCCTTGGAGATCAAATTGTTGCATTGGGGCAGTCTGATAAACTCTGCTGAGGACAGTTTGAGTAGCGGAGTGAACCACGGCTGCCTTGGCCACCAAGGTGCTACTAATATGGCGTTGGCGTTGTCTGTGCGCAACTTCAGGATCACCTTGGATAGTAATGGTATGGGGGGGAACAGGTACAGGAACTGTTCCGACCACGTCCTCTCGAAGGCGTCTCCTAGGGATGCTGTCCCGTGACCCGCCCACGTGCAGAATTGACTGCAGATGGCGTTCTCTGATGACGCGAATAAGTCTATCACAGGCTGTCCCCATGCCTGAAAAATCATGTCGAGAACTGAGTCTTTCATCTGCCACTCGTGCGTGTCCACGAAAGAGCGGCTGCGGTCGTCTGCCAGAATATTGTCCTGGCCTGCGATATGAATGGCCGATAAAGTCATGCCATGGGCGATAGCCCAGTGCCAAATGTCTAATGTTAGGGAAATCAGGTCCATAGACCGTGTTCCACCTTGCTTGTTTATATGCCAAACAGCAGCCATGTTGTCTGTATGAATCTGGATGACATGTCCTGACAAGGTCTGCTGAAAGGCGTGCAGCGCTTTTTGGATGGCCATCAGTTCTAGGACATTGATATGTCTTTTCCTGTCGGAAATGCTCCAACGTTCCTGGATTGTGAGATCCCCGCAATGGGCTCCCCAGCCCAAAAGGGAGGCGTCCGTCATCAAATGATGCGATGGTAATGGAGGTCTGAAGTCCAGGCCCTGCATAATGTTGGGTAGATCTGTCCACCAAAGGAGAGAGTTCTTCACCTTGGCAGGGAGCGACAATTTCACTCGATGAGCGTCCCTTGTATTGTCGTACTCCCGCAGAAGCCACAATTGAAGAGGTCTCATATGCAAGCGTGCCCAAGGGACGACGCTGACAGTGGCTGCCATGAGACCTAGTAATCTCTGCACCTGGAAAGCAGATATCGTCTTGGAGTGAAAGAGTTTGAGCGCAAGTCTAATTAATGCTGTAGCTCTATCCTCCGGAAGGAAAGCCCTGGAGAGGGTTGAGTCCAGAATTGCTCCAAGGAATTTAATTTTTTGGGATGGTTGAAAATTTGATTTCTCCCTGTTGATGCACAGGCCTAATTCGTTAAGGAGGTTGATGGTGAGGTGGGTGTTACGGGTGGCTTCCTGCTCTGTACTAGCTATCAGCCAATCGTCCAGATAGGGGTAAATCTCTACCCCTCGAGTTCTCAGAAAGGCGCAAACTGGTGCCATACACTTAGTGAAGACTCGGGGGGCCGTAGAAAGACCAAAAGGAAGCACCTTAAATTGTAAGATGTCCTCCCCTATTATGAATCGGAGGAATTGGCGATGGTCAGGGTAAATAGAGACATGAAAGTAAGCATCCTTAAGGTCAATGGAAGTGAACCAGTCCCCTTGGGAGAGGAAAGGTAGGATGCTTGCTAAGGAGTTCATCCGGAATTTTTTGGGGTGGATGAACTTGTTTAGGTCTCTAAGGTCCAAAATAGGTCTTAGCCCCCCATCCTGTTTAGGAACCGTAAAATAGCGGGAGTAGAACCCACACCTTAGGGTATGAGTTGGTAATCGCTCTATGGCGCCCTTCTCCAAAAGAGACATGGTCTCTTGCAACAGAGTGTCTGTAGGTGGAGAGAACCTTACGGTTCCTAAGGGAGGGAGGGTGGTAAACTCAATTTTGTAGCCCCGGGAGATGATGTTAAGGACCCACCTGTCGGTGGTAATGGTGGTCCAACTGTTATAAAAGGGGGCAAGGATGTCGCCAAATTTTGGTGCAGAACTTAATGTTAAAGGGCAGTCAAAGACGCCGTCTTTGACTCTGGTCGGGTTTGCCTCTGCTTTGCTTGAAGCGTCCCGGGAATTGTTGCCTCTTGTACTGACCTTGGGGTTGGTACAGAGGAGGTCTATCCTGAAATTGCTGTTGCTGTCTGGGCTGGAACTGCTGTTGAGCCCTAGGCCAGCATCTTGGGTGGAAGGCCCTTTGAATTTGTTGTTGTTGCTGCTGCCCAATTCCCATCTTTTTAGCAGTATTCTTGGCCTTTTGGATGTTCTCCATCGATTCGTCAGTGGAAGAATGGAAAAGGCCGTTTCCATCAAATGGCAGATCCTCGATAAGGGAGCGTGCCTCCTGAGACAAACCTGCTGACCTAAGCCATGCATGTCTTCGTAGGGCTATGGACCCTACCATGGCTTTTGAGACGCAGTCCGTCACGTGGCGAGCTGTGTTAAGCTGTTGCCTTGATAGTGCCATGGCCTCAGTGTAAAAGACAGTCGCCAGTTCCCTTTGGTCATCTGGCAGATAACCAGACAGGGATGCCATCTTCTCCCATAAGAAGAGTTGGTGTTTTGCCATGGTGGCTTGATAATTATGCACTCGTAATGACAGTGCCGTTGAAGAATAAATTCTTCGACCTATGCCATCGAGCCGACGACCTTCTTTGTCCACTGGCGCATTGTGCCTCTTATGAGTGTGTCCCTGAGTGTGTCCCTCTACAATTATGGAGTTAGGCTTGGGATGGGTAAAAAGGAAAGGAGCAGACTTTTCCTGTATTTTGTATGTATTATCTAGCCTTCTGGACATTGGTGGCATAGAGGCAGGCAGCTTCCACGACTGTTGTGCTGTGCGTAGTAGCACGGGCAAATAAGGAATGGCTGCTGGAGTAGCTGACTCACAGTATGCGTCATCATAAACCGGGTCATTCATTTTTTCAATGGGTTGGGACATATCAATCCCCAATGATCTCGCCATCCTTTTGCACTTGGTCAGCAAAGTGCGATAGGTCTTCCGAAGGGGAGACCACATTCGAAGTCCCTACAATGTCGTCAGGGGAGGGAATGGATGGTACCGGTGAAGCCTCTTGGGAGGAATCAGACTGGTAGTCTTCCTCCGATAAGACGTCCAAGACGCGTGGCATCAGCTCCCGCGGTTGTGGCGCTTGGCTCGGTACCGAAGTGATCGGTACCGTCGCTTGCGTCGGTCGTGGCGTATGCCTCGGTACCGCTGGCTGAGGCGGTGGTGGCATGCTCGTGACCTCCTCCAGAGGCGGTGGACGGGAAATCGTCTCGGAGGGTGGCTGCCGGAAACGCGGGTACAGGTCATAGTGGCGCTCCGGATAATAGTATTCTTGATACCCTCTATGTCTCCAATCCTCAAAGTGCCGTGGAGGAAATTTTGGAGGGTACCAATCGGTATAGTGGTCCCGACCCCTCAGTGGGGACCTTGATCTTTCATTATGTGTGACGTATTGTCGACTTGAATAGATTGAAGCCGGTGAACCTTCACGGCTGTAACCATACGGGGGTGCGTGCCGGTATCGAAAGCCTTCGGTATTGACGTATGGTTGCTGTCAGTACCGACGTCCGTCGGTATCGATGGATTCTTCTCGGTACCGAGGGGAAGCAGTTCCCTGGTCCGCCACGGTGTTATCTACCAAAGAACTTCTGATTTCACCCTCAGAAATGGGTGCCCTCACACCGGGTTCTTCCGTCGGGACCGTAACAACGTGGAGTGGCGATGGGACTGGTGAATCAGCAACCGGTGGTGGAGGGTTCTGTACCGACAGTGAGGATGGGGTCGTCCGTCTCGGTATCGAGGAAGGCGTCGGTAGCGAAAGCCTCGGTATCAGGCTTACGGCATGCGAGGAAGGTCTCTGTAAGGAGAGACTCGATATCGGGCTCCTATGCCCCGTCTCGCGCCTCGGTATCGAAATACTCGGTACTGGGCTCCTCGGTACCAACGAGATCAGTTTCGATGGTTTTTTCTTTCCATCTTTGCCCTTCAATTTGCTCTTTTTCCTCTGAGGGTTTTCAGCCTCAGAGTGCTCTCTCGCTCTCTTAGAGATCTTCTTTGCCGCCTTTTTTGCGGACTGAGAGGAGGAGGGGGGAACCGCTAAGGCTTCACTCCTTGTCGGAGGATTTTGGGGCACAGACTCCATCTTGTGTGGAGAGGTAGAAACGTGAGCCGTTCTCAGTTTATCTACTGCCTCCAAAGCCTTTTCCCAGAGAATGGCCCGAAGGCGATCTGAGCGGTTCTTACGTGCTTGCCTTGAGAACTTCAGGCAAAAAGCACAGGACTCTACAACATGAGTCTCCCCCAAGCAGAGCAGGCATAAAGAATGCCCATCCGTTTTCGAAATCTTCTGTCTGCAGTTGGAACACTTCTTGAACAGGCCTTGGTGTGCCATAGGCACCAAGACAAGACAAAACAACAAAAATATTTTTTATTTTTTGGGGGGATAGGAAAGAATAGAAAACTGTAGAAGCAAGAAGAAGAAGGAAAAATAGATAGATTTTTCAGCTCTGGTATAATAAGAACGCACTATACCACAGAGAAGTCTCCAAACGCTGTTAGCCCACAGGCGGTTGAAGAGAACTGGGGGGATTAGGCAGGAACGCTTGAGCATGCTCAGTGGACGGTGGGGGAGGGGTTCCCGCCTAAAAGGTTTTCAGCTTGAGAAGTTTCCGACCTGGCCCTGCGCAAGCGCAGAGCCCATATGTGTGATGCACAGAGACCACGAAGAAGAACCATCTTTTAAAAAGTCAGATAGAAAACAATATTGTTTGCATAAATGTGTGCATGTATGGATCAACTTACTGGCCAATCATGGGTTAACTTTGTTTTTACCCACAATCAACCCAAAGTTTCCAGGTTCACATGTTATGCAGCAAGCTATGATTGGGTGACTGGAGATTCAAAGCAGCCGTGGCATGTGGTCCAGAAAACCATGCAAACTAGGTCACTATAAAGCTACAGAAAGACAAAACAAGAAACATCTTACCAAGTACAGTTAGTTGGACTCTATGGCTCTGAATACTAGGAAGCTTATTCACTTTACACTGGTATTTGCCAGAGTCAGCTGGCTTTAAGTTCAGGATTTCAATGCTAGCATCTCCAGAAGCTGGACTTGGATTAACAAATTGTACTCGTCCAGACAAATGATAGTCATCATAGACGGTGTCTCTGTTGTACAAGATTACCTGAAAGGAAAAAAGAGATTGTATCATGTATGTTCTACTCCAGCCTTCCTCAATATGGTGCCCTCCAGTTGTGTTGGACTGCATCCCCTAGTAAGCCATGGAGCACCAACCTGGGGAAGGCTGTTCTTCTCAACGCAATTTATATTCTTAAAATACAAAATATATTTTCAGTGAAACAGATCATATGAAGTATTTTAATTTACAGTTTGACAGCACACACACACTTCACCTAAAATGAAATTGAAACCTATGCAACAACTAAAAATTTAAAAACTTGCACTTACTGGTTTTTCTTCATTTGGTCCCAATAAATTCCATTCAATGTCAAGTGAGCCTTGATCTCTTTGTTCAAGAGTAAAAGTACACTGCAACCGAGCTTTCTCTCCTTGAGCCTGTGTTACCTGAGTCTGATCAGTTGAAGTTATTATTACACTCTTCGTTAGATCTAAGAAAAGCGATTGTAAAACCAAAACTTTAAAGTCAACACATTAAATATTCAAACAAAAAATACAAATGTGAATATATGTGTGTGTGTGTTTTTAAAAAAATGCCATCTGTTTGTTTCATTAGACATCTAAACAAACATGATTTTTAAACTTCTCCTGAAGACATCTTGACTTTACCATGGTGTTTTACCAGTGGAATGGAAACAGCATGCATGATTAATTTCCCTTCTGCCATGCAGCTCCCCAAATCTGTTCTGGAGGGCTTTTTATATGACAGTCACTGTGATCTCAAAAGCTCATAACCGCTTACTAACTAGATTCTCACTCAGAATTATTTGGTTTTCAATTTAACATAGGAATCAGTCTATTTGTTTAATCCACCTTTTCCCTATGTCAAACAGATAAGTAAGGAGCAGAAGTGTCATTGTATTGAACTGTGGAGTGAAGAGACTTCTGTAGAATTCGAATATTCCACTGTTGAGATGTTGTTAGCAGACTAATAAGCATCTCATGATCTCAATGGCCTATTCATCACAAAGTGAACGATTTGATACTGTTCCCTATCTTTGAATTCAAACATGTTGTCCAGCATGAGACAGCACACATCTCATTAAAATGATATGCCTGGCAATTTTTCCATATTTCCAACACAAAACTAGTATCTGCCATATTGCCCACATAAAGATATTGTCTTGTATTTCTGCACATATCTTTAGACTACTTCTAACATAGTTCAAAGACACTGTACTCCCCAGTACAGGAACAAAAAATTAAGTGTTAAGCATTGTAATTGCTGCATGAGATTATTCTGAGCATCCATTAATTGTCTTGCTTGCATTAGTATTTAACTCAGAGGTGTCCAATGTGGTGCCTGCAGGCACATAAAAAAATTTTTTTATCCATTTTTAAAATATACATGTATAGATTTGCATGAAATGCATACAACCTTCTAGCAATTATACATAGTTTTCAACAAAAGCAGACCAAATATCCAAATAAGTATCCATTTGAAGGTGATGTCTGCATGCCAGCTGTACAAATATTGAAAGCATTGTAAGGTATTCAATCCATTGCATTACAGCAGGTGAGTGTTTATCATTTCAATTTTGTAATATCAGTCTTTTAGCTGTCAAAGGGGTGCAGAGCTCATTTACGCTGGTCCTTTGTTAGTTTCCATGAAGTAAATTATTTAAGAGCGTGTGTATTTATGAATATTAAAGACTGTTCCAGTACAAAATTTATTTATATAATAACCGCCTCCAAAAAAGAAGCAAATACTGGACATTGCTTGAATATAATGTTTAAAAGAATCATTAGCTGTATTGCACCACAGCAATTAACCCAATTAGACAATACCTTATTAAAGAGACATTGTGATGTCTAATAGACACGAAACAAGTTTTTGCTGAATAAGATGCAACGTAACATCCCTAGATTATTATTTATTGCATTTGTATACTGCCCCCATAGCTGTGATGCGAGCCAAGATTATGCATTTTGAGGTGGTGCCCACAGCATGTTTTCAAAAAGGTTTGGGACCCCTGATTTTACATTTTCTTTTTCACCCTTGCAGTGTACTCTTGGAAATCTGATCGTAGAATTACGGGTAAAATAAAGAATTTAAGTGAACATTTTATTTATTTATTTTATTACATTTTTTTACATAGTCAATGCAATGCCTACATCCTATTTAGAAGTTTGAAACCCCCATGCAACTAAATTCAGCATACTGACATGTGGTTTGAAAAGTATCAAATGCACAGTAACGTGAGATAAGTTCATTCTTTCTCATTTTTGCAGCATATGTTATTAAGGTTGGGGCTATAAACATCTGACTCATCAATTCTCAACAAAAGAGCACTGCATTCCTCATATCAACCTATCTTCAACAAAGGACATGGAACATATTACTATCTGCCATGTAATTTTACAGCTAAGTCATAGAGTTCTGCTTTCAGATACAGTTTAATTTTAAAGAACTGTATGGGTTGTTTTCCTAAAATCCAATTGGGGTTCTTGGATTTAAAGCTTTTGGCAGTCTTTTCTGCATCATCTCCTCCTGGAACATCAGTGTAATCCTCATTTGCATGCTACGCTCAAACGGACAATATATTTCTGAGACACACATTTAGGCAAGCCAGTTATTAGAACATATCTGTACAATGGCCAAACAACTCCTCCAGAGATATTCAAAGAAAACACAAACATGATTTTACAAGTTTTGCAATCCTGCATATGCATTTACACACTTTCACATTTTAAAAAGAGACTTGGATGATAAAGTATCTTTTTAACAATTATCTCATTTAAATTTAAGGCCATAAAAAGATTTGTACTGAATTAGTTAAAAGCCCTATTAAGTCCAGCATTCTGTTTGCACAGTGACCAAACAGATGCCTATGGGAAACGCACGACAGGACATGAATGCAACAGCACCCACTCATGTTCCCCAGCAGAGGCATGCTGCCTGATACTGGAGGTAATCTATAGCCCCCATAACTTGGAAGTTTCATCATCCACAAATTTGTCTAATCTCCTTTTAAAGATGATCCCCAGATTCTAGTATAATGACAGAGGGACAAAAACATCTCCCTATCTTCTGTATGCCATGCACAATATATGCCTCCCCATTACTCATTTTTTTTCTAATAGCCCCAAACCTTGTAACCTTTTCTCATAGGAGAGTTGCTCCAACCCCTTGATTATTTTGTTTGCCCCTTTGTGAACATTTTCAAAGTCTACAATATCCTTTATTAAGTGTGATGATCAGAACCATACACAGTATTCCAAATGCAATCGCACCGTAGTTTTGTATAATGGCATTATGATATTGACAGTTGTCATGAACCAGGAATAGCCTGTTGGGATTTTTTTAAAAAAAGGATATGTTACTTCATATAAAGGATTAACAACTCTTTTATGCAATTGAACCAATGAAGTTCTGGTGGTCTAAATTTTCTTAGTAAAACGGATGCATACATAAGTGTTTTAGCTGTGCATATTTGTAATATTAGGGCTAGTTTAAGCTATGATTCAAGAAGTAAATCCCATTTTTACAAACCTTATGAAAATATAGTTTTAAGGGAAAAGATTAATCTAGAATTAATCAAAATAGCCTTCTTTTTTTTACCACTAACACATTCACAACATTTTCTGAAACTCTTGTTTTTGAAATAAAAGTTAACTGAACAGGTTTCCTAGCAACAGCAGTTGATGACCTTGCTCTAGAGAGACACAATTATCAACTTCATAAACCATTTGTATTCTTACTGCTGCAGTAAAGAAGATACTAGTAAGTTGCAATGTTCAAAAAGATTGTTGGTAGAAACAAAGAGGAAAGAGATTATTATTATCCATTATTTCTGTACTGATATGCACCATATATGGCAACATGGGAGAGGGCCTTTTCAGTGGTTGCCCCCCGACTGTGGAATGATCTCCCCGATGAGGCTCGCCTGGCACCAACATTGTTATCTTTTCGGCACCAGGTCCAGACTTTTCTCTTCTCCCAGGCATTTTAACAGCATTTAACAACGTTAAGTTTGTTTTTAATGGACCCCAGAATTGTTGTTTTTAAATGGATACTATTATTTTTATACTGGTTATTATGTTTTTGATGGTTTTTAAATTTTGTATACTTTTAATGTTTACTATTTTTAATTGTTGTAAACCGCCCAGAGAGCTTCAGCTGTGGGGTGGTATATAAAAGTAATAAAATACGTAAATAAATATTGTAAAAGTCTGAATTTAATACCTATCTTATAAATTAACCTTAAATCAGGAATGTGGCACACTAAAATCAGGACAAAGAATGGGGCATCAAGCTTTTCTTAGCACAGAATTCTTTGTACTTTGATACATTTGCAAAACTCCCATCTCCTCCTTGTCTGGGTTTGGACAACACAATCACCCATGATGAATGAAATAAGCTACAAAGGTTTATTTGATCCATCTTGAGTACCTTGTCATCTGGCAGGTTTTTTTTTAACCTACAATGGCCTTTTGGGCCAAAATAACCCACATTGAGTGGGTTATTTAAGCCATGTCAGGTTATGTCGTCTGGTGACCAAGTTGCGAGGCAAGAGTGGCAGAAACCATTGCCATTTGCTAGTGCGCCCAAGCCACTGTCCATATTTCCTTTCCTGCTCTGATAGTAATTACAGTCAGGTTGGCTCCATAATATATGGAGGATATCGGTCTTCCCATTTCCACACATGGGGAAATGGTATTGTTTTTCCCAGCTTTCCCGCTGTTGCATCCCTGCATGTTACCCAAACATGCCAGAGTGCAAGGGTGGGGGGAATCTGATATCCTTCATTTCCCTAGTGTTCCGCCCCGATTTTCCAGACAGGGCAGCTTCAAATCGCCAATGGCTCCATGGCTCTTCATAGAGTTTCATTGCAGATTTTTAGCTGCCCCATCTGAAAAATCAGGGGGGGGGAGTGAAAACGAAAATTGGGGGCACCACAGTCCTTGCAAGGCATTGGTTTTCACCCCTCTGATTTCCTGCTTTTTAAATTGTTCTTGGAAGCCCATTTGCACACCCACACTCCCTGTTTTTCTGAGATGTGCCTTGTTTCTTCTGAGGAAGTAAGGGTGCCAGACATGGGGGCAGGGTGGAAGTGGGTACAGCCAGCTACAACATGACAGCAATGGAGGTATTCATCTCATAAGTCTCCTGACCCCAATAAACTGTTACCAAAAGCTGGTGGGATAGAAGGAGGAGAGAAAACTCTCAACAGGCAAAAACAGTCTACAGTCTGCACTTG
Organism: Elgaria multicarinata webbii; assembly: GCF_023053635.1. Lineage (NCBI taxonomy): Eukaryota > Metazoa > Chordata > Lepidosauria > Squamata > Anguidae > Elgaria > Elgaria multicarinata. The sequence continues at coordinate 81,494,657 of NC_086175.1, forward strand.
TGGACTACTAATTTTCAGGAAGATTACAAAACACTTTTTAATGTGTTTCATATTCACTGTTGTTCCCCACCTCGATCCAAGTGGAGAGGTGGGTAAGAAAAAAATTATCACATAATACATGGATCACGACATACAATGAGGCATGGAAAGGGGGGGGGGCAACCTACAGTTATTATCTTGGGCTGTCGATTTTTAACCTTGTACTTGTGTTAGGGTAACAGAAAACAATAGAAATGTTTTAAAAAATTATGTTTCACAATCACTAGTATGTTCCATCTGTAAAGTGAAGACAGACTAGAAAAAATTGCCAATTTTGCAAATGCTTGATAACACACTACATATATGCTACTTAGGTTTTGTGACTTTATATGTAGTCTATGGATGAGATAATATGCTTGAGTTATTAACTCTGTGCATATTTCTAGTTTTTGTTTTCTGCTTGTAGCATTTTGTATTAGTCCTGGTTATGATAAATGGATAATGGCAATCCAATATTATCTGGAGAGCCAAACTTTCTTATTGAGTTAGAATTCCACTCATGATTATTATGTTTGGTAGAGACCATTAAAGTTGCAATTCTAAACATACTTACTCACAGTAACACTTCTGAGTAAAAAACTAATATGATTGTGATGCATGAACAAGTTGAGGTCTCCCCTTTTAGTGCAGCCTGATGTTTTGCAACACAAAATGCAACTTATGATCACAAATATAAACAGAGTGAACACACCAGTTGCAAATCCTTTAGATCTGTTTCCTTGCTCAAACTGGAAAATTTAACATTTCATTTCATAAAATCAATTAGCAATTATTTATTTATATTTTTTATTTATTTATTTATTTATTATACTTATATACCGCTCCCATAGCCAGGGCTCTCTGGGCCGTTTACAGAAATTCTAAAATTGAGATAAAAACAAGAATACAAAATTTAAAACTCTGAAACACAGTACATACACACATAGAGCATTAAAAACCAATTAAAAACTAAACATGTGGGTAATTAGGATGTGCCGCCATATGCCCGGGCAAAGAGGAAAGTCTTAACCTGGCGCCGGAAAGATAGTAGCGTTGGTGCCAGGCGAGCCTCATCAGGGAGATCATTCCAGTCTGGGGGCCACCACCGAAAAGGCCCTATCCCTCGTTGCCACACTCCGAGCCTCTCTCAATTAATAACAATCAATGGATACACCAGTCAAAGTGGGCAGTTTCAAAGTTGCAGTTTAACATTTTTCAAGTAACTATGAGTGTGTACGTACACATGGTTGTATCCAATTGTGGCTTTGCAGTAGTGGAAAGCACTTGTACTTGGTCATGGTGGGGCATCCCATTTTCATGGAAATTTTTCAATTTTTCCATCCCACTTACTACTGTAGCCCTCTGCTCTTTGTCTCATACTGTTAAAGAGGGTTCCTCAATCCTCAGGCACAGATGGGGGGAGTGTTACAGTGTGCCATAGGAGGAGTTGGATATATCTCACCTTGCGCAAAGAACATGCTCTCCGCTAACACAGAGACATCACTAGATAAAATCAGTAATCCAAAAATGTTAAATCATATCCTAATCTATTTAGTACATCAAAATATTTTCCAACAAGTTTTCTAGAAAACCAATACTGCTGACTGTACGTTATCTTGTTTAACTCAAGTCAGGGGTATTTATATACCCCCTTTCCATATACTGTACTTGATTTGAAACTGATAATACAAATAATCTAAACTAGCAAAAATCATGAAGTAGTCTATTTCAATAATATTTCATTCCAGCATACAATTCATTTTGCCAGAGCAGACACCAACATTGTAATTGACAGCATTCAATTGTAATGTCTGTAGAAATTGTAATGTTTGTAGAGGTATTTGTAGAAACTATTTAACTAAAAACCTAGCAGAGTTCAATCACAATAAATTGCTTGGTGGAAGCTGACTTCATTTCTTTGTAGAGAATTTATAGTGGTCACACATAAGCCATATAACATAGCATTGAATAATGAACCTGGAAACATTTAGTTGAGATTCAAGAAGTACCATTTTGCTTAGAGAAAATAGTTTAAACAACACATACCACATAGTTCTATTCAAGCTATAAAAAGCATACAAATTCCAAGAATTCAAAGTCTGTGGTTTTAGTCACACCAAACTCCAAATCTTCCAATTTGTAAAGAAGTTCTAGATGAAGTCTTATTCAATAAAGTTCAATTGTTAAATGCTTACTTTTTATCCTAACATGATCCATATCTTTACTCTGAAACCTCAGGATCCTAGTAAGTGTGCTGCCTGCAGTATCAAAAACGCTGTTGTTGTGATATCTGTAGATATGCCTAACTCCACTAAGCCAATAAAAATTTGAGGAAAGTAGATTCATTTGCTTATTCAACTTTACTATAGTGGACTATATTTCAGAGTAATTAATGTAAAGTATATGCATCTGTTGGCTGCTGTATCGTCAACAGACTATAGCATCTGCTATTTACATTTTAACTAACTTGTGTGAAAAAAAATCTAATGCAGAGGACGATCAAAGTAGAAGCTTATTAGCACAACAGAGATGTGATCGTAATAACTTCTACAATATAATTAAAATGACAAATTCTTAGGAATACTTAGCATTTGTATGTGGATGTAGACACTTTATTATGCCTCAATATAAAATGCCAGAACACTGACATAGAGTGTTCAAATCTGAAACTCCTTCTCCCACATAAGCCAAATAACAATTTAACTTTACATGTGAACCAGGTCTTAATGTATGTAGAAGCCCTTATTTATTTTTCTTTATAAAGAGAGAAAATCAGAGAAATGTATTTCAATTAAATCTTTTTGGAAAGAGTTTTGCAGAAGAGAGAAAGTAATTAAACTTTCAAACTGGTCATCAATGAAGTTTGTTTGTACAAACAGTATTACCCTAGAGAAAACAGACTATTCCTGACATCAGCTAATCAAAGACCTACTATTCCCTCTGCTACAGAAACAACTTGGGAAAATTATAAGTGTTCAGCCACATCATTTGCTAATAAATATGTGAAGTCTTCCCAAAAACCAGATTATTATTATTATTATTATTATTATTATTATTATTTTGTTACCAAAAAGTGATCAGTCTCCTAACAATTGATGCCTAAACAGCTGTTATATAATAATAAGAGAAAATAATTAATACAACTTAGGGGGAAAACAATACAAAGAAGGAGAGAAAAGAAGAAGAAAAAAGAGAAAAGAAAAACAGAAATAACTAAATAAACAAATATACTAATTAATAAGTGTGCTGTATGATTTTCATTTGTTGTTATAATGTCCAAATGCATAAAGCTGAAACAGATATATAGTGTTGTAATTCCAGTTGTGACGTATGTTGAATAAATCTCCACCATATAGCATAAAAAGATAGCGGTTCTGTTTTTCCTTGGATTAGAAGCAAATCTTGAGTTATTTTTTCTGATATTGCCACAGACCATACATTTCGGTACCATGCCAATAAGTTCAAATTGTCCAATTTTTTTCCACTGAATTGTCTAGCGAGCGGCAGATGATATTTTGTATAATGTATACAGAGGGCAGGGACGAGCAGGAAAATGGAAGTTTGAGGGACACAGCAATCCAGGCAGTGTGCATCTGCCTATCATTGTGAAGACAGAATTCCAAAACCAAGCATACTTAGAACTCCTTTGGGGATACTTTTTTTTTTTTTAGAAACAAACTTATAGAAATATTATTGTGTCAAATAATACATCTGAATCATGGCAAACCCTGAATGAACTTTGATTTTAATGTAGCTCCTAAATCTAGTAAACCTAAATTAAACATCAGCTGTACAGTAGCACTTTCCAACATGTTAAATGGGCTTAGTACATCCTCTAACTCAGTGGTTCTCAACCTTCCTAATGCCGCGACCCTTTAATACAGTTCCTCATGTTGTGGTGACCCCCAACCATAAAATTATTTTCGTTGCTACTTCATAACTGTAATTTTGCTACTGTTATGAATCGTAATGTAAATATCTGATATGCAGGATGTATTTTCATTGTTACAAATTGAACATAATTAAAGCATAGTGATTAATCACAAAAACAATATGTAATTATATATTGTGAAATATTTATTTCTAATTACAAATAAATTACCATTGGAAATATGTGTTTTCCGATGATCTTAGGCGACCCCTGTGAAAGGGTCTTTCGACTCCCAAAGGGGTCGCGACCCACAGATTGAGAACCGCTGCTCTAACTGGATATAACTTGATGACAGCTAATAAAGTACTTGTTTACCATTGCTGAAACCAACACAGCATTTTGTTTCACTTGGACTTTTTCCTATACAACCAAATGCTACTGGTGGCAATATGGTAGATGCCAATACAGTTTATACGATTTGTTGTGCAAACACTCTGCAAACGTATTCATACAACACTTCAAAAAATTGGGAAGAAGGAGTACACACAGTAACAGCAGCAAAGGAGTGAAATGAATAGGCAAAGCTCCAGCAAGGCCTTACAACAATGACACTTATGACGTGCTGTACCTCACAGCTAGATGGCCTCCCCTAGAGAAAGTTGTGTTTCTTTTTCTTATCCATTTTGTCCCAATAGTGGGTCAACTAAGAATTGTTCATTCCTTTACTGGCAGCACTTCCTGAGTAGAAAGCAGGCTATATGCCTTAAAATTGAAAACACAGAGAAAACCTAGCTGCATATCTGGGTGTTGTTGAAATGTTTTGGGGGAAGTCTCTTTCCACATTCACTGCTTGTCCTCCAGCTGGAGTAGAATATTTGGCTAGGGGATGTATTGAGAGCTGATTTAGCAGCTAGGAATTGCTTCAGTGGTTAGAAGAGGTTTCTGGGGCCACATCCCGTCCTATCAGAACCACCATTTGATTCTTCCTACTTTTTGGGAGTAGAAAGGTAATCACAGTGAGTAAGTGACAGGAGGATATGAATATTGTTGAACCCAGAAAGAAGGGATACAGTACCTGATGAATAAGAAGGAACCAGAATAAATTCACATCTGAACAGGCCCACCAAACTTCAGTTCTTCAATGTCTATAGCTCTTATTTCTTAGCTAAAGTTCCCACCCTTCTTTCTGGGCAGCTTCTACTCAATACATCCAATTTTATTCTTCTGTACTGGTCACAGGAACTTCTGTACTGGTCACAGGAACAGGCAGAAGCATGCTCTGCTATCAAACCAGTATGAAAGGAGAGAAAGTCTGCCTGTTATGGACCCTCTTTAGACAATCCCCAGTATTTGCAGGATTAAACCCCAAAGTAAAGGGGGTTAATGCTGCTCATGGGGGAGTGTGCTGGATATTACTGTGTCATAATGCCCTCTCTCAATCTTTTTTTCCTTACCTGAACCTTTTATATCCATTCTAATTGTGTTTTATTTTCCTCCTTTATTCTATTAACTCTTTAGCTGTCCATCTCCTTTCCCTGCCTCACTCCATTATAACTCTTCTCATGATCCTTCGTCAGAGCTTAGATTTTAATAGGGTAGGCAGCATTCACGTTGGGTAGTATCCAGTGTTAGTCCTATGTAGAGTAGAGCCACTGAAATTAATGTTGTTTAAGTTAATCATGACTAACTTAAGCCTCATTCATTTCATATGGTCTACTTTAACTAGGACTGATACTGGATACTATCCACTGAATTTAATTTACTGTAGAGGTTTTAAGAGTTCCTTTAATTTACACTGATTTTTACAGCAGCTGTCCCTGTTGACCATGAACACATTTTTCCAGTCTCAGGGATGACTTAAGTAATCAAGGTAAATGCCATAATCCATTGATGTCAGCCGGTATACCTCACCACAATCCAATCCAAAAGTATGAAACACTGCCTCTCTAAGTGCACTCTATCACAGAGACAGTGATTTTATCTCTGTTCTACTGAACTAAAGACTATGGGGCAGGCAAGAATAGACCAGACCATGCTATATTCATACTTGCCAGCCCTGCCAGCTCTTATCCAGTTAGTGCCACAATACCCTGCTGCCACAGCTTGGTTGCCTATGCGCTAGCCAGTCAATCCCATAGAATGGTATGAAGGAGCAATTTATACTGCACTCTTACCTTAACCCCACAGGCAATTTGAGCATAACACTAATTCTGCACCAGCTACAATGATTGCCAGTGTGCTTCTGAGCCAAATTTAAGGTGCTTACCATTACCTTTCAAGTCCTAAATGGCTTGGGACCAGGTTATTTGAAGGACTGTCTGCACCTAGTCCAGGCCGCAATATTGTCCTGCTGATGTGCCTATTTGGTAAGATCTACCAGGCTGGTGGGCACAACTGCCAGGCACTTTTCTGTTGTGATACCAACTTTATGGCACAGTCTTCCACAGAAGGAATACCTTTTAAACAAGCCTTAATGACTTGGATGTTTCAGCCCACTTGTAATTGATACTGGCCCATTATTTATATTTTACAGTTTTAACATACACTGATATAATATTGAGTTTTTAAATTAAAATTGTATTTTATGCTGCTGTTTTAGTTACTTGTATTTTATATATAGCTGTTGCATGTTTTTATTTGTAAACTGCTTTTAAGGGTTTTATTTTTAAATGTGATTTTTTAAAAATAAAATAATAATAATACATACATAAATTGGCATATTCCCTCTTTCAAATTCTATTCTCCCTAGTTTTTCTCACAACCAGGCCTCTACTAGCCTAAGGGCCCAGCTAGAGGGGAGGAGGGGGGAATTAGTTTTAAACCTGCTGGATTGTGCATTTGCAGAGAGAATTAGTAGGTAGAAGACTTGTGCACCTCTTCCTATAGATCCTCTCTTGCAAATTTCCCTCGCTGATGCTCCTTTAATATTAATACAAGAGAAATATGGAATTAAAAATCCTGTGTTTCCCTTGCAATATGTAGCTCTGCTCAGACTACTATTGAGAGAAGTGAATTAAGTTTCCAAAACATAAGCACTCAATGAATTGCATCTTGTCTAAGATATAGACCTGGGTCGCATGACACACCAGGCTCACTGTAGGCTGTTAACTCCCAACTGATTGCTCTATTTTGAACATGCAATCTCCAATCAGGAATTGTCAAATCATGCAAATCTGACCATTGTGGATTATTTGAGCGTTAAACAACCTTTGCATAACTCTACTACAAACTGTGGGTTATGCGAGGATTGTCTTACCTCAAATAACCTATAGCGGCTAGATTCACATGACATGGCAACCCCCTGATCAAGGGCTGCATATTCAAAATGGTGCTCAGCACATGCCATCAGGGGTTAAACAATCTGCAGGGAGCCCAGCATATCATATGAACTAGGCCTATGAGAGAGAAGACAAACTCCAGAACCCTTTTTTCTTCCCCCAAGTTTTGGTGTCCCCTTTTGCTATTTTTGATGCAACAGGCTAATACTGGATTCAAAACTGATAAAAATCTACCAAAGAGTTAGGAAAGCTTAAGCCTGACAGTTATGTCCTGTGACAGTGGAAAGTTTAATATTGATCCAAATCCTTTATGTTTTAATGTTAAGTTAGTGGATGTCTTACATTTTCCCAACTGAAAGGTAGTATTAACCCAATAATCTAAGTTTATGTTATCAAATGTGTATGTGTGGCAAAAAGAAAAGAAACAGAAAGAACAGTACTATATGTACTATTTTATAACTGACAATTGATTATGAACACAATCATGATGCCATTGTGAGGAGCATTACCACCAACCTCAGTAGGGTTGTAATTTAATTCACGACCACTACATACTTGAAGAAAAACTGCACTGTTATTGCTGCTCAGAAACATTTTTTTTGTGCACTGCAATATCTTAACACGTCCAAACTGTGTTCAGCAACCATTCAATCCAGTCCTTAACAACTCTTTAGTATGCACTACCTGTTACCATGGCTTTAACCACTGTGGCTTTATTCACCATAATTAAAGCTGTGGTTTAAGGTGTCTTCTGAACAAGGCCAGAATCACCTATAAATGACAATTGCCTAGGTCACAAGGGGGCAGCATGAAAACAGACGTACAGGGCCTTGTCTCCTTAGGAGACACCCCTTTGCCTTCCATCCCCATTCAGTGAGGAAATACACTGCCTGTTCCTTGCCCTCTACCCAACTGTATGCCAGTTGCTGTGGAACATGAGTAGCTTTGTTGGCTTCCCAGAGGTATCTGGTTGATATTATACAAAGAGAATACTGGACTAGATAGGCCTTTGGTCTACTCCAGGAACTCAAGAGTGGCAAGAACAAGATATGATCAAACTTTAGTCTATGGAAATCATGTTAGGGAACCATCATGTTGAGAACTATTTCATTAAATGATGCAGGAAGGCAAATTAAAAAGCCTGCCCAAAGTACATAAACAGTTTCTTAAACCATCTGAGTCTATTTCCAATCTTATATGGGTTTTCATAAATTAACTTGCTTGTTCACCATGAGCGTTTCCACATCTGACTAGAGCCCATATTTCCAGAAAAAACATCTGCTTGTAGGGCAGTAACTACTACCTCTTTCTTAATGGAAAACTTTGGGGAGCAAAAGTAAATTCACTGTGGCCTGTTTTTTTTAAGGAGTGAAAAGATAGGAACTCCTCCTTTCTCCATGGAGGGAAAATGAGGGGTTGCTTCTCTTCCTGTAGGATTTTGCAGCAAAGTAGCCCAACTTGAAAGAGAGTAAACACTCATCTGTCCTTCCAGAGAACTTTGGGGTGTGAATTCTTTCCCTTTACACTGGATGTCCACAAGGAGGGATGTGTGGTGGTTACAAGTAATTGTTTAGGTAATAAGCTAAGCCCAAATTTGCAGACCTCTGAATGCTGTTTTCATCCTTAATTAGCCAATGTACAATAAACTGGTATTGATTATTGCAAGGGGAATTTTTCTAACATTCAGCATGGCACTTGTAGAGCAATATTAGCTACCTATATTTCAGTATAATTCTGTGAAGAGGAATAATTATTCTGTAACATTTGGGGTAATGACCTTAAATCACCTATTTTGTATTTTAGAAATTCACATTTCAAGTAAAAATTAAACATGGCAATTAATAACAGAGCTGAGTTAAAATAATCCTTCCTTATAAAAGATTTTAATCAACAATTACTTTCAGTACTACAAACAGTAAAATAATAGGGTCCGATTCTAATGTGTTTTTTAAAAGTTAAAGCAGTTTTCTAGTTCTATGCACTTTTAATGAAGTATTGTTTGATGACCAAACAGATTTTTTTTTACCCCATGAGTAATGACACACTTACTCTGGAACATCAACAATGGCATGAGATATTTCAACAGGAAACAAAAAGCTGAAAACTGCTGAAAAGCTTTTATTTTCCATAACTTTTAACCCCACAAGTGTACGCATTAGGTCCTGATTGCATTGGATCCTGATTGCAAGCAATTTAATTGCTAGGTTTTAAGAGAAGAAAATAATTACAAGAGAAGAGAAGCAGCTTCTCAACATTAAATTCATTACATTCTCTTTACATTATCACTCAATTTTAGGAAGAAAACTCTCACCATAAACTTGGCATTAGTATAGATGCAAAGATAGCAAACAACGTAATTTAATTTGTTGTTAAAAAAGTTAGGAGCCCAAGAGATATATATTTATTGGGAGAGCACCTGCACATGTAATTTTAATAATATCTTAAACAAAACACCTACGGTAAACATCTGAACCTCAATACTTGCCAGGCAAAGCATCTAGGAAGAGGCTTAACATCAAGACCAACCTATCCTCTTCAAAGACGTTTCAGCAGTATTTCTAGATCCCAAGAATGATACACTAGAATAAGGCCACTCAGCACAATTTTGGGGACCGCACTTCCATTTCAGAAAGCAATACTGCACTATAGTGCACACATATTTTGAGGCATGTACATAATGCAAGAACTCTTATTTCAACATATGAAGCTGCCTTATACTGTCAAATTGTTTGTTCACATTAGACCATACTGTCATTCCAACTGGCAGGTAAAAGACTTTCTCACTTTTGCAATTGGTAATGCCAGAAACTGATCATTCTGCATACACTATTAGTACACCACCACTGAATAGTGGCCCTGCCCGTTTTGTCAGTTGTACCAAAGTAGCACAATTGGCAGTTGGGAGTGCTCCGACCTTGACATACTTGTGTATAGGGTTAAAATGTAAATTTTATATTGTAAAACGAGTTCATTTAGAAAAAGACTGTACTTTAGCAAAACAATCTTATACAGGTTTATACTGAAGTTAGCCCCATTTATTTCAATGAGACTTAAGCCACAGCTAGACCTCAGGTTTATCCCTGGATCATCCAGGGGTCAAACCTGTTCATCTAGGTGACACACAGGGGATCCAGTGCTCAGGCAGGGGTGAACCCTGGATGATCCCAGGATAAACCTTAGGTCTAGCTGTGGCCTTACTCTCAAGTGAGTATAGAATTGCAACCTAAATGCAACTATTAACGCTTCTATTTTATTTCCAATATTTCAACTAGCTTCTCCAACCCCTCCTTAGAAAGGAGTCAAATTTTGAAGAGAAGCTAAAAATGACTCCAAAGTCAAAGAACACTATACGGTGTTTTTGTTTTTTAAGTGCCTTCCAATTCTTTTTAGAAGTACTGAAACCTGGCATTGGGGGGGGGGGGGGTCGGGGAAAGAGTAAGAAAGGACCATGCTTCTGCTCTGATCAGATATTGCAGGAAGAGGCTAGCCCCTCCCCCACTATTATTGGAGCCCTTCTGGCGCTACCGGCTTGACTACTGTTGAAGATCCATATAAACAACGTGTCTGGAATCTTTCGCCACTACCGCTCTCGAACAAGAACATGTCTTTATACTGTGTGTTTTGCCGCGTAGTTAAGTTATACGGCTTTGTTTTGGGGACTGGGGATTTCTTTTCTTTTTTTTCTTCGTTAAACATTAGGAACCTTTTTTACCCCTAAAGAAAGAAGTGGGGGAAATATACCCTTAGAGAGAGAGAAAAAAGCTACCCTACATCACACAAGCGAATCTTGCCTGGCCCACGAGTACAGAGAGGAGGACTTTGCTATGGGGCGTGGAGAGGGGCGGCTAAGCTAGCCTGGCGCACACAACAAAGCCTCTGATCTCAGTCAGGGTGAATCACCAGAGGGGGGGCGGGGGAGGGGGACCAGGATACCTCCTGCCTTCCCCACGCCCCACAGGGAAAGGACTCACAAAAAGGGCCAGACCAATATCGCAGAAGGGGGGGGGGGAGTCAGAAAAGAAGTTGTATCTCAGCTTAAAAAACAAAATAAAATGGAACTATGTGGGGAACCAATAGCAAAAACACTTGGTACCAGGCAGAGACAATCCTATTTTTCCTCACCCCATCCCTTATCTTTCTCATTCCAGTAACATACCCCCCTCCCCTTTCAATGCTAATTACTTTTGAAATACTCGCTTTTTAGATATCAAGGAGCCCCATACACTCCGCAACCACCCCCACCACCCCCAACCTCCCTCACCCCTCTCCAGCCACCTCCACCCGCAACTCAAACTCTTTGTTCCGCCACCTCCCATAGAGACTTCAGCGAAAGAAGCGCTGGGGAGCTCACAGAGCCGGCAGAAGAAACGCTGCGACTCCGGAGGAGGGGAGGGTGGAGACGGGGACAAGAGGTGCAGGGACGGTGCGTATCAGCGGCGCGGTGTGAGGCAAGGGTCGGGGCTTAGGAGTTGGCGAGGTCCTTTCCCCTCACCCCCAGACTCCGCTCCCCTTTCTTGGCCGTAGTCGCCGTCGCCCCCTCCTCCTGCCTTACCTGAACACAGGAACAGGAGAGTCCACAGCAAGTGCGGCGGCGGCAGCAGCAGCGACTCCATGGCGGGGACAGCAACCGACGACAGCCAGGGAGATGCCAACAACTCGCGAGTGAATTTCCCCAACGGACACGCTCCGCCTCGCGCCGCCCTCCTCGGTCCCCCCTCAGAGCCCAGCAGGTGAAGAGCGGCCGTCACTTCCGCCCGGCCACAGCCCCCGCCGCACGCCCAGCTGTACTGGCACACGGAGAAAGCGAGAGCGGCTGAACTCGAGGGGGGGACGGCCTCCTCGCTCACTTATTTAGTAGCCCCCACCCCACCCCCACAGGCCCGAAACTCCCAGCCTACCCAGCAGTGCAGGCGCGGAGAAAATGCCAGCCAGGCAAATGCACTTTCGCTCACCCTACCGCCCACAGCCTCATATCTCTATCTCTCACATACACACGGAACTCCAAACAATGGCTGCAAGCGCAGAGCGCTTACTGAAGAGCTGCATGGCTCAGCTACGCCTGCCTTGGCACCTTTCAACGCCTCGCACAACTATGGGGAGAAGGCGTAGCGTTTCCTCCCCACCTTTCCCATATCTGCTTAGGAGTGGAGTGGGGCCGTTTCTCTATATATTCAGGCGGCTAGGTGTACGAACTGCAGCGGCACTCCCAAGCTGCGGCACAAAGCGACCAGGAACGCGCAGGCCACTGTTAACTTCGCACGCTGCCTGTAGCAAAAAGGCAGTGGCTCACATACTCCCGACAACAACAGGCGCAGTCAAGGGAGATAAACATTCCCTGGCTCCAGAGCGGAACCTGTGCACAAGTTACACCCCCTGGGCCACCACATCTCTCTCTGCTGAAAGGAAGATTCGTATCAAACACAATAGGAACAAAAGGACTGCAGCCCTAAAGAACCTATCCAGATCTACACCAAGCAGGATATGACACTTTGAAAACGGGTTGAAAACTATAGAGTGTGTCCTGGGGCCCAACAGTTGTCACTACTGTTATAAAGCATTTTAAAGCAGTAGTGTAGATCCTGCCCTGCAGAAATACCCCCAAAGTGCAGGTAGGGCTCCAGGAACCAGTCACCCAACTTTCCACAAAATTGGTCTTATGCAGTATATTAATTTCTGAATGGCGCCAAGGCTCAACAATGACTAAAAGTCACAGCCTCAAGTCTAAATCCCATATTAAATCCCTGAAGTTTGTGTGATCATGGTCGTAATTGTAGAGAGGGGAGGTACTTAACACATGCTCAGGAACTTTTAAGTGAGCCTCAGATTTCAGAGCAAAGTCCCAAAGTTGCCAATTTGCCTTTAGGAGATTTCTGCTAGTTGGGTTAAACTGAGCAAGGGTGCCCAAGGTCATCCAGTAAATTTAACAAGTGGACAGAATTGACACAGGTTTAAGTTTCAGTAAAAAATGAATTTTGGTGTTTGCTGGGCTGATAGATTCAGAGGGGACAGGCATATGTATTCCAGAGAGCACCAATATCAGAGTAGAGAATTATTATTATTAATTATTATTATTATTATTATTACTATTATTATTATTATTTGTATACTGCCCCATAGCCGAAGCTCTCTGGACAGTTTACATAGGATAAAAACACTTAAAAACAATATACAAAAAATTTAAACCACAAAAACATACAATTTAAAACCACAAAAACAAACCAAGGCTAATTACATATTGCTAAATGCCTTGGAGAAGAGAAAAGTCTTGACCTGGGGCTGAAAAGATAACAATGTCGGCGCCATGCGGGCCTCGTCAGGGAGATTGTGCCTCAATTGGGGTGCCACCACAGAAAAGGCCCTCTCTCTTGTTGCCGTCCGAGATTCCAAAATGGCTGCCATTTTCCCAGAAGGTAAACTGAAGCTAAAAGAAAAGTTTACTTACCCAAGAAGCTGAATACAAGGTAGAGTTGGGGTCTGAGTCCCAAAGACCAGATTACATATTTGCCACCACAAAGCACAACAAAATGCCCATAAGACAAATAAAATGCTGAGAGAAACACACACACATATGCAAAACACACATCAAATACCCACAACAAACAAAAAACAGATATAACACCTGCCACACCAAAAATAAACAAGCACACAGCCGCAAAAACAATTGTCACCACCAAAAAACCAGGCAACTCACACATGTACCTGATAGTCATAACACACTCCTCACTGCTCTCTCTAACCAGTTTCCAAGACACTTTTGCCACCCTCGCTAGCTCCCAGGATGCTCCTTACCACCCTTAGCTTACATTTTTCTTTCTCCTGATTGTGTTGCAGCTGCCTGCCATTTTTATTTTCTAAGAATGCTTATGAAGCCCACATTAAGCCCAGAAGCATTATTGGAACTAAAGATGATGCTGGAGGCTAATGTTTTGCTTTGCAGCACACCAGCCTCCTAGTTTTTTTTTTCCCCTAAAAGTTTATTTTTTTAGTAAATCATTAAAATATGTTTAAAATTAGGAGGGAAGGGAGCCTGTGTTTGTTTGCAGGCACAGAGGTGTCCATAGGCACCATGTTAGGGACCCCAGGAAGAGATATTGAGTTTGGCTAAGATGATTTTGCTATAAGTGATAGATGATGGCACTCTGTTAACTAAGCCTTGACAATTTTGGAGCATATTAGTGTTTTAAAAATGTTTTAAGGTAAGGTTCAATATGAGTTTGCATGAGAAGAGGTTATGAAGAAGGTTTTGTGTGTTGATATTAATGATAGAGATTGTATCCTGTAACATTCTGTTTCTTCATTCTCTTAGAGGGCATAAAACTCGGTTATAATTCTGATAGGCTTCAAACAATTAAAATGTTCAACTAAAAGAAAAACATCCCTCGGCTGCAACCACACCTTAGCTTGGTTTTGCTAATCCCTTCCATAACAAATTCGTATTGTACTTCAAGCAATTCATTATTTAACTCTGCTTATGTCCACCCACAGATCTATTTTGATATTAAGAAGTAGCACAATCAATATTATAAAAGCAGTATTTATTATGTCTTTATTTATTATTGTTGTAATGTAAGGTATTTATGATTTTATACTGCTTTTATCTTGCTTTTTATACTGTATTGTACGTGCTTTTATGTAAACTGCTTAGACATCCTGGGATGTCAATCAGTATAGAAGCAGCTTAAATAAATAAGAGTGCAATCCTATCGCTATCAGGAATCGTATGCAGAGTGGGAGCCATGCAGAGGCGATCTTCACCTCTGTGCTCCAGTCTGCCCTGCATTTCTGCTAGATGGGCATTTTGTCCATCTAGCAGCAGCGCCTCAAAGAGGGAGGGAAGGAGACTGGGGTGGCCATAGGAAATGGCATAGCTAAATGGGGCAAAATCCCGGGGTGATCCCCGGGATCGTCCCTGTGCGTCCACATGACGCACAGGGGATCCTGGGATCAGGGAGGGATGATCCTTCCCTTACCCCAGGATCTCTCCCTACACTTTAGGCCTGCTTTGCTGAGCCTGAGACCGTGGAACATGTGTGAAGGCGTCACAGTTTGTCCCAGTTCCTTGTGAGGAGCTGGGACCTGCGCACGGGGCGCAGAGCTCCTCAGGAGCTCTGTGCCCATCGGGGTGGGGTGGGGTGAGTGAGGAATTTTTTTAAAAAATGAATAAAAGCCCTTACCTTTTGTGCACGAGTGCTCGTGCGCATCTTCTGTTTCTTTAAAAACAAAACAAAATGGTGGGCGCGACATCCTCTCTTCCGTGAGATGTTCACCCCTCCATTGCGCAATAACAGTTAGGTCTAGCTAAGGCCACAGCCACCCTATCTCTCCTCCCCTCCCTGCCCCTAGGAATGCCCTCTTTCTTCCATTTCCACACTCCGTTTACCAAGTGCAGAAAGTCAGCTGACATGGTTCTCTTTGCTCCAGCTACAATGGGAAGGGGGAGAGGGTGGGGAGCGTGGTTTCCTGGCTTCCAAATTGGAGCCCTGTCTATGAGGTTGGCATCAGTAAACTAAACAATCCTGTCTTCCCCCAGATGCTGTCTAGAGGGACATAGGATTGCTCCCTAAATCATTGAAAGTGCTGCAAATTTGGGAGGAGATCTGTGATGCTTACTTGTTTAAACCCAATATATGTCACTTATCATTGAAGTTGTCATAGTTTTCTAGAAAAATGCTGAACAGCACACAGGCACAAGAATATAAAATAAACTCAAACCTGGAGTCAGTGAAATCTCATATAAGTCTTGGCTCACTTTCAAGAGTCAAGTGATGCTATTTCTATGTAAAATGCAATTGGTCTTCGTTTAATCCATGGCATTTTTTCTAGGATTATTTATTTAATACAATTTAGCATGGGTAGAGTCTGGAAAAGCCGACTTTACAGAAAATTTTGATTTATACAGTCTTTGGGTCTCTTCTGACTCTATGCTTCCATAAATAAATAAAATAATCAGAATTTAAAAAGAAAAGCTATTACAAGAAAATGGAGGTAAAATACATGAAGATCTGAATTAAACAACATAGGTACTAAACCAGAATCCCCAAGGCATAGGTGTCATAAACTTAGACTGCAAATAAGAACATGGCAATAAGAGAAAGAGAATTATGCAGAAAAATGCAAATACGAATATTGAATTATACCATTACATTATTATCATAGAATCAAAAAGTTGGAAGGGACCTTGAAGGTCATCTAGTCTAATACAATATGTGCAGTATGTGCAACACTGGATGGAGCTACAACATCCATGACAGATGGCTGTCCAGCTTCAGCTTAAATACTTCCAGTGTAGCAGAGCCCACCACCTCCCATGGTCATCTGTTCCACTGTCAAGCAGCTCTTAATATTAGAAAGTTCTTCCTAATGTTATTTGCTTCCCTGCAATTTCTATCTGTTGATTATAGTCTGCCTTCTGGAGCAAGAGAAAACAACACTGCTCCATCTTCTGCATGAAAGCTTTCCAGATATTTAAAAGACTGTTATCATCTCTCTCCTTAATCTTCTCTCCTCTATGCTAAACATGCCCACCTTCCTAAACTTTCCTGCCAGTCTTTCTGCTCTAAAATTTAGATTCACAGACATGTACTACTGGAAAATAAATGCCAAAGACTGGAAAAAACTGATTTCACAATTTACTAATTTAAAAAATTCACATAATCTTTCATAACTAACGTGTTAGTCATATTTGTCCTGAAAGGGCTAGTATTTTTCCCAAACATTCCAGTGGGAATAAATGTCTCAAGAATAGATTCTGGTTAAAATATATAGATGAGAAGCAGCATAGTGGATAGAAAATGTCTTATAGTTACAAAAGTGTTTTTTTTAAAAAATGATTGGGCAGAATTTGACACTATTCCTTCCTTGTCCCAACGTTACACTACAAAACCAAATTTCTTTCTGCTTTCTATGGACACTAATACAGTCAAGAGGGTGTAGTTCCTCCTTGCTAACAAAAAGGTGATATTAGTCACTTTTTGTGGTAGATGACTTCTGCTGATGGGAACCACAATGCCTCCATTTCTGCTGAAATAATGAATATGTGAATGCGCCCTGGCATCTTTTGAAATCATTGGTTACTGTAAATAAAGCAGCTTTTACCTGCCAGATCTGAGTCTCTGCTTTCCTGATAAAATTACAGGGGAAGCAGTAGATGTGTGTCATTTTTCCCCTTGAGAGAACAATTGAAAGTACTGTTTACCCTTTACAAAGGCATTCACTGTGCTTAACAACTTCTTTAGCTTTTCTTCTAGATCAGACTAAACAAATGCTTGTGAAAGGTTTCACTAATATATTTAGCATGTTTAGATCTCTTTCTCCAAAAAGAAAAGGGTAGAAAATTACTATAAGAAGTTGTGGTTTGCCAAATTAGACTGATGATCAGTCATACTTATTAAACAAGTCATACAGCAGATGTGTTTTTAAGCTATTTCAGACTTCACATGAAAGTCCATAACTTGCATAAACAATGAAGAGTCCTATGGCATCTTAAACACTAACAAATTTATCATAGAGTGAGATTACTGGACTAGAGTTTGGCGTAATACATTTGTTAGTGCTTCTGCTGCAGCAAGCCTCTTTGTTGTTTTTGCTGCAACAGACAAGCAAAGCTACCTCTCTAAAAATGTTAACTTCTTTCTGTTTTTTAAGCAAGGAATTTATTTTTCTTTGCGGGCTGTCTTGTGCATATTGCACATTTAAGGAAAAGGGGGTGGAGGAAGAGAAAAACATTCTATATGCATTGAGATATCTACCCTATGACACTTTATATTAACTGTTGTGCTCTGTGTTCAGGATCAGTGCCTGGGCAATGGAGCACAAGGATACAAGGCACTGTAATTGCTCAGCAGATATAATATATACACAGCCTAAGTTTTCATTAATATCAGTTGCTATACTTAGTAGGAGTGTGCTCTGCTCCGTTATGGATCCCCAGATCCAAAGTGGAGCGGGCCGATCTGGACCACCAAAGCCCGGTTCCGGAACAGAGGAGGTCCGGATTGGCCCAAAGCGGTTTGGACCGGTCCGAAGCGATTCGGACCGATCCGAAGCTTCAGAACCAGGTAAGTGGGGAGAGGGAGCTTACCTGACTCCACCGTCTGCTGCCACCGCTGTCCGTGTGGTAAGGGCTGCAGAGCTGGGGAAGGGGGGCTTACCTGGCTCCGCCGCCGCAGTCTGTGCAGTGATGGCGGTGGAGCCAGGTAAGGGGGGAGGGGGGGCTTACCTGGGTGCATCATGGCCTGGGCGGCAGCTCAACTGCTGCTCAGGCCGGAAACAGGCCACGGCCTGTTTCTGGCCTTAGGCCTGGGCTACAGTTGAAGCCGCTGCCCGGACCACAATGGAGCCAGGTAAGTGGGGGAGGGGGGCTTACTTGGCCCCACTGTCCACTGCCACGGTCCGTGCGGTGGCGGATGGCGAAGCCAAGTAAGGGGGGAGGGGGCTTATTCAGCCCCCATTTTGTTCCCCCTTCCCTAGTTATGTGCCTTTGCTGTCCGCCGCAGAGGCAAGTAAGTGGGTAAGGGAGGGCAAAATGGGGGCCGAATATTGATCCAGATCTCCAGATCTCAATCTGGATCAGGTTCCAGAGCAGATCGGGGGAGGTTCAGATCGACCCGAACCAGTTCGGGCCCGATCTGGAAGGTTCGGATCGGGATCTGAAGCGGTTCAGGTAGGGGGTGCACAGCCCTAATACTTAGGCCAATTTATTTAGTTACACTTGTATTTATTATGTGGCACATAACTGAAAGACATGACTGCATGTTCTGTTGTATATGGTGAAATAGTTAATGAGGTAATTATACTCAGTGCCAAAAAAAATATCCTAGTTAGATTGGTGGTCTTCATGTTTATGCAACAAAGCACCACCTAGTAATTTTATGAAATGCTGTACAGCATTTTGAAAACCGAAACTTGTCTAGGCTCTATCGATCTGCTCCCATGAGTGAATGGTAAGTTTTATTCCTGCTGGTTCTAGGGAGAGTACACCCAGATCTTGACATGCTAGATTATAATTTTTTTGGTCTCAACAGTTCTCCAACACCAAGAAATTTTATCAGGATCATCATACATAGAAAACAAGACAGCTGAATTCACTACAGTGTTTTCATGTTTACAAAACTGTATACATGCCATACATTTATGAATCACTTTGTCATTTATCTCACTGGCAGCTTTAAAACTAGAGTAGAATTGTCAACTTTTTTACACATTATTTTGTATCTGGTTAAGAGGACATGGCTCCTAAAGCTATAATTGTGATGAAGAAGGAATTTCACCAGGTGCTGCATGCATACAAATGACATAGGCTAAAATTCCCTTTTCTACACAACTGTTAAAGATACAGGAGCTCTGTCCTACATTATTATTATTATTAATAATCATCATCATCATCCTGCCTTTTTCCCAATACTGGGCCCTTTCCATATGGTCACCCAAGTCAAGGAAAAGGATTAGAATCAGAGATATTTTGTTCCAATTTCATGAAGTTGAAACATTTTTAGTAACTCTCAATTTTAGTTTCCCATCTGTATGATTAGACTAATGCCCAAGACTTACATACCTCACAAGAATACTGTGAGATTAATGAGACAATGACAGTAAATTGCTTCACCCAATTAAAGCAATGCATAAAAGACAAACAGTATAATTAAGAAAGTGAAGTGGTTTGCCAGTCACACATTACTGTGAGAGAAGCAAAAATAGAATCATAGAGTAGTAGAGTTGGAAGGAGCCTATAAGGCCATCGAATCCAACCCCCTGCTCAATGGAGGGATCCACCCTAAAGCATCCCTGACAGATGGTTGTCTTCCCTAGGTAACTGGTTCCATTGCCGTACTGCTCTAACAGTCAGGAAGTTTTTCCTGATGTCCAGCTGGAATCTGGCTTCCTGTAATTTGAGCCCATTATTCCATGTCCTGCACTTTGGGAGGATTGAGAAAAGATCCTGGCCCTCCTCTGTGTGACAACCTTTCAAGTATTTGAAGAGTGCTATCCTGTCTCCCCTCAATCTCTTCTCAAGGCTAAACATGCCCAGTTCTTTCAGTCTCTCCTCATAGGGCTTTGTTTCCAGACCCCTGATCATCCTCATTGTCCTCCTCTGAACATGCTCCAGATTGTCTGCATCCTTCTTGAAGTGTGGTGCCCAAACTTCATAAATTCCTAACAGACCAGCAAGACCACCCTACTGTCCATGGATCACAGAGTCAGTGGTAACTGTAAAACAGAGAAAGCCCATGACATTTTAATCTTAGGCTGCTATCCCATGTATACATTGATCTCTCAGTTTACTTTGAAGTAATATGTTTACTGAGCTAAAATTCAGTTTGTAGGGTGACCATATGAAAAGGAGGACAGGGTTCCTGTATCTTTTAACAGTTGTATAGAAAAGGGAATTTCAACAGGTACAAAAGAGGGCAGGACTCCTTCAGCTTTAACTGTTGTGATGAAGAGGGAATTTCACCAGGTGCTGCATGCATACAAATGACACCTGCTGAAATTCCCTTTTCTATACAATTTAAAGATCCAGGAACCCTGTCCTTTTCATATGGTCGCCCTAATTAAAGGTAACATGAAAACAGAAAAAGTCAAAACTGTTTAGCCAAATATAAATTATTTATAACCACCCACACAGACTTTTGTTTTACTTTCTCTGAAATAGCCTATAACACTGCAATCCTGTGCATGTCTACTCAGAAGTAAGCTCCATTTAATTTAATGGGTCTTACTCCCAGGTAAGTGATATAAAGTTGCAGCCTAAGCTCCTTTAATTTTTCAAGCTGCCACACCTGTCTTCTTAGAAAACACATTGCTGGTAAAGCCTTTAGAAGCTTCTTACAACATGTGTATTTAAAGACACGCTATGCAAACTGCTTCCAAAACACTGCAAAGCAGGTTGGGCAGGTTTTGATATTCTATTATATTTATGCTACCTCTGGAAAGCCTACTGTGCTGTTAATCAATATTTTATTCTCACAGATAAGTTTCTTTTAAAAGACTTGTATAAATATTCACATTGAACCTTTAAGTAGTTATCAAGATAAGCAATAAGAGAAAAAAACATAGTCTTTTCAGATGCTTTTTATAGAAGCAAAAAGGTAAACTACAAAACCACCCTACTGGTAACAGGGACTGGCCGGCGAGATCACATTACGCCAGTCCTTTTCCAGCTTCATTGGCTGCCAGTCCAGGTCCGGGCCCAATTCAAAGTGCTGGTATTGACATTTAAAGCCCTAAACGGGTTGGGGCCAGGTTATCGGAAGGAATGCCTCCTCCCATATGTACCTACCCGGACCTTAAGATCATCTACAGGGGCCCTTCTCCGTGATCCCCTGCCAAAGGAAGTGAGGCAGGTGGCTACTAGAAGGCGGGCTTTCTCCGCTGTGGCACCCCAGTTGTGGAACGAGCTCCCCAGAGAGGTCCGCCTGGCGCCTACACTGTACTGCTTTCGTCGCCAGCTGAAGACCTTTTTATTCACTCAGTATTTTAACACTTAATTTTAACTTAAATTTAAATTTTACTGTTTTAACTCTGTATTTTAATCTTATAATCAACTTTGCTGTGTGGTTTTATCCTGGTTGCGCTTTTTATACTGTATTTCGTAATTGTGTTTTTAACCTGTTGGGCGTTTTATTGTGGTTTTAATTTTTGTGAACCGCCCAGAGAGCTTCGGCTATTGGGCGGTATAAAAATGTAATAAATAAATAAACAAACAAACCCACAGTGTTAAAATTGCTGATTGCTAATTTCCTTATATATTCCATTTTTCTGACATGACATCTGAAGAACTGGTGATAAGGAAGTGAAACCATTATTATTATTATTATTATTATTATTATTATTTATTTATTTATTTATATAGCACCATCAATGTACATGGTGCTGTACAGATTACACAGTAAATAGCAAGACCCTGCCGCATAGGCTTACAATCTAATAAAGTTGTAGTAAACAATAAGGAGGGAAAGAGAATGCAAACAGGTATGTTAAATAGATGTGTCATCAATTCTGCAAAAGTATTGCTTTCTCTTCCTACATTCTTCTTGGGACAAAAATTTGTGCCATGATCAGATCTTATGTTTCTCTTTTCCAGTTAGAAGCAGTCACAGTAACTCCATATCAGTGCTAGTGAGATGGAGGTTAACACTCACCACACCATTTTCCAAATCTAAAATCCCCCACAAAGGTGCTGGTAATTTATTTAAAGTCATGCCACATTCAGTTTAAGCAAAACTCCTAGGGCTGCTTGCAGTAATCATAAAAATCATATAAAATACAATAAAATTCAACGAAGGGAGATCAGGGCAGACAATAAAAGAGCAATTTAAAAACAGCTCAGACGGCATGCTAGAAGGTCTTGGAAAAGAAAAATGTCTTTACATGGTGCTTCACATTCATGTGGAGGACATTTCAGAGCAGAAAATGCTGTCTCTCCAGGTACTACCTGCCTTGTTTAAGATGACAAAGGAACTCAGAGGAGAGCCTGATGAAGACAAAACACAGCAAAGCTACTCCCAGCAGTGGGCCCAGGATACTAGGGTTGATGGTCACTAAAGATCTAAGAGAATCAACAGGGATTCACTGCCACTGACTCTTTCCCAGTGAAAGGCATCAGTCATCATCACAAACATGACCAAGGCAGTTTCTATTACAAAACCACACCTGAAATCAGATTGAAATAGATCCAGAGAATTTCATCCAAGAGAACCTGGAGCTGACTAGCCATGAGTTCGATCACCTTCACCAAGGGGAAAAAATGGCTAAAAATTTCTTAGAGCCAAAGGATCTTGGAAGAGCTTTTTAAAGGAGTGATTATACAATTACTTCCTTAAGAGGTTCAGGGATCACCTCTTTTTTCAAAGAAGTGCATTAATTGCACAGTCAGCTGGAATCAGCAAAGGAGGACAAGATTTCAGAGCAGAGGTCATTGACTGCCAGACATCTACAAGGGCGTTGACCATGTCCTCAGGCTGCAACAGATATAACACATCCAAACCATAGTGATAAGCATAGGCTCAAGGCATGTCAGGTCCAGACACCATCAGAACAGTCAAACCTGGTGTGAGAATATTTTACCAAGAAGTATCTCGAGAATAAGTCACAGTGAGCTACCATTCTGTACTCAGAGTCCTGAAGTAGTTATGTCTTGAACTACCCAGGAAAGTTCTGCTGGATGATGCAGAGCAAAAGCAGTGATGATGGTGAAACAACTATGCTTTACAACAATCATTACCACCCTATAGTTTGTAAGATGGGGTCAAACTTGTATTATTTCAGATTCAGCCTGGGTTTTGTCCACCTATGCTCAAACCATTGTTCCAGCTTCTTGCCTACAGCTCCTCATTATACTACAGTGTTGAACTTGTTATCCTGAAGTCTCAGGCCATGACTAGACCAGGCCTATATCCCGGGATTGTCCTGGGATCATCCTTGTGCATCCAAATGACACACAGGGGATCCCGGGAACAGGCAGGGATGACCCCTCCATTTGCCTGGGATAATCCTTAGGTGTAGTTAAGGCCTCAGATATGCTATACCACTTTAAAGAACGAAAGCAAAATATACATTTTCTTTTTTTAGCTTGGAGTTGAATGACATATCGTGAAGAATTTTGAACATCTCACCATATACCCAGTGGCAAAACATCAAATTTCATTACGTGTCACTCTCCTAGTACTTGAGGAAATTATAGTACTGCAGTATTCAGCCCTGGTAGGCCTTTCATTTTCAGTACTGAATTCTCTTCTGGTCACTACATCTTGAGAAGGGTTCTAAACAAATGAAAAAATAAATACAGAAGAGAGATACAAACATGCTCAAAGTTTTAGAAAACTAGCTTCATAAGGAAAGTCTGTAAGATTTAGTTGTACAGATTTTCCTTAAGATTTAGCTCAGAAAAGAATGGTGAGGTGATTTCTTTTTTTTTACAGATTTCAAATATATAAAAAAATATCAGAAAAAAGGCAACATTGCAGATGATAGAACTATCTAGAATTCTGCTCGCTGTTAATCCATTTTAAGCAGTAGTAAGAAACAACTTTTTAAAGGAATATTTCTGATTTAATATTGGAGAAACTACACCTATAAGAGTAGCTTAGCTATGGGGAAAACTATCTAGAGAAGTTGTGGTGCCTCATTACTTGAAGTTCAGGGTCTCCAGATGCACTGGGAAACCCTAGAGACCTCCGCAAAAATGAAGGTCTTTGGGGCAACCGGGACTGACCCCCAATTCATCAGGGAAAAGGGCTGGAAGACACATTCCTTGACTTCCGGGAATGTGTCATCCAGCCCACCCCCAGCGCAGATCTAGCGCAGCAGAAAGCTAGATTGGTGCTGGGCCCCCCCCCGGGGGACATGTTCCCGGACTTCCGGGAACACGTCTCCCAGCCCCCACCTCCCCCCAGGGCTGGTCTAGCCCATCTTTGCTGGTGCAGGAGAGGCTGGGGTACCCTGCTTCTGCCTCCCCACCCCTCCCACTCCTGATCTGTCTGATCTGAAGAGAAGACAAAGAAGCCTGGATCGCCATGCAGGGCACATTTTCCTTTCGTTCCCAGGCTCTCCCATCCCCCATCTGAAGGGGTGGAGGAGGAATGGAGCATATCCTCCTCCTTACCCCCAATACAGAACTTAAGCAGGCAGCCAGAGGAGAAGGAAGCCCTGAGTTGTCTGTGCGCAGCAGTTCCTTCTCAACTACCCACCCAGTAAGTTAATTTTTTTAAAAAAATAAATGAATCATCATGCTAATAATTTCTTTGGAATATTTAAAAGACAGTATTAAAGTTGAGGGAAAGAAAGTTGTTTTGCACAATGTGATGAATGCATTTGCTGACTGAGACTTATCTCTCCAAGAATGTGCAGTGCAATCCTGTGCATATCTAGAGCTTTATCACACCAGCGTTATACTGTGCAATCACTGCGAATTGCGTGCAAAGGACTCCGAAGTTTTCCAGTTTATCATCTGCTTTGACTGTGAAGTACTCCCATGCATCCTGCTTTAATTGTGCTATAAAGCCCAAAGCCCAAACATATTTTGCTACTAGTTTTGGAGCGAATAATTTGCTGTTTTCTGAGCGGCCACTGGGGGCGCAGGAGCAGGATTTGATATGGTTAAAGTACAAATTAAACAAATGCTTACATCTGCATAAGTTGTAAAGATAAAGACATGAAAATTGGCACAGTAATAGATATTAAGGAGAGCTTTAAGCATACCAAATTTGGATCGGATTGGGTCATCCGTTGATTTTTATGATATTTTTACATTTCCCCCCTTAAACCCTTTTCCTGGTATGCAAAGGATCTTAGGAGCGCTGCCGCCTGGGGTGTGATTTAGCTAACAACAATTATCCCGCTGCAGGGGATAATTCGAGGGAAACAGGTACTTGGGATGAAGCTATTACTCAGAAGTCAGTGGCATTCAGTTCAATGGGAGTTACTTCCAGGGAAGGATTATTGGGTTGCAGCCATTGTTTGCTAGTTTAACCTCAGATAGAGTCAATGGGAAGAAAATTGTGTCTGGCTTCCAATCTCTTCTCTGTGTTATCAAATAAAAAAAAAAGAGGGAGAGAAATGAAATGAATTGATGCTGCCAGCCGCATGCCTACATGGAAATGATGGCTTGCTGCTACAGTATGCTGAGCTGCAATTTGACAGTCTTTTTTTTTAAAAGCATACCTTGTTAAACAGGCAGGTGAAGCATTTCTAGCAGAGGGGAAACATTATTATCCTTGCATAGAATATATGCAATCAGGCCACTAGTATTTGGGAAAGAGAACTACATTTTCTGTTATTAATCAATATGATTTATAAAAGCAGAAAAGCAGCCCCCTCCACTGCTATGGTTTGGCTAAAACCAGGGGAGTCCAGTTTGTGGATTTCATGAAGATTCCCCCCCTACCTTTCCCCCTATAGTTTGATAATAGCATCATTCCACATGATAAGCTTTCTGCTGTTAACATGGAAGTTGGGAGAGCATGGTGGCAATGGTGATGATTTTTAAAAGAGTGCTTGGCAGGATCTACACTGCTGCTTTAAAATGGTTTATGACAGTAGTGGCAACTGTTGGGGCCCAGGACACACCACATATAGTTTTCAAAAAAGTGTTTTATTCTGCTTGGTGTAGATCTGGCATTCTTGCATTCTCTTTTGTGCTATTGTATCCTGTACTCATAATGGTATTATGATTTAAGTTACTTTAAGCAGCTATAAAGCATAGAATGGCACACCTTATGGCATCTTGAAGGACCTGTAGCGTTAATTCATATCCCTCTCATAAAATGAGTAGTTCAGCATACTGAAGCAGTGATCCAAATCACAGAACCGCTTTGAATTTTCCTAAGTTTTCCCAATGAATTCACTGATATATATTTTTGTTCTATTAGCTCTTGTGCCGATAGGCATGGTGGGGGTGAAAGTGGAGAAGGGCTTTACACTTCTGTAATTGCTAGTTATTTCATATCCACTTGCAGTTTCTGAAGACTGAAAGCCCAATGTGAAATTGTTAAAAAGTTATAAAGACATTTCCATTAAGGTATTTCCATTGCAGTTCTACTGATGCAAATTGTGACCAGCAAAATATCTCAACCTATGCAAATATGAGTGAGATTTCCTAAAACCTTTGCTGGGATAAGGAATTTTGAGTCATGAAAGAAATTCTTTCCAAACATAGATATAGATAGCTGTTTTTAGCCATCCTCTGTGGTATGTGGTTTGGCTCACTTGCTTGAGTTATTTGTGTCTTCTTGCTCGGTAGTGCAAAGGAAGAAGTGGATCTCTAGCTAGTGTTAGAAGATAGTAATTCATTTTTTTTAATAATGCATTTTGACCCATAGACCTTCCTCTGCAATTTGTTTGATATAATTGGTATGACATATATTTTTTAACAATTGCTGATAATTGTTCATCCTTCTTAAAATAATCTTTCAAAAAATTAACAGGGTTGCCATTACTATTCTTCTAATTCATCATCATCATCTGTCTTTTCTTACTTGTGGTTTTTCTAGATGAACATGATGGGCTTTACCAACTCATGCTGTCTTTTAATAATTCAAAAATTTCCTGACTATTGAACATGTTTTAAGTATGACTGTTTTCCGGATATTGGTGTGGATGTATTTTGGTAGGCCTAATTTCTTAAGATTTTCTGTAAAAAGTAAAATAAAAAATGATATGATGCTGGTGACTGATGTGACTAATGGAATAATTGTGACCTTTCCCTGTTGCCATAGTTCTTTAACTTCCATGGCCAGTAGTGTATATTTTTCTCTCTTTTCCTCTTCCTTTTCTGCAACATTTTTGTCATTAAGTATTGCTATGTCAATGAAGTAGGTGTGTTTTTCTTCATTGTTTTTGACTGTTATGTCTGGTTGAAGTTGAAACGAGCTAAGAGGTGCTAGTCTTTAGTCCATTTTGTTCCATAGTTAATGTTTGCAGGGTAATAGTAGTTTATAATCTTTCTGAAAACTTAGTGCAATTGGTTGTTTTATTATGATTTTAATTTTTGTGAACCACCCAGAGAGCTTCGGCTATTGGGCGGTATAAAAATGTAATAAATAAATATTAGTTGCTTGTTTGTTGTACTAGATTTTTCTGTACTTGTCAACTGCTTCATTTATTCAGTGGTAGCAGTATGCTGAATCTGTCAGTATGGATATGAGAAAGGTGATGGGGAAAGAGTGTTCAATGTTAGGAAAGGTGAGACTATGGTAATCCAGTGAAGGATTTGCAGACAGAAAAGATATTTGAGGGAACGGGAGACTGTCTCACACAGAGTACAGCAAAAGCTACAGAAGTAGGAATGAGTGACGTTAATTTCAGATACACTGAATGTCTCACTTGTGATTAGATGTTATGTAGAACAGGTTTGTCTTAAGTGTGTGCTGTGAAATCAGACATGTGACCAAGGCCATGTTTGGGTGGGCACACCCCCTTGGGGGCTGGACACGTTGGTGGGCATGCCCGCTTGTGTGTGGCCATGTTGTCCTTTTTGGTTTCCAAAATATGGTCACCCTACTTGAAGGATATCGTATGCTTTCAAAAACCAGTTGGGTAGTCCCTACCAGGAATTTTTCAGTCATCCTGCCTCAGGGCAGCAAATTGGCCTTAATGACCAGATTCTTCAGAAATCAATTGGATCATCCAGTGTGGTAGCATCTATATTCCTGATCACTTTTTGAACCAGAAATGAAGGAAAGTTGTTCTTTGGCATAATTGATCTGAAAAATAAGAATGAGGAAAGCATTGGTTCTTCACTCCAATGGTTCCCATGCAATGGCAGATAACACCTCCCCATCTAACAACACATTCCCTATATTTTCACACTAATTATCGTAGTGTTATCAATTATTTGCCAAACGCATCAAAATGTCAAGCATTATATACCTAACTGTGCAGTTCAGATCAGAAGTAAATATAATATAATATACAGGGTGTTCACTGAATCTTTTGGATACTTTCAAGCATTTTTATATTGTGTGTGGGAAAGTTTCCTTTGTACTCCCAGAGAACTTTGCACTAAAATGTATGCAGATTCAGAATTGTTCATTGCCTTATAAGATCAGTGCACACAGATTTGATTTGATTTTCCCGTCTAGCAAAGGTGTCTCGGACAGAGAGGGAAGGAGGCTGGAGAGGGCTCGGAATGACTCATATTGTGACCTTTCCACTATCCTCCCCACCCCGCCCACTTAAACACCCCCTTTCCCCTCTCTGATTCATGTTCTTGATCTTGGAGAGGCAGCTGGCCTGGTTCTTTCTGCGTGGGCTGGAGGTGGAGGTGGGCTGGACCTCTGATACCCAGCTCTAAGATCGGAGGGCTGACACCTATTTTGGATCTGGGAATCCTAACTTTCCTATGCCCCCCTCAGATGCTGTCTAAGGAACTTAGGATTGTTCCCTAAACTACTTACCCTTCAGGTACGTTCCAATTCTATGATTTTTCCCCAGTCCAGATGACAGCATTTTGCCAGTATATAATGAGGAATTCTGTCAGCTTTGTGTGTAAGTTTTTGTGTGGTGAGGAGCACTACCACACAGAGGTAAAGAAAAAGTATAGCAATACATAAGTAAAATTGGCTTAATTCTACCAACCGGAGCAAAAGGTTATAATATCATTGCCCAATATGCTCATCTATGTGCTCATCTAAACAGGAGGATATAGCTCAGCATTATTATTATTTTTAAAAAATGGACAGGAAATAGTATCTCTGCTGATGAAAGAAAGAGATTTTCCTTCCATTTCTTCAGTTCTCCAGTCTCTTTCCACACATCATCTTCTTAATCCTAACCTTTGTTAACCAAACAAACAAACAAAAAACATAAACAAAGAAAACCCTACTGTGCAGGTATTTCACACAATATTTGCTTTCTGTTTTACCATGGTTGCTAAGGTCACTGATATGGAGCAATGAAATATTATATGAAATCTAAACAATTGTATTATATGTATAATGAAAAATGGTTCTTTGCCACCAGCAAAATACCACATATATAAAGACAGACCTAGATTATCATGCACTACAGAGATCCCATGAGTGTGGTAATGCAAACAGTCTTGCTTTCGTTGATGAACAGCCTGCACATGCTGTAAAGGAGATATAATGTACCGAAAACCTGGAACTATGTCCTTAGTTAGACCGGGCGAAATCCCGGGGCAAACCCCGGGATCGTCCCTGTGCGTCCACATGATGCACAGGGGATCCCGGGATCAGGGAGGGATGATCCCTCCCTTGCCCCAGGATCTCACCCTCCCCTTTGGGCCTGCTTTTTCTGCGGTCCCAGGCTGAGCCTGAGACCACGGAACGTATGGCCCGTTGCCCTGGCTTGACCCGGCTCCGTGCGATTCCTCACGCGGAGCCAAGAGCGCTGCACCTATCGGGGGTAGGGGAAGCAGGGAAATTTATTTATTTATTTAAATAAAGGACCTACCTTTGCGCACGACCATTCGTGCACTCCTGTTTCTTTAAAAATAAAAAAGATGGCGGGCGCAACGCCTCTCTTCCTGAGGTCGTCGCGCCTCACATGTAAACGGAGGAGGACTATAAGGTAGGTCTAGCTAAGGCCTATAACAACAGTCAGCAAATGAAATTAATAGTTAGATGAATATACTCTAATATGCAAGGGAAAAGGTGGACACAGAAGTTTGAAATACAAGGAGCAGTGCATAGAGCAAGTGCAAAGATTTCAAGGCATACACAAAAAGAAAAGATGTGCATTAAGTTCTACATTTGCAGTTCTTTGCATGTACACTGTTGCTTTGGGAATAACTACATGGAATATCCTTTTGCTATGATTAATGTTGCCAGTGGAATTTTTGTTAGGTGTAAAAGACAGAATATTGCTATTACGTACATATAGGTAGTATAGCAGGTTTGGTGAATTATGATGTTTCGTCTACATGCTAAGTCATAGACGTAAGATCTGTCTGTAGATGTGCATAGGATCAGTCATCAGATCCCGTCTCCTACTTTCAAAACCGTATAATAGGGAAGTGTTCTAATTATTTGAAAAAATGTAATACAAATTAGACTGAGATCAACAATTACTAATTAAAACATAAGGATTAGTGAATATATAATAGCAGAAAATAATGAGTTGAGAAAGCAAGCATAGATCAGCCCAGTCTGAAGTATCCCGGAGGGTGGAACTAAATAAAAATCCAAAATGCAATTGAATAAAACAAACAGCTCTTTAACTCAAATAGCCTACAGGGACCATTTGCATTCAAGTCAACATAGATGCCAGCACAATTGTTTTAAGTAGTCAGAGAGATGCTAAGCAATAAGAATCCTGTTCTTAAATATTCAGATTGGTTTATTTAAGGAATGTCCTTCTCTGAAGGTCTCCTGTTTTCTCCCATTGGATCTAAAACAGCTTTTTAAGAGCACAACAAGATGTGAAGGATTATCTGAATATGTTCTACCAACCTTTGGAACAAAAGAAGAAAACAGAAAATGGGGTAGATGAGGAATTACTTTATTGTGTGGGCCTTTGCAGGTCAGGCACTTCCGGTGGGCTTTTCGATTGTCTAATTCTGGGATGGTTTACAACACAGAAATGAAGGGCTCTAATAAAACTGATATTCAATTTCTACTGCTAGTCATTCTGTTTCAGGAACGCAATTGGGGAACGTCTTCTACACACCTATTTTGCTAAGCAACTCACCAAGTAACTATTGTAATATGAACTAAGCTGGCCTTTTTGAACTGGGATTGCATGCCAAAAGTGTAAGTTTCTTTGTTTCTTTAAAGGGTTTGTCTTGTTCTGTAGTTATAATGAGCTATTAAAAAAAACCAGAGCAAATTTTCTCAAAATACACTGTTTTTTTGCTGAATCTTCCCCCATCCAATTAAAACGGAACTCACCCCCAAATAATAATTGGAAAAGAATTCGGGGGTGGGTGGGGAATGAAAGCAAAAGTGTGGAGGATAGCTGTATTACTTATTCAGCTAGGAAACTCAAATCCAAAAAAAACATACCACAGAAGTGCCAGGTTTCATACTGAAACTTGACACTGCCAAAGGATTTGCAGTTTCACTTGTGTGTGTGTGGTTTGGTCAAAGGCCAAACACTTAGCAAAATGAACCTTGACATACTCTTATCACACGCTTGTCACATACTAAATTACTGGAAAGAAAGTGCTGAAAACAAGCAGAAATGGCAGACTATGGGAGGAAGGAGTCCCAAAAGACAATCATTTCAAAAAAGTATGACTAGAACAAGGCATCGTTTGTGTGCTGTCCTTGAATCATTTCCAAAACTGCTCTGGGAGAGCCTTATCCCACTCTATCGGAAAGAGCCTTCAGAGGCAGTCTGTGATTAGCTCCATATATGGCATGTTGAGATAAAGTTGACCAGACTCCCCCTCCCAAATCCCAACACCAACGCAAAACACCTACGTCTCTGCCTGCCAAAACCCTATTATCTAATGAAACAACTGGCTCAGATTGAAAGGGCTTGTTTGCATAAAATGCTTGCCAGGACTAAGATAATTTAGGCTTTGATGATCAGTGTAATATATGCTATAAATACATTCTTTTCATTTATTTATTTTTACTAACTCTTAGGATAAAATCTGTTAGTATCATCACATGGTTAATCAAGACATCATAAAGTACAAAGATTAATCAAGTTCAACTTCCTTCCCACAGGAGGCCATTCATGCATCACTCATCGACCACCACAGACACCACGTCATCCACCATAACCTACTAGCAGAGACTAGATGAATTGCATATAGCTATCAGAAGGGCAAATAGTATGGTTTTCTGATTTTTACTTTTCTTGGTGTTGCTGTACTATTTAATATTGATGTAAACTGTTTTGAACTTTGAGGAAGCAATATAGTAGAGGAAAGTATAGCAAGTATGGCAAAGAAGGAAAGGTACGTGGTCATTCTTTTGAATTGCCTTTACAATGCTTTTTATACCCTTCTCTCACTTTTCTTTTCTTTGCAGATAAGGAGGAGCTGGTGACCTGTTCCATATCTAAGCCAGTAAAGTCCAAGATGAACTCATTGGTTAACCATAAACCTACAGCCGGCAGTGTGACCAAGGCCCGTGCCAGTAACACACAACCCTTTATGGTTATGACCTATAAAGCCCTATACGGCTTGGGACCAGGCTACCTGAAAGACTTTCTTCTCCTGTACAAGCCTACCTGGGTTTAAAGATCTTCGGGGAAAGTCCTTGTCTTGATCCTGCTGTCATCAGACCACATTTGGCGGGGATGTTAAAAAGGGGCCTTCTAGGTGGCCGCTCCCTGCCAAAGGAGGCTAGGCGAGCCACCTCTCTGTTGTCCTTCTGCCAGGAGGCAAAAACATTTTTTTCCAACTGGCCTTTAGCATATAAACCTGTTGCTGAAGCAGGTTTTAATATGTTGGTGCTGTTTATTTCTTTTGTTCTTGTGTTTTTAATTAATTTGGTTTTGAGCTATGCTTAAGAATTTGTTTTAAATCTTGATTTTATTGTGAGCTGCCTTGAACGCCAGTTTTTAGCAGAAAAGCAGGATATAAATTAAATAAATAAATGTATGGATTTCATACTTTAGGAAAATAACAGCTTGGTACCATTTCAGCCCTCTCCATAGCACTGCTGGAATTGAGTTGGGTGTTGCTGTCAGCTGATGACTGTTAGAATAAAACTGGCCTAAAGCAGCTACTGACGCCTGTGGGCCTACATGGCCTAGCTGGGGAGTGTTGTTGCCTTAACTTTGGGTTGGCACTGAAGGCCTGAAGCCAGCATTCCCACATTGCAGTAATGTGTCTCACCCTCCAGAGAAATTCTTCTTCCATAAATGGTAGCACGAAGACTGGCATTACTGTGAAGCCAGCTAAAGCAGGCCTCATACAGCAGCACCTGAGTAGCACTTTGCTCATTAGAAAAGGCCAGTGCTGAATCTTCCTTGCCTTTCATAATTGCTTTGCTGCTGTTGCCTGCATGTTTGCTTTCTCTCTTGTGCCTTGTGCACTCCCCTTCCTACCAGGCATACCAGTGTCAGTTCGAACATGTGAGAGAAAACAGGCCCATCAGCAAGCAGAAAGGGTGTGGGTGGGGGCAATAAAAAGGAAATAAAATTGTCAGAGTAGCAAGTTGAAAAGTTCCCTGTGGAAGAAACTATGTGACTGCCCTGTTGACTACTGTTAGCTTTCAGTCCTATTTGATTCTTAATGGCACGCACATAAACATTGCAATCATATACATAAAGGTTTGTAGTTATGGATTGCAAATGAAGATTAATTAAAATTTTCTAGAAGCATCCACAATTGCATCAAACACCACAACCATGTGAATTGTTTCTGGGTAGCCCAGGTCACATATTGCATTACGAGTAGAGAAGGAAGCATAGAATAAAGACACAGACACCAGAGTTTGGGATAAATTAGGGCCTCTTTATTTAAACAATAAGGGGGATTCACCCCTCCCTGGATCTGCATGTGAAAGTGTGGGAATCTATGTGTCCTTACCTCAGGCAACTTGCCTGGCATTGTGGGCGAGCCACTCTCCTAAGACAGGACTCAGGTAAACCCAGCCCCTTTCTTATGTGACACTTTGTAAGTGTGGGGAGACTGCCCTGTGTCACCCCCACCCAGTGCCACAAAACTCTGAGTAGGTGAGGCGGAGGGTCTCTAAAGGCATACCGTATCCTGACATGGGAGCCACACAGCCCCGTAGGAGCAAAGCCTCCGGATATGCCAATCAGAGTGCTCACCATCTCTATTCTAACACAACAAATTCCTGTACATCCCTACAACCAATCAACCTATTTATCCACTCTCCTCAGTATAACTTCCAGCATGGTGTAGGCAAAAGCCTATCCACAATTTTTAGTGGGAGTAAAAAGTCCTACTCAGCCCTCCCTCCAAAAGAAGCGACTGGCTAATCCTATACTAGATGAAAGAAGAAGGGGAGGTGGGAGCCAAAACTGAAAGAGTCCGATGCTTTGCGGGGGTGGCTTTTATAGGCTCTGCCCTGCCCTGCCCTTGCCTCATGTGGCCCATGTGTCCTGTATACAAGGGGTGTCTCATTCTGTTCCTCCCCACACGCAATGGCCATTTCCCCACCCAAGTTGTCCCGGTTAGGCGGGTACCAGGTTTCCTTCTTTTGCAAATGTGTCTCATGAAACAAACAAACTGTATCAATGATGTGTATTCATTTGTGTTCTTGGTTGACTTTCTCTCTCTCTCTCTCTCTCTCTCACACACACACACACACACGCACGCATAGAGCAGTATCCATTGCTGGCCGTCTACCAGCCCCCAAAACATGATACTCTAGCGGAAATGACTGCTACTGCAACAGGAAAGTAGCATTTCAGTGGCTACTAGTCCTGATGGCTATGTACTACTTCCAATATCAGAGGCAGTAGTCAGTCAGTCAAATTTATTGCTTTTGGCCAATGGCCTTTGCATAAACCTATATACACCAGGGGCCTTGCTAGACCCAGCCGGATAAGCTGGCAAGGAGGCGGGGCGACGGCACGCTAACTTTAGCGCGCGCCGCCCCGCCTCCTAGACGGCCGACGCGCAGGGACTACAGAAGCCCTGCAGCGTCGGCCAATTTTTTGTTGTTGTTAAAGGGGCCACGTGTGCCCCGAAGACTCCGGAGAAGGTAAGTGGGGTTTTTTTCTAAAATTATCCGTCCCTCCCCCCATCCCATCCCCGGTTGTCCGTCCTTCGGCCCCATCCCATCCCCGGTTGTCTGTCCCTCGCCCCCATCCCATCCCCGATTGTCTATCCCTCGGCCCCATCCCATCCCCGGTTGTCTGTCCCTCGCCCCCATCCCATCCCCGGTTGTCCGTCCCTCAGCCCCATCCCATCCCCGGTTGTCTGTCCCTCTGCCCCATCCCATCCCCGGTTGTCTGTCCCTCGCCCCCATCCCATCCCCGGTTGTCCGTCCCTTGGCCCCATCCCATCCCCGGTTGTCTGTCCCTCAGCCCCATCCCATCCCTGGTTGTCCGTCCCTCAGCCCCATCCCATCCCCGGTTGTCTGTCCCTCAGCCCCATCCCATCCCCGGTTGTCCGTCCCTTGGCCCCATCCCATCCCCGGTTGTCTGTCCCTCAGCCCCATCCCATCCCCGGTTGTCTGTCCCTCACCCCCATCCCATCCCCAGTTGTCTGTCACTCGGCCCCATCCCATCCCCGGTTGTCCGTCCCTTGGCCCCATCCCATCCCCGGTTGTCTGTCCCTCAGCCCCATCCCATCCCCGGTTGTCTGTCCCTCACCCCCATCCCATCCCCAGTTGTCTGTCACTCGGCCCCATCCCATCCCCGGTTGTCTGTCCCTCAGCCCCATCCCATCCCCGATGTCCGGCTTTCCCCCCCTCTCCTGCCGGTCCGGCCTTCCCCCCCTATCTCCCCCCTGGGATTCCCCCGGCCCGATGGGCACAGCGCTGAGCGCTGTGTCCAGTCCGTGGCTTTTCCCGGCTACTCGCGAGTAAGCGAGTAGCCGCAAAAAGCCACGGACCTTGCTAGACGTTCCGCAGCCCCGGCCTGAGGCCGGGGCTGCGGAAAAGGCGCGCCATAAGCGACTTCGCTTATGGTGCGTTAAGGGAGGCTTCAGCGCGCCTTGACCCCGGATTCCCCTGTGCATCATCTGGACGCACAGCAGGGAAACCGGGCCTCACAACACACTAAGGCCTCGTCTAGCAAGGCCCCAGCAGTATATATACACCAGCAGTAAACTATACACCAGCTGCTGGGGAACATGGGTGGGAGGGTGCGGTTGTCCTGCTTGTGGGTCCCTGGTTGGCCACTGTGTGGGTCCCTGGTTGGCCACTGCTTCCAAAATTGAACAAGTCTGTGGAGTTCTCTTCCATGACGTCTGCTGACTTGTCCCATTTCAGAAGCAGTAGTTTCAAGTAGTTTCTGGTTGTGCTAACAAACACCACTTTACCACTGTGATAGTGGTCATTCAGTAGCAATATTGGATACATCAGAATAGCCACAGGTGTGAATGTGGTATTTTTGTGTGCATGTGTAAACTGTAAACTGTTTCAGAGGCAAATCCAGAAGTAGATCACCACTATTTTTTCAATTAAATGTATATATGCATTTCATTATATGTGTACCTTTCTTTCCTATGTGTGTACCAATCTTTCCTATTGAAAGCATCTAAAAACAGTTCACAAATTTATAAAACATAAAATAAATTCATTAAATGCATAGAATCAAACAAAAGCTAGTAGCAGCATCAGAAACAGATTGAAGTAGTTTAATCAGTATTGTAGCTGCAGCATTACAAGTCCTATATCTTAGTATTTGCTGACTATGCCCAATCTTGCTTATCTATTCAGTTACAGGAAGCCACCACGGACTACTGCTGTCCTTGTTCAGCTGTTTGGAAAACAGCATTGTTAAAAGATAGAAAGTGATAACCTTTTGTTTACAGCTTTCATAGTTAATGCCTGATTATGTACCAGAAGAATATTTTAAATCAAGGCTCAGACACAATGATCCAGCATTCTCTGCAATCCACTGCATTTCTTCATTACTTTTAGACTTTTCACATTTCCATTACTTTTGATTATTTGAGAGGGGCGGGGGGGGGGGATAATAAAGAAGAGAAGTGGATGAGATCAGAATAAGTGGAGACTCAAACATTGTTCTAGTGAGTAGATTCCTAGGCCTAATCTACACCAAGCAGGATATTGCACTATGAAAGTGGTATATAAAGGCAGGAGCCACACTACTGCTTTATAGCAGTATTGAAGTGTACTGACAACTGTTGGGGCCCATTCAGACATTCCATATACCACTTTCATACCGCTATGTCCTGCTTGGTGTGGCTCCTGCCTTTTATATACCGCTTTCATACTGCTTTCATAGTGCAATATCCTGCTTGGTGTAGATTAGGCCCTAAAATTATGTTAAAAGTTACAAAGCCTAACCCCCAGAGCTAGCTTGCTGGAGAGGGTTAGGAGATGACAGGTGGGGGGAGGCAGGGAGGAATCTGCTGCCACAGAAACTCACAGTGACCCCACGGTGCCTACAGTAGAAATGTACTGCAGAGGTATTACAGCTGGCAGTAGCTGATGGAAGGCCCCACAACAGGGTGTTCCATATCTAGGGAGGAGGAAAAGGAGGCATCCTTGTTCATAACAGGGTTGTGAATAATAAGGCCATAGATCCACCATGTTGTTTCC
Organism: Elgaria multicarinata webbii; assembly: GCF_023053635.1. Lineage (NCBI taxonomy): Eukaryota > Metazoa > Chordata > Lepidosauria > Squamata > Anguidae > Elgaria > Elgaria multicarinata. Next base: position 81,532,447 of record NC_086175.1, read on the forward strand.
TCACCTGACCCCACTTAGGATTTCAGTGACTGATTGTTTATTCAGACACAAATTGTCTGTGTGAACCTGAGCAAACTGATATGTCTCAATTGACTTCTTAAAATGTTAATTAAAACTAATAATAGCTTGCCAGGGGGGTGGGGGTGTTGCCAGGGGGGTGGGGATGTGTTTCTTAAATGCAGAGATTTGCATAAGTGCGATCAGGAACATAAACATCTAAGAAGCAGAAATACAAGGTTGATTGCTTATAGGAATATAAAGTTTATTTTTTACAGTTATCTGGAATAGCAGTCATTTACGAGGAAGGCAATGGCATGGATCTTAAAATACCCATGCTCCCTGAGAGAAACACAGCAAATGTATAACATGTCTTGCTCTGGCAATCATAATATCCAATATTAGTTTAAATTACATCCTATTCATTTCAATGGAGCTTAGAGTAACGTTGGATAAAATCCATAATCCATAGAGCTTGATACAAGGATTATTTCAGGAAGAGTCTAAACTACTGATAGGAGAACTGTCCTCATTGTAACTGGAACTAGCTATGATTCACAAGCCCTGCTCAATGTAATCTCAGAAATGAGGTCTCCTATATTCCAAGGTTTAAAATCATGGTCTAATTTTAGCCCATGGATATTCCTGAAGTGCACCTTGGGAACATGGCATGTTCAGTGCAATATTCCTTTTTTGGTCCTCTTGTCATGATGCACCATTCTCTGATTGGCCATTGTCAAATGTACTTTGTTTACAAACTGACTACTAGATAGATCTGGAATAAAAAAAAACGTGAAAGAAAGCAATACCTGAGCATGAACAAAGATGGTGGATATTTGCTGACTTTGGCTCTATAGCAGTGGTTCCCAAACTTTTTCAGGTAACCGCCCCCTTGGTTCCACAAACTCATGCTTAGCGCCCCCACCCTACACTATAAAAATCATTATTCAGAATAGCCGTTTTCAATGACCCACCAAGGAAGATAATAACAATAAAATTCAAAACAGTAACAATTAATTGAATACTTTATTCAAAATCCAATTGGTGTGTTCTGCCACGCTGGCTGCAAACAGAGGAATTCGCTCTCTTTTCCCTCCCTCCCTCAGCAAGCCTGGGGCGGGTGCTTCCCATTTAGAGGGATTCTAGGAGTTGAAGGATTTTTTTCTGTCTAAACATGCATAAAATTGTGCCTTTAACTTATCATGTCACACTAGCATGAATACAGGAATCAAATAGGATTTCCTTCTTCAGTGGAACACACTTACCATTTTGTTATAGGAAAGGATAATGTATTTTAATTAAAAATTTAAAATAATTATCTGCCACCTGGTACAGAGTTTTCCTATGGAAAACCTGTACTTATTGTCTTTAAATATAGTTAAGTATCCCACAGTCACCTTACTATTCTATTTTTACAATTCATTTTCTCCTGTCTTTTCACCCTCTCTTCGTTTTCAGGCTGAATCCTATGCACATTTACCTCAAAGTAAGTTCTATTGATCTCAGTGGGGCTTACTTCTGAGAAGACATACTTAGGATTGTGCTGCAGCTCTGTTTTTATGGTGACACAAGATACACACATACCATGTTTACCAAAAGAACGCTTGAAAAAAGGGGGTTGGACACCCTGAAATAAGCAAGGGCAGATAGGAATGGTTTCAGCAAGCATTCTGGAAAAAGGTGCTGCTGAATCTTCTTTAGCCAGGAAGGACCTGGGGAATTGCAATTCTCTCTCCCTCCCCCTTTTCTTTTCTCTCCCAATCCTGTTGTAGTCCAGATTTTTTGGGGGGTGGGAGCACACACACAGACACACAGCCTCTCTCTCTCTCTCTCTCTCTCTCTCTCTCTCTCCAACCCCAACCCCCCAAGCCTCACAATAGCTGCTGGACTGATTAGGACAGGAGGGCAGCAGCTCAGAGGGGAGATGGCCCCAATCTGTGACTCCTGATGGGGGAAGAGAGCCTGGTGACACCTTGCAGCAGCACAAGCAGTCCTGCTCCCCACCAGCTGGGCTGGCCGCTGTTTTTGACAGCTGCTCTGCCCCCCCCCCCCCCGCCATCCTCCACATGCTCCTTCCTCTCCGCTGCACGGCTGCTGCTCCCGCCTTGTGCAGCAACTATCGCGAGAGGTCTGCCGGGGCAGCTTGTAGGAGGGACTCGGCAGCTCTTGCCAAGGGAGCTCTGGCCGAGGGAGCTCTGGCCAAGGAAACGAGCGAGTGGGTGGTGGTAGCTCCAGCAGGAAAGAAGCCCTGGGCCCTCCTAGGCAGGAGAAGAGTGGGCGGGGCAGCTGAATTCGTCGCTGTTTCTTGCTCTGCTGCCTCCTGTGGGCGCTTCCCCCACCCCCTACTTCTGGTGGGGCTGCTGTGGGCTTGAGATAGGAGGAGCGAGCGGCTGTGTGAGTGAGAAAGTCCTTCCTCAGCAGGAGCGGTGTGGGGAGAACTGCTGAATTTGCCGCTCTTTCCTGCTCGGTCCCTGGGTTTTAGGACCTTCTGGAGAGACCACCTCAAGCGCCCCCTGCTGCCCCTTTGCCTGTTAGCACCCCCTGTTAGCGCCCCCTGCTGTCCCTTTGCCTCTTAACGCCCCCTATTGCAACCCCACCGCCCCCAAGGGAGCAGTACCGCCCACTTTGACAACCACTGCTCTATAGTCATGCTAACTATTTAGGGCATGTCTAGATGATGCCTTATCCCAGGGATCATCCCTGTTCATCCACATGATGCACAGGGGATCCTGGGGGTGGGGCGGGATGATGCCTCCATTTCCCCGGGATTACCCGGATGGCTTTTAGCCCAATTTTTCCTGCATCTCGTAATGATCCCGAGACCACGGGAAGAATCGGGCTACAAGTGGTCCCAGTTATCTCAGGGAAATGGAAGGATCATCCCTCCCTGCTCCTGGGATCCCCTGTGCGTCATGTGGATGCACAGGGGACCCCAGGACGATCCCCGGGATAAAAACTGGTGTAGACATGCCCTAAGTTGTAGGCAGCTGTCTGTGGTGAGACAGAAGGTGAGCCAGGGAATGACAACTGAAGAATACCTAGAAGCACACTAGGCTCAAGAGGACCATGCTGCTTACAAAAGGTTTGAGCCCAAACAAAGTCTTTCAATACCCAGCCTGGACAGAGCCTCACAATACTTTGCTACAAAGGAAACATTCCAAGTACACCACATTTCTGTAAACAGAAGCAAAGGCTTATGGTCTGAGTCCGTGCAGCTTCCTACATACATATCTATCCCCTATTACCCTTCTCTCTTCTTATGTTGTTTCTACCACTGCTGAAATTTAAATGTTAAACTTCTTAGAGCAAGGCCCTGCATTTATTTTGCTTTATTCTGTAAAGCACCATGGACTGTAGAAATAATAGGTTGGATTTAGGATCTGTCTTCTGTAGACAGAAGGGCTTTGCTCACAGAAGGCATGTCCACCTGATTCAGCAAGTTTCCCCAGGCTTTCTGTGTAGCATTTTCAGGGTGCTGGTGGGGCGGGAAGTCCACCTCTGTCAGCCCTGTTGCCCACACCTAAGTCTGAATCAAACCCAATGTTTTACTGTGAGTTTGATGATAGTTTTAAAATTATACATTTTAAGGGATGCCTATGTGAAGCAAACTCTGGGCTTTTCTTGATGGATTCGTAGTAGTGGCAGGTCATCTACATGACGCAGCTGCCATTGTGAAGCCATACAGGGGCAAACCCCAGAAACTCCGCTGAAGAAAAGTCGGGCACTTACACCAACTTTTTGGGCTGTGGAGATATGTCACAGCCGATGCTGCCCCCTGATTGATTGCCATTGGCTGGACAGGGAAGGGGGCGGACCTCCAGGAGCTCAGCAGAGCCCCATGCATCCCTATAAATAAATAAATAAATAAATAAATAATAGGAGGAGGAGGAGGAGGAGAATGGGCAAATAAATTAAAAAAAAAAAACGGGGCAGGAGAGGAATGGGGCCCATTCCTCCTCTCCCCATTTTTTATCAGTATCTGCAAAGCTGTGCAGAAACAGATAATTTTTTTAAAAAAAACCAGGGAGGGGAAGGAACAGGCAGCCGGAGGGAGGTCAGAGGGAGGAGAGGTGGTTCGGGCGCCATGAGTCCCTCTTTTCATCCCCCTCTGGCTGCCTCGTTTCACACCCATCCGCCCTGCAGTGGCAGCGGCAACTCCGCACTTGCATTCCTTCCTGTGCAGATGCCAGGAAGGAGCGCAAATGTGGGAGCCCAAGGCCTCGTGACATCAAAGCGCCGCTTTCAAGATGGGGGATCTGTGTGGATTAGCAAATGTTAAATTCATGGATTTAAAATGCATTAAGGCATACCTCAGACATTGCTGTCAGCTTGCCAGGGAAAGCATTTATGTATGCTTTCATTTGTTTACTGTCCTTCCAGAAGATGGAGATCTGACAACTGGCTTGTTGCTGACAACACAGTAATTCATTCTCTGCTTTGAGAGGTTTCCGGCACCGCCGCTTGACCACTCTGAATTAATCTCTTGTAATGAAGCTTATATTTTCATCCTAATTTGCCTCTGGAGTCTTTACTTTATAAGCCTAATGCAAAGTGAAGTTCTTTGTCTGTGAGAACCATATATATTAATCTGGCTGTGGAAACCAGATGAGCATCTGATGATTAATATTATATTTTCTGTGAACCACCCAGAGAGCTTCAGCTAATGGGCGGTATAAAAATGCAATAAATAAATAAATAAATATTTTGTTTCAGGATCATTGTGGATTTCCATGAAATCCACTTATTGACATAAGTCCCCTCCTATGTGAATCAAGATGTCAAGCTACTTTTTACACTACAATGTTTTTGATATGCACATTTTGACCATAACATTATTGTGACGTGAATATATATATATATATATATATATATATATATAGTATGATGATTTCTTTGAAATGGTACTATTTGTTTTCCTGAAATCATTACTGAAAATAATTTTCTGATTATTATTTTTTCAGCTACCACTGAAAACACAAAAAGCCTTAGGGTGATTCCTAGTGTTTACATACAGCTCTTATGAGTCATAACCATAGGATAAAAAAAGTTTTTTTACTGAGTATTCATGAATCAGCCATACAAATACGAACCCTTCAAAAACAATAATTATGACATCAAGAAAAGAGCTAGTAGTAATCTGAAAATAGTAGGGAAGCATTTGAGGTAATGTTACATTTGTTCCAAAGAGACAGTCAGCTGTTAAACATGCACATGCAATAAGTGATTCTGCCTGTGACATTTTTATGAACATCCCAATCAACAACACATTTTTGTGGTTTGATATTTTTTGTTTCTGAAAAGTTATTTTTATCGTCCTCTAAATCCATTTTCTGGAAATAATACTAGATCTATTCTGGGAACAACAAATCTTTTCTGCAGATCTTAGGAATTAAAATATTTATGGAGTAAGGCCTTGTATTTGTATAACTTACTGACTGGTGTAAGTGTTATAGTGAATTGATAGTAATTTGTGTCAAGTGGCACAAATCTGTGTACTTATATCTGACAATTGCTGATTCATTCTTTAGTGCCAACCACATTTTTAATCATTGAATACAAAAAGAATTTAAAGAGATTTTTAAAAAGAAAAGAAGAGCTTAGCTGAAATATATGACAGATTTCATGGGGACGTAAGTAAATGGAGAAAAACATTTATTTAAAGTGATGCAGGTTAGTGATTAAGAAAATCATTGCTGCTGCTATGGAAAAGTTGCCAAACCCAACAAGTTTCATTCTCCCTAAGCATTTTTTTTATTTTACTTTTTGAAATTCAAATTAATGTACTGATAGTGTATGTTGTTTATTTATCACACCAGCGTAATACTGTGCAATCACTACGAATTGCATGCAAAGGACTCAGAAGTTTTCCACCTTAGAAAGCCAGGGAGTTCCAGAAAAACATCTATTTCTGTTTTATTGATTATTCTAAAGCCTTTGACTGTGTGGATCATAACAAATTGTGGCAAGTTCTTGGTGGTATGGGGATACCAAGTCATCTTGTCTGCCTCCTGAGGAATCTCTATAACGAACAAGTAGCAACAGTAAGAACAGACCACGGAACAACGGACTGGTTTAAGATTGGGAAAGGAGTACGGCAGGGTTGTATACTCTCACCTTATCTATTCAACTTGTATGCAGAACACATCATGCAACGTGCTGGGCTTGACGAATCCAAGGCTGGAGTTAAAATTGCAGGAAGAAACATTAACAATCTCAGATATGCAGATGACACCACTTTGATGGCTGAAAGCGAGGAGGAGCTGAGGAGCCTTATGACAAAGGTGAAAGAAGAAAGTGCAAAAGCTGGGTTGCCGTTAAACCTCAAAAAAACCAAGATTATGGCAACCAGCTTGATTGATAACTGGCAAATAGAGGGAGAAAATGTGGAGGCAGTGACAGACTTTGTATTTCTGGGTGCAAAGATTACTGCAGACGCTGACTGCAGCCAGGAAATCAGAAGACGTTTACTTCTTGTGAGGAGAGCAATGACAAATCTGGATAAAATAGTTAAGAGCAGAGACACCACACTGACAACAAAGGTCCGCATAGTTAAAGCAATGGTATTCCCCCTAGTAACCTATGGCTGCAAGAGCTGGACCATAAGGAAGGCTGAGCGAAGGAAGATAGATGCTTTTGAACTGTGGTGTTGGAGGAAAATTCTGAGAGTGCCTTGGACTGCAAGAAGATCAAACCAGTCCATACTCCAGGAAATAAAGCCAGACTGCTCACTTGAGGGAATGGTATTAAAGGCAAAACTGAAGTACTTTGGCCACATAATGAGAAGACAGGATACCCTGGAGAAGAGGCTGATGCTAGGGAAAGTGGAAGGCAAAAGGAAGAGGGGCCGACCAAGGACAAGATGGATGGATGATATTCTGGAGGTGACAGACTTGACCTTGGGGAAGCTAGGGGTGGCGACAGCCGACAGAAAGCTCTGGCGTGGGCTGGTCCATGAAGTCACGAAGAGTCGGAAGCAACTGAACGAATAAAAAAACAATAAAAAAATCTGCTTTGATTGTGAAGTACTCCCATGCATCCTGCCTTAATTGTGCAATAAAGCAAAAAGATTCACTGTATTTAGCCCCTACATTTTGAGTGTATGTTCCGAGCCACCGCTGAGGCGCAAGAGCAGGATTTTAAACATCTGTGTATGCTTTAAAGATAAAGACACCAAAATTGGCACAGTAATAGATATTAGGGAGACCTTTAAACATACCAAATTTGAATTGAATTGGGTCATCCATTGATTTTTAATGATTTTTTACATTTCCCCTCTTAAACTCACTTCCTGGTATGCAAAGGATCGTTGTCGCCCAGTAGCAAAAACAACAATAACCACGAAAGCTTAGTGCTACAGGGATAATCCGAGGGAAGCAGGTACGTGGGATGAAGCTTTATAAGGCTCATTCCAATTTCGTCTGGCTCGTTCCAATTTCGTCTCTCCCAACTTAGTTCCTATTCGGTGTCTCCCCTCTTCTCAGCTGCCTTTCTCGTGTTCCTTATGTCGCTCTCTTGCTTCTAAGGCCCCTGTCATTCAGGACTTGTTTATCTCTAGGTCTCTCCACCTCCTTGCTCTTACTGAAACCTGGCTTCCGGCCCATGATACCGCCATCTCTGCTGCCCTCTCTCTTAGAGGACTCTCTTTCACTCACACTAGTTGCCCAGAGGGTCGGGGTGGTGGTGTGGGTCTTTTATTATCTAGTTTGTGCCAGTTCCAGCCTCTTTCCATTCCACCTTCACATTGTTTTTCCTCCTTTGAGGTACATGTGGTGAGGCTTTTCGTTCCTTTGTGACTGCGGATTGCAGTTCTGTATCGCCCCCCAGGCTCGTCCTCAAAATTTATCTCTGATTTTGATTCGGGCTGTCCTTTTTCCTCTCTGATAACTGTCCTACTCTTACTTTGGGTGATTTCAATATTCATGTGGATGACCCTCAAGACGCTGCAGCTCTACGATTTCACTCATTATCTTCCTCTTATGATCTTAAGCTTTGGTCTGATGCTCCCACACATTTCCTTGGACACTGTCTGGATCTTGTTCTCACTCGGAATTGCTCTGTTTTGGACTTTTCTACTGCTCACTTTCCGTTGTCAGATCATCACCTAGTTTCTTTCAATATTACTCATAATCCTCCTCCTTCACGTCCCGCTTCTCGCTCTTGTCGTGACTTGCAATCTATCAATTATGAGGCTTTTTCTCAGTCTCTAGCCTCCTCTCTTCCTTCTCTCATTGGCTGTTTCTCCACCCAAAGGCAGTGCGCGCTGACATACACACACACCACGGAGCTCGGGATCTTCCTGGGACTGCGGGCAAAATCGGGATAACTGAGGTCTTGGTTATCCTGGGAAAATGGAGGGGTTGTCCCTGCTTGCCCCCGGGATCCCTTGTGCATCATTTATGTGCATCTAAATGATGCACAGGGATGACCTCGGGTCGACCCTGGGGGAAAAGGCTGGTGTAGACATGCCCATTTCCTATGCATCCCATAAAAAGCGCAAGAAGGTCTTACAAGGGGAAACAGATAGGGAAGTGAAAGCCCTCTTGACTCAACTTGCAGCCTGCTCCTCCTTGGGTCCTTATAATAATTTACAGCTAGCTAAATACTAAGTAAATAATTTGTTGTCATCCAAGGCAAAATTTGTGCTAACTTGTTTAAGGCAGAGATATTGGGACACGGGAGAAAAGCCAGGTAAAATTTGGTCATAGTGCCTGAAGCAAACGAAAGAAAAGGTGGGTCCCAGGCAGTTTGAAGAGGCTGAAGCTCTGTATTATTTTCAAATGGGAGCGACATCTTCTACCATGTAATTGTGGGAAATATAAAGTCAGCTCAATTAAGTCTCCAGGGAGCATACAGCAGCCCGCATTGGCCACTGATGAAGACCTCGTGTTGAAACACCTTTGGCCTTTTTGCTTCACGTTGTGCCTGATAGATATTTGTTCTTTTGCAATATGAGGTTGCACTTTTAAAGTAATACTATTGTTAACCTTTATTTTATTTTTGTACATTAAACATTATTGTTCTATTGTTACTTTTTGTTTGGTATCATATGGTTGTTTGTTAGGGACTTCACCTTTTCTTGTGTTTGCTTCAGGCACTATGACCACATTTTACGGGAGAAAAGCCAGGTAAAATTTGGTCATAGTGCCTGAAGAAAACGCAAGAAAAGGTGAAGTCCCGAGCTCCGTGGTGTGTGTGTGTGTGCGTGTGTGTGCACACTGCCTTTGGGTGGAGAAACAGCCAATGAGAGAAATCTTTAATTAGCTCCTGTGCATTTATTTGCCAAGTCCATCTCAAAGGCAGTGACTAATTTGTTCATATTGGTGCTACTCAAAATGCAAGCACATTTATTTTCTTTTAAAACTGCAAGCGAGGCTTGCAGGCTCAGCTGGGTGCTTAGGCGCTTTGTCAGGCATGGGTGCATGAGGGGAAGGAAGGAAGGAGAAGGTGAAGTGCTCCTACCATCACCATTGCCAGCATTTCACAAGAAAAAACACCCGGAGGGAAGCAGGTTTTCATGTCCAGCAACAGGGGGAGGGGGTGGGGGTGGGGGTGGCTTTGGCTGGCAGTAGCAGCACTGTGGCATAGGCAGGCAAGTGGGCTGGTAAGGGGGGGGCTTTGACGGGCTCAGGTGGGTGGGAAGGATATGGCTGGCAACAACGGCTGCACTGGGAAGTTGGGCAGGTGTGGGACTTGGGCTGGCTGGGATTCGGGGGGAGCATCAGGGGCAAGTGGGGGGGGTACTCTACTCTGGCCTTGCTGAGACCTAAGGAATTTCAACATACCCCAATCATCAGTTTCGGGAATGTGTTACTGGAATCCAAGATTTCAGAGCTCTATCCTATTTTCTGGAGGACCTACTCGTCCCTATTGTATGAGTGTATTTTATAATTAGAGGTTACCTCCATCCTACCTTCCCTATTGTTATTGAAATTCTGTGCCAGGGCTATCCTGAACACACTCTCCGCTATTAGGACATACCTCTGCATGATCTTTTCCTCCTCCCCATCTTACAAGCTCACCCAAGCTTTTCTCTTCTTCCCCCAGTATGTTAGGCTCCTGATTGTCCTAGCTTCTGCCTCCACATCGCCACACCCAGAAGCCCAGCCCAGATTAACCAGCCCATCCACACAAGTCCACAATCTAGTCCAGTCCACGATTTAGCCACCAAAAAAATGATTATCTCCCTAATATTCAAACCCAGTCCATGGACTTTCTTAATGTCCCAATTCATCTGCAGATTGTAATCAGCTGATATTTTGGGATTTCTGTAACAATCGTTCTACCAGCTAATTTCTTCAAGTAACGAGTGTAAATTTTAAATTACTATGTTTAATAAATGGCCCATTTTTTAAGAAACCAGTGTACGTGTGTATCATTGGTTACCCTCCTGCCAAGGATCACTAGTGCCGAGGTTAATTGGAACAGTATAACATCCGATGGCAAGGGTGGCAAGACTTCAGGCTTGTGAGATCTACTTTGATCCACTAACCAGCTCCTGATGTAAAACTGTAGCTAAGGCAGGTGGGCATGTGCTAAGAATGAAGGACCAGGATTATTCCAGGGGATATGCTTAGCCCAGGTATTTGTGATGAGTATCAGAACCAAGCCCTAGTCCTCTCATGTAATTTCCCCCATTGTTTCCTTTTTCAGCACCCTAATTTAAGGGGATAAAGCTTTTTTAGTTGTTGCTATTGGTAGGCAATTGGGAGTGAGAAATCCTTGCCAATCTACTGCAATTCACCTGAAGATCTACTAGTAGATCCTAATTTATCTTGTCCCCACCCATGCTCGATGGCATGCACACAAAACAATCTCTATAAATAGATAGGCAATGCAAATCCAGACATGCGAGCTAGGACAGGAGATGTGCACCACAAGACTAAATTGCAAAGTTAAACAAACAAACAAAAAGGAAGAATAATAATAATATAAAAACCCCACACCTATTCATAAATTTTTAACATTCATACATGTCAACAAACCATCACAAATTCAGGTCACATTGACATATAATAAATACATCTGTCCACTCCCAAAGACACCCACTCACCCACCCAACCAACCACAGAGAAAACTTTAAGACCACACACAAAGACAAAACACCATAAAACAGACACACTAAGGCAGTACCAATAGCAGGTATATGACTGGGTCAACACTGGCATTGCCTGTTATATCTACATCTGAATATGATAGATGGGTGTCAGACAGCTACAGTCCTCTCTTAACTTGTGCATAGTTCTAGACCCCAGCAAATCACCCCCAAATGAACTTGCCTTTGCTTGTATTTTACAGCGCTGGACAAGGTAACTCTGATCAGCTTCAGTTTTTGAGTGCAGGGGCATTGTTAGAAAAGGGCCAGCTGGGCCCGGGCCCGGGGTCTTCTGTGCTGCGCCCCGGATCTTCTGAGCAGCCCCAATTGCCATAATGTGCCTTAATACAAGCATGCTTCTTCCCTCTAAGCCTTGCAGTTATTAGGGGACCTTAGGACTCGCTCCATTAATAGACCAATAGGGAATGGAGTGTGAATACACCAGCCTTTTAAACAAGAGCGAGACTGCCATCTTTCCTTCCACGGTCTGCCCATTGTTTTTTTCTCTTTCTTCGTGTGTGTGTGTGTGTGTGTGTGTGTGTGTGTGTGTGTATGTATTTATCCTTAACTTTTTGTTTGGTATTATAGCGCCTGAAGCAGCATCAATCCTAAAACTATATCCTGATGATGAAGGACAGGGACAACGATGCATATTCAACACCGTACGACATCAACAGCCAGTTCTTATTCAAATTAAAAATATAAAGAGTCCAAACATCAGTACATTGAATCTCAATTGGATCTTCCACAGCTTGATTCCTGCCAGAATGAATTTCTTGCTGAGCCCTTTCAAGTGGGAGAAATAGCAAATGTTATGAAAACAATATGAAAAATGGGAAAGCCCCATGTCCAGATGGGTTTTCTATTGAACGGTATAAATCATATTCTAACATTTTGGCAGCTGTGTGTTTTCATTTATTAAATTGATTTTTAAAACCTGTATCTTGCTAGGGATTGTTCAAGGTGCTCACATCTCTGTCACCCCTAAGCAAGGGAAAGATCACACCCATGTTCAAATTACAGGGTAGTTTCTCTAATTCATGTAGGTGCCAAGATCTTAATAGCATTACTTGACAATGGGCTTCAGGAAGTAGCAGAAACCTTAATTCATTCCAATCGAAGGTGCTTTATTTGTTGAATACAGGGAGCAGCCCATCTGAGACTTTTTAAACATTCATGGAAAGATCCAGCTGTGTTTTTATTGCTAGATGCAGAAAAACCATTTGATCAAGTGTATTGGAAATTTATTTTTCACTACTTTATAAAAAGAAAATTAAATTGGATTAAAATTCTTTATTCTTCCCCCAAATCTGAGGTCTTGACTAATGGCCTTTTAAGCCCATATTCTTTAGAGAGAGGCAAGTATCAAGGATGCTCACTCTCTCTGATTATATTTAACCTTTGTTTAGTGCCTCCAGCATGTGCAATCAGGCAAAACAAACATCCATGATCTTTCACATGGGAATGTTCATTATAAGGCAATTTTGTATGAGGATTATATACTACGGTTTCTTAGCCAGCTTGCAACCTCCATACTGAAATAGAATTGGTTTTTACTCTGGGGGAGCTCTCTGAATATACTAACAATTGGGCTAAGTCAAAATTGATGCCATTACATACTGCCATCCCATTTACATTATTTTCTAAATGAAAGTTTTGTTAGTGACCAGAAGCCATAAGGTAACTGGGATCTGGATCCCTAGGGACATTATGCACATGATTAAGTTGAACTTAAACCTCCTCCTATCACAGATATCCCTTGATTTGGAGTGATTGGCCTCACTCATGTCAAGTACCTGGGGAAAAATAATGCACTCAAAATGAACATCTTCCTCCACATAATATATGTCCTTTGTAGCATACCCAACTCATATTTTACAAAATTTAAGTCAAAATTCTGTGAATTATCTGCAGAGCTTCCCCAACTCAGTTTTCCCTTAAGAAATTACAGCTGCCAATCAAGGAAGAGAGCTTTAATTTTCCAGATGTGTGTGTGTGTGTATGTGTGTGTGTGTGTGATACACACACACACACACACACACACACACCACAAGGTACCTCTTCCCCTCTTGGGCAAATGAGTGGCAAGCCTCTCCCCCTTCAAACTCTTTTTCCTTGGACCCGGCTGGAATCCTGGTTTCCAATTGGATTATTCTACCAACTGTTTTGCCAGCTACAGATTTATGGTGAGCTATGGCACACAGATTCAGTTTTGTTCTTTATGCACATGCCAAGTTATCATTGTGGTGCAGCCCAGACATAGAAATAGCCAGGTAACCTTTCTGTGGGAAGAGATGGGCTGATCGATGGACCAATTGATATGGTGGGAGAGTAAGTTTCTTTCATTTGTGGAGCTGAAATATAAACATTTGATCTACCTGCTAGCACTTAGCAGTAACACCTTAAAATTAAAATACCTGTTAAAATCCCGATACAGCCCCTCAGCTGTAAGTTCCTCAGAGATTCTGGTGCTGTTGGACGAGCTAATTGATTTATCACAAGTAATTAAACAGACCATTTTAATTCATAAAATCTTATTGGAATATGATAAGATATATACACAGAATCACCGAGAGGAGTGGAGAGGGAATTGGAATGCCCTTTATAGTAAAAAAAAAAAAAAAAGGCTTAAAACTGTGTCTGCTACAACAGAAATAGTTGTTCTGCAGATATTGGACTGCCCAGCGTCCTTTGAGGAAAAATCTATTCCCTTCAGATAAATGTTGGCACCAGAAAAGCATTATAAGTCAATATGTCTGGGCATGCTTTGTGCACATTAATTTTGTGTTAGATGTTTAACTGAAGATTGTAGACATCCATACATTATTGCAGAGATCCGTACATTATTGAACTACATACCCATGGTGTAGATAGAAGTCTCCCCTGTCACTCAATGTACAGGCCTCATGACTCTTGATACATTTAAACTAGGGGTGTGATCCGCTCCGATTAGGAGCGTAGAAGCAGTAGCGGATTGGCCTGCTCCGCCTTACCCAGAGGCGGAGTAGGAGCGGACCGCGGACCCCTAGAAGCAAGGCGAAGAGAAGTGACCATTTTTCGGAGCTCCTAGTTCAGGCGGAGCGCTCCGGTCGCCATCTTGAAAACATTTCGCCATAGGATTGCATTGCGGCAAATAATCGCGGATAACTACGTTCTTTTTGAAGCTATCGTTCTGGAAATTCTTGTGCTCAGAGAGTCGTGGATGGGGGTCATTTTGAGACCACTCTCACCTCTCTGCGTCGTGCGGGTCGCGTGCTATATTTGTTTGAAAATCGGGTCAACCGCGCGGCTCAAACGGCGTTTTCGGCTTTTCGCCCATAGGATTGCATTGAGGGAAAGACTCGGGCATAACTGGGTTGGTTTTTAAGCTATCGTTCCGAAAATTCTTGTGCACAGAGAGTCGTGGATGGGGGTCATTTTGAGACTACTCTCAACTTTCTGCATTGTACGGGTCGTGCGCTAGAAGTTTTTAAAAAATCGGCGGGAAAAATACCTTTTTCAAAGGGCTGAGGGGCAGAGTCAGCTCCCGGTCATGATGATCCCAAAGTTAGAGGAGGGCATAGGCAAAACAGGTAACTTGGGATTCTGGGAAACTTCTCTTTCTTCATCTGAACGGGCTTTTCCCAGTGTTTTTTAAAACAGTAGCCCCACCAAATGCACAAACACAACCTGAAATCATATACTAAGCCAAGAATAAGAGATAGAAACACAGCACTGCTACCCACCCTAACTTTGGGGAACAACTGAAAAGATGTGGTGCAAGGGGATGAGCTCCCCAGGGCATCTCATCGTGGACGTGCCCCCACTCTCTCCTGCACTGGAAGGCCATTAGAGCCTTCCAAAGAGAGTAAAACGGTGGAGCAATGCCTATCATGAGTCGAAGTGAGCGTTCATTTCTTAGTGGTGGAGCGATGCCTGTTATGAGTTGAAGTGAGCGTTTGCTTCTTAGAGCTCTCGTGGTGAAGCAATGGCTGTCTTGAGTTGAACTGGCAGCTACTTCCCCCTCCCCCGGGCACGTCCCCCTATTGCTGGTAAAAGACAGATATAGCCTTTTAAAAAAAATTCTTCTTGCTGTTTATTGAGCAACACTGCTGCTTTTAATTCCACCCCTCCTTTGATTGTTTATTTATTTATTTATTCCATTTTATATGCATTACTGGCTTATCCTTGGCTCACTTCCTTATGCCCCCAGAAATGCCAGCTGCATGCCTGCCTGCCTTCCCTCCCTCCTCCCCTGCCCACCTCGCAGGGATGTTGTGTGTGTGTGGCTTTGACTCAGGGGAGAAGTCCTTCCTGCGCTCACTTGGAGTTTTGGAAGTTCCAAATTTTGCAGGTTTAAGCCCCGCCAAAAAACAGGGGATGATGGGACTGCCTTGGATAAGCTGTCATGGTGGTGAGTTTGAGGTTTTTTTTTAACGTGCAAAATTGACGGAGCTATGGAAAGGGGTGTTGGATTTTCATAAATTCCCCAAAAATCAGGGGATGATGGGACTGCCTTGAGTCTGGGCGTGCGTATGTATCCCTGGATAAGCTTTCATGGTGGCGTGTTTGAGGTTTCTAACGTGCAAATTGACGGAGCTATGGAAAGGGGTGTGAATGGGGTGCCCGATTTTCAAAAATTCCCCAAAAATCAGGGGATGATGGGATTGCTTTGAAACTTGGCGTGCGTGTGTATACCCCCATGAGGTGTCATGGTGCCAAATGTGAGGTTTCTAACTTGAACAGAAAAAAAGTTGTATAATTTTTTAACTTTCAATGCAAGCCTATGGGGGGGGAAAACAGAGCTCCGGATCCGGAGCTCCGAGCGGAGCGGAGCGGAAGTGGGTGGGGCGGGGCGGAGCGGCCCGATCCGGAAAATGGCGGATCTGCAAGTGAAGCGGAGCGGGGGGTCCATGCACACCCCTAATTTAAACATACATGTTATCCCCGAGCTTTACCCCAATATGTAGACATCTGAACCATGGATACCACTTTGAATGTGTAAACAGTTCTTAATGAACTGCATTATGAACTAATGTAAGTGATTTATACCTGCAGTAGGTGCAGTATGAGTTCTAAAGGTCCTCCCAGTTGCAGAACTAATTAATCTCCCAATGGATTAATTAAAATTGCGTGGATAATTTTAATCAGCCACTCTTCTATATAAACATGCCACGGGGAGGGTTTGTCTTCTGTATGGAATTAGTGGTGTGGACATTTACCACAGTGCATCCTTTCTAGAGTAATTAACGCTTCTTGTACACCTCTAACCCCCTTCACATATGGATCACATGAAGAGGAATCACACATAGAATGGGGTTGTAGGACACCACTTCTGACCCCATCCCTGAAGTCGATGTGGACATCTGAAAGGGAAAGTCTGTGTAGACCTCCATGCACATAGGTTTCACCTGTATTCTGGAACACTCTGCAATCCAGAGTTTCAAAACGTTGGCAAATCTTTCTCTTGCAGATATCAATGCCTAACATATAGATATTTGGGGTGGAGCCAGAGGCTCAGCCCCATAGTCTTATTCTGCATGTGATTCCCTTTCATGCAAAGCACGTATGAAAGGCATCCTGGGCTATTGATTCTGTAAGACAATCTCCATCAAGTTTTTATATGTATATATTTGTATAATTAATTAATATCCTGTGCTTCTTCACTAAGTCCCAAAGCTGCTTCCAATTCAAAAATATGAATGAACATTAAGTTAAAATTAACAATCAGAGCTAAACATATCCCCTTAAGGACCATCACTGCAACAGTGATGAAAGAATCCAATCCAGTGGCATAAAGCATTAATTTCTAATGTAAGTAGTTAGTGAAACAAAGGGTCAAATCCTTCTTTTAGTAATTGTGAATGAACACTTGTAAAATCAATAATGTCAATTCAGTTTCACGCACTATCTCTGCTTGAAGATTTGGGGTCATTATTTGTAAATGATTTGGAAAATTCCCTTAGGCAGCATATTGATTGAACAGTAAATGATTAGATTTACTATACCCAAGTACACAATCCTGTGCATGTATGCTTGTAAAAAAATTCCTCCTATGTTCAGTTGGGTTTACTCCCAGGAAAATGTGCATAGGATTGCAGCCTAATTCTCAGATTTGCACATAGTACATAGTATCTAAGTAAACCTCTAAACACTTTTAATAAAAAGGAAGGCAAAACTACACAGAAAGTGAGGATTAGAGTTGGAAAGGCTTTGACATACAGATTAACATGTGACTATTAACATTTGGTTGGATTCAGAAACTGTCTCCTGTGGATGCAAGTGCTCCTTCCATTTGTAGGAGGCTTCATATCCAGTGGAGGAATCCCATTTGCAGAAAAGAGTGGAGTCAATCTTGGTTATTTCCCCCTCCTCAATAAGAACATGAGAAGAGCCATGCTGGATTGGACCAAGAATCCATCTAGTCCAGCACTGTGTTCACCCAGTGGCCAACCAGCTGTTGTCCAGGGACCCACAAGCAGGACACAGTGCAACAGCACCCTCCCACCCATGTTCCCCAGCAACTGGTGTATATAGGCTTACTTTTTCTGATACTGGAGGTAGCACGGAACCATCAGGACTTGTAGCTATTGATAGCCATTGATTCCTTCCCCGCATCTGCTCTGGAGGATTGGGGAACCCTCTGGAACAGAGGGTGAGGTAGCACTGGGGCTTGAAAAGGGAGGGGGGAAATTGCTTCCCCCCTTTTCTGCCAATGGAAGTATTCTGAGAGGAACTCTGTTCAGGGAGTGCTCCCACCAGCAAAAAAGAAGCTGGATCCCACCCAAAGAGCAGTAAAAAGATCTATAGGTGAGCTTTAAAACATAAGAATACAAGAAGAGTTATCAGTGCACACAGTGGGCAACCAGCTGGCTTTGGGAAACCCCCAAGTAGGATGTGAGTGCAGCAGCACCCCCATGCGCCTGTTCCCCAGCAACTAGTATTCAGATTGCTGGGGAACAATCTGGAGGTGGCATATAGCCATCAGGACTAGTAGAATCAAACAGCATTGCATACAAGTTTCTTCTGGATCTCGAAAGGATTCAGTAAATCACTTCAACCATATAGTTATTAAAATGACTAATGCAACAGAAATATTAAAGTCTTAATATTAATATAATTAGAATATGTTAATATTCAATATTAATATTCTATAATAATTCAGTAGTGTAAGTCTTATTTCTTGAGATCTACCAGAACAATTTTGCTCATTTTTGTTGTAAACTGAAGCTTGAGTGCTGTAGACATGAAGAAAATTTTGAAAGTTCAAAAACGTTCAAAGCTCAAACATTTAATAGCAATTAATTTACTCTGCACCAATCAGGCAGGGCAAATCCATCATCAACAGGATGACAGACAGCCGTGCTCAGCCAAGCAGTGTGGTGCAACTGTTAGTGCCAGCAGGGATGGGGAAGTGAACAGTAGCGGCCAATCAGGGAAGGGGAAAGGGCCATGCCACATGCAAATTTCAAAAGGGGGATTCACTATGTATGAACCATATTTGCATTATTCATGAGACCCTCTGTGGAGGGAACTGTGGGGCTCAAAAGTGGGAAAGGTGCAGGACCATTAGTGCCCATGGTGACATGGACTTTAAACTAGTACTTAGGACTTTAATATTTGGTCATTCTAGTATAGATAAAGATACATAATACTTGTCAGGGCAATATGATTATGAGGTGAATAATCTTCCTAATTCTTACAGGGTTCATCATTAAATAACCACCTTAAAACATCCAATAATTTAAAAGGGAATTCAAGTTCAGTGCAAGAATTTCCATACATAGAGGGAATGTATGGAGAAGTGGGGATGGGAGGACCATGCTGCTGGCCCTTTCCCCCCACCATTGTGTATAGCACTCACAATCTAAAAACACAAACAAAAAAACTGCCATGAGAGGAGCCCCATTGATTGTGCAGGGTTCCCGACTGTGCAGAGCTCCTATACACATACAGCTTTATGCATGTAAACACCATGTACATTGATGGTGCTATATAAATAAATAAAATAATAAAATAAAGGGCCGGCCCTCCCATGAGGCAGGGTGAATCCCCTGCTCAGGTGGCAGCTCATTAGGCATGGTTGGCTGGGGAATGCTAGGGGTTGTAGGACTTTATCCTGTCTAAGCCTGTATGGCATGGACCCTTGATGTCTAAAAATCAGTTCATATAAAACCTTCAGTGCAAAAAGTACCTTCCACTTTAGTATAAGAGCTCACAGATTGGAAACGGTTCTGGTCTAATCATGGAGTTTTGTTGCTGATGACATGCAGCAGTGTCCTCAATCCAGCCCATATCTGCAACCTTCTGGGTAGTTCACAGAAATTAAAATATATTAAAATACATTATAAAACAATTTTCATGAAAAACATATAAAAAAATTGCACACCCAGAGACAACATACTGTATATCTAAAAGCAATTTAAATATAGTACCTTAAATCATTAGCACAATTATTTTCATCTGGGTGAGAGTCAAGATGACATTATATTTTAATTGGTACCATTGAAGTACACATGATGGAGTATTGCTGGACAAGAGAACAAGTGGCTACTTGTTGTTGCTTATTCTGAGAAATGCAAGTTTTTCTACAGAACAGCTGACTACTTCTTTATGGCATGTTTATAATGCAACCATACAGTTCTTTTCCACGTTAGTATTATTACTAACATGTTAGTATTACTTAACATGACTCCAAATGTGCAGCCAATTCATGTGTTTGTGCAGGGGAAGGTGTCTGACAGCATGCAACTGTGACTGCCTCACACATGCTTTTAATGAAGAACTGGGCAACACATGATTCCCCACCCCCACCCCCAGCCTCTATCATGGGCTCCACAGCCCCTGCCTTAACACTGCATAATTCAATGGTGCAGTAGTGGTGGCAAAAGATCAGTGGTGAATTCAGTGGATGACATCAATGAAGTGGAGTGGAGACAGGGAAACTTTGAGGATGATGACATCTCATCCTATTTCCGTTCTTACCAGTCATTACGGGGGATGATGCAGGTTTGCAGTTCTGGTCAGCAGCCACACGTTCTTGAGAATTTCAGGTTTGACTCCCAAGAATTGTTATTGTCACACCTGCTTTCCTGGAATAGCAAACCGAAGTGCCTTCTTGGTAGCAGCACCCAAATGATGGAAATCCATCCAGAAAAAAGTTGTGTTACCCAATCTCCATTCATCCCTTTTAACCTCTTGTGGTGACGATGTATTTTTTTAAATCACTCTTGTGCTGCTGATGACAATTGATACATTGTATTTGTTTTATGTCATTATTATTTTTATCATATTTTTATGTTTTTAATCTGGAAGCTGCTTTTGTAAACCACCTAGAGAGCTTTGGCTATGGGGCGGAATATTTTAAAGCTCAACTAAAAACTTTTCTTTTTCCTAAAGCTTTTAAAACTTGATGTTGTGCAGACTTCTACTGTTACTTTCTACTGTTAGTTTTACCCTACCCTGTGCCTGCTTACCCTACCCTGTACCTGTTTGCATTCTCTTCCCCTCCTTATTGTTTTACTATGATTTTATTAGATTGTAAGCCTATGCGGCAGGGTCTTGCTATTTACTGTTTTACTCTGTACAGCACCATGTACACTGATGGTGCTATATAAATAAATAATAATAATAATAAATAAATAAATAAATAAACTGACCCACCCAAGCTCCAACTGGCATGCATTTTCTGATTCTTTTCCTATCCCATCTACATTACTTGCAGGCTCTAATCACTCCCTCCTGACCAATGCAGCAGACACCACATTGCTTTGAAGTTCTGTGACATGGTACACTGCTGACACTAAGTAAATGTTAATATGGCAGCAGGTGTGCAGGTATACTCTGTTATTCCATCTTAACCAACTGGGAGATTCTTGCCTTTGTTTCCGTGGTCTAAGGAAGTAATACAATAAAAGTAGAGAGAGTGGAAAGATGTTCTCTTTCCCTCACATCACTGTATTGGGATTAAAAATGCACAACGCTTGAGACTTTAGAGCACATGGTCTACATGGATTACCTAGTAATCCAGCCTGAATGGAAACTAACACACACAATAATTCCAGAGACGCAATCAGACAATGAACAATGTCCTAGGTGCATCCCCGGTGCGTGTGTGTCATTTGTTCAAACAGGATAGGCCTGTCTGTGAAAATTCCTTTTATTTCATTGTGTCCCATTATCAACTGTCTTTATAAGCTTGGGAAGGGCTGTGGCTCAGTGGCAGAGCACATGCTTTGCATGCCGAAGATACCATGTTCAATTCTTGGCATCTCAAAATAATGCTCGTAAAGACTCCTCTTTGAAAACATGGAGATCTACTTCAAGACAGTGTAAACCATACTGAGCTAGATGGACCAGTGGTCTGACTTGATATGTCAGCTTCCTGTGCCTTGCCTAATGAGCAACAAAGGGGACATTTTGCAATATGGTAATGAAGCTATTGCTTTGGGCAGCCTAATCTTGTTCATCTGCTTTAGCCACAGTAGAGAAAACAGTGGCTTCCTCCACTCTGGCTAGAATAGATTCTGCCTTTGGCAAGCTGCATAGAGCCACCTGTGGTGCACACATATGTGTGGGGAACTCTGGGACTCTCCAAAGGCCTATAGGATGCCCTGGGTGGGGTATGAGACAATCTTTTGATGATACTTCAGTCACATGGCTACTAATACTGATACACCATCATCTTTGCCCCAACCTCTGAATTATTTTGGAATTGTGGTAGCAAAAATCCTTTTATTATATTTATTTATTTATCTCTGGGCGGTTTACAACAATTAAAAATAGTAGACATTAAAAGTATACAAAAAATTTAAAAAACATAAATATGCCTAATTTATATGCCTAATCTTTCTTCTGCAAGTCACTTGTATATGTTTTGACCTGGTTGCTTCTGAGTCAGATGCTGACTACTTTGATTCTGTGCTCACGGAAGCTTTAGCCCATCATCCAACCCACTTCATAGCCAAATGCTGTTGTCCGACCACCACTGGAAAACCCTCACATATTGATGGATCTCCATATTGCAGTAGTAATCTATGCATGTAGTGACCATCCACTTTACTCAGTTCATGCAGTGTTGTTTAATCCCAGCAGGGCTTTAATGAATGCTGCACATTCATTAAAGCCCCCCTAGTGATGTGCAATGTGGCCATACACTCCAGAGATCCACTTGGTTGCTGCCTCTGTATGTTACCACTCCAACATGGAGTTCTCATGACATTGAAGCATCCGTTTTCTGTCAGCCATACCAAGTACTAACATATGAGTTTCTTTTTGATAGTTGAATTCCTTTGGCATTCATTTCATGCCAATGGTGTGCTATATGTTTGGGAATCATTGGTTTCCTTGCAGCTTTCTCAGGATAACTTGTTAATAGGAATACAAAAAAAGCAAAGGCAGCTGTGATGGCCATAATGAAACATCCAAAATCGAAAGGTGTCCCCCTAATATGAATTTTGATGATAAGATTGGAGGTTTTAATCCCATTTAATGTTATTTGATTGTTTTACTTGTTGTGTATTTTTTTTTGAGCCACTCTGGGAATGAGGACAAGGTATAAGTTTTAGAAGTAAATTAATACAATAAATGCCTGAATTCCATCAGTGTGCAAATCAACTCATTTAGATGCTTACTGTGTGACTTTTTAACAGCAGTGTTTTTCAAATAGAAATATGAGATAATATATCACATCAGCTATTCTTGTTGAGTCTCATTCACTTCCCGCCCACAGTAGTAGAAACAATTGTAGGAGCTGGCTGCTTGCAGTATCCATACCAGTCAGAGCATTTATGTGCAATAGAAAATGCCAAATGGTGTGGCAGTAACGTGCCTAATGCTGTTAGCTTTAGCGAGCCAGTGAAACTGCCGTGTTATCTCCTGGCATGCTCTCAATGCAGCCAACTATCACTATCTGCCTGAATACTCATCCAATGATGCCCATGGGCACTGATGGAGATAAGCAATTAAAATTGACAGATGGTCCAGAGAGGAGTAGTCTGACACACCATTCTCTTGCCAGCAGACTTCATGGCTCATCTTTCATTTTTGATGCACATGAAATGTTTCAGTTGTGCAGGGAAGTGACTTCTAGGGTGAGAGTCTAATGGGTACTGAGTAGACCCTACTGTTTTCATGAGCTAGAGAGAGTGGGGACTACTGATACTGAAAATTTTCCTACATTTGGCCCCTGCCTCTACATGTTGATTTTCTATAGATGTTGCTGTCTTGCTACTAGAGAACCCAAGATGAAAAATGCATATGATTGCATCGTTATAAGACCAAAATTTGTTATGTGGGAGGGAGGAAGAAAGAAAAAGAAAGCTGGTTAGCTAGCTTAAAGGCAAACTATACTTTATGCAGGAAATCCATAACTGGGTCTCTATATATTTATAATTGAAATGTAGCCACAGGCAACTGCCATTTTTTCAGAGTAGCATCAGAAAGGAATGACTGTTTAACTCTTTCTCCCAGCTGGACAGTTTGCAATATCAAAAATGCTGCAATCCCAATTTGCTGTTTGCCTTCTGGCAGTAGCTGGGTGTGTGTGTGTGTAGGGGACATTAGAGCTCCAGCAACATCAGTTAAACTGCCTCTTCCAGATCCATCTAGCTCTGTGTGTTGCAAAATCCAAATGATTTCCCTTCAAAAGCTCTACATGATCTCCAGACCAGGCCATTTTTGCCAACTGAAGAGGAAAGAGAAATTAAAACAGCCAGGTACCAAATGCAGTGGGAAAAGGCAAGGAAATTTCCATGCATACATTGATGGAATCCAGTGCATTTTGAATACAGCCCCCCTCAGGGGCACTCTTAGGCACAATCTACATGTGCCTTTGGCCTCTGACTCTGTTGCCAAAGTTTTTCTTTGCCAAACCCCTGTGTAAGACTTTCTTTTGACATACAAAGGGAACAAATGATTTCTTTCTAGAGTTTGTTGTTCATTGACCAGCTTCCATCTCTGTCGCAGTGGTACTTTCCAACATGCTGAACAGAGAAGGGAATTTGTCCACCCAAACCTCATGGCTGTTATTCATTTATGAGCAGATGAAAAATTGATGCTGCCCAGGCACAGCAAAGAATAAGTGGCTGCTATGGAGCAGCATTGCCCTTTAGAGACATGTTCACAATGGTCTGTGGCCAGCACAGTGATTAGACCCTCCCTGTACACTGCAGAGATTACTAGCCTAGACTCTCCATTTCTTTGATACTCCCACTGGTGGAAGGTCATTTGCATTGATACTTTCTCTCCCCTGCAGCACCATGTGCCATCTAAAATTTCCTATGGAAGGTTGGGAAATAGCATGGAAAATGGTGCAGGGAAAACTGGCAAAAATTGTCTCCTCCTTTCTGCTAGTGGAAGCCTCTGTCCAGAGGAATTGTGAATGAATTGGGCCCTTCCATTCATGGGTGGATGATTCAGGATCTGAGCCACAGTTCCAAGAGCCGGCAGTCACACTTATTTCCTGGGGGAGTCAAGAATGGCATTATTGGAGTGGTCTTCTTGGCTCTGGTTAAATTCTGTGTATCTCTTGACTCTGATTCCCTAACATGTGGGTCATCTCCAGCTGGCCATGGTTCTGCCTTGACAGGTGTTTGAAGTGTTGGAAGACCTAAGTGGCTTGGGGCCAGGCTATCTGAAGGAATGCCTCCTCCCATATTTACCTGCCCGGATCCTAAGGTCATCATCAGGAGTCCTTCTCCATGAGCCCCTGCCAAAGGAAGTGAGGCAAGTGGCTACCAGGAGGGCCTTCTCTGCTGTGGCACCCCGGCTGTGGAATGAGCTCCCTAAGGAGGTTCACCTGGCATCCACACTATATTCTTTTAGATGCCAGGTGAAGACCTTTTTATTCTCTCAGTATTTTAACAGTCTATAAATTATTTTTAACTTTGCTATTGTATTTTAAATTTGTATTTCTGCACTGCTGCTGATTTTATCCTGGTTGTGCTTTTATATTGTATTTTATATTATGTTTTTATACTGTTGTTTTATATTTTGAATGGTTTTAATCTTTGTGAACTGCCCAGAGAGCTTTGGCTATTGAGCAGTATAAAAATGCAATAAATAAATAAATAAATAAATAATAAGACCAGTTGAGACAGCTGTAGGGTGGAACCAGAGGAAGACAGAGGAGTAAAAAGAGGGGGGAAAGGCAGGTCTGAGAAAGATGGAGAAACATTAACTTCCTTTGTTCCTATTCCTGTAAGGATGCTTTCCACAGCAAGACACAAGAGATCAGATGGGTCTTCAACTAAAAGTGGGCCTGGTGAAGAAATGCATGCCAAATGAGCCAAAGAACTCCAATGACTCACTGATACTGCAAACCAGGTGTTACATCCCACATCCCTGGTGCATTAAGTGCACCCATCAATAAACCAGTATGGCTGCTGAACATTTATGTTTGGATGTTTGCATGCTGTAACACAGCTGTGTCGTGCTTTAAATAGAATGAAAGAAATAAAAAGCTAGATATTAGAGCCATTTTATTGTGAAATAAAAGCCAAAGTATACACTGGAGTTGATTGCTGTTGCAAATTATCACTGATATATTTGTTTTGTTTTCCTTTTGCAAAAACATTGTAATATTTTTTAGGATAGCATTGCCATCTAGTGACTGTGTCTAGTATGACAGCAAAAAATAATAATCAGGCCATAATTAAATTGTTCAGATATGTTGGCTGAAAACAAGGATTTCAGTGCATATCTAAAATGTAAGATTTCCAGGTGGTAAAAGAAGTGATAGCTGAGTGTGGTTAGGGGAGTCTTTTTGGTCGGTCGCTAGTCTTCCAAAGGTGGGTCCCAAAAAGGGATGCAGAGCAAAAATCTAGAGAAACACTGGCGTGTGTTTCTGAGATCCTTGTGATATAGAGTAGGATACAAATGTCTAAATAAATAAATAATAAAATAATAAATAATAAAAATAAGTGTATACTGCTAGTGAAATAGAGTCAACTCGGCACCGTGAAGCCAGCCCCATAGTCATACTTAGAGTGGACCCATTGGATCTAGTGACCAAGTCTGGCATCAAACCAATA
This sequence comes from Elgaria multicarinata webbii, assembly GCF_023053635.1. NCBI lineage: Eukaryota > Metazoa > Chordata > Lepidosauria > Squamata > Anguidae > Elgaria > Elgaria multicarinata. The sequence goes on from NC_086175.1 coordinate 81,558,547, forward strand.
TTTTGTCATGAGTTGATCCTAGAAGAGATTTCAGAGGCTGCAGCAGAAACAGGTAGGATTGGGAAGGGTTATTAGGCAAAGAGTGAATCAGAACCCTGCAGACATCACAAAGGGACACAAGGAAAAGAAGCTGTCTTTGATGTTGCCACTTTTTTATTGTCCCTTGCAGAAATGGAGAGGAAGCCAGTGCAAGGCTTGGAGTTTGAACTTGGATGAATGTGAGCTTTATGTCTGTACCTGTTTCTAGTGCCAGGGCTCCCCTCTGGAACATGGGAAGTATTGAATGCCTCTGAATGTGTGCAGAGTTTATTTCTCTTTTCACAACTAAACAAGTCAGCCTCCAATACATATGCATGTGCAAGATAGAGTTCCTAGTTAGGCTACATAATCCCAGGGCATAGTCTGAGAGGACCGGATGTTGAACCTAAGTTGCTGTGGATGGGAGCCTGTCTGGCAATGTCATGCAAGATACCTTGAGTTCTACCATGGAAGTAAGGCAGGATATTAACATAATAAATCAACAACATAAATAAACAATAAGCAACGGAACCATTGCTCTCCAGCTATGATTGCTACCCTTGTTTTTGTCCTTTTAACTGGGGTGTGACTGACTGTACTTCAATTGGTTCAGTTCTTCCTCTTCTTTTTTTCAAACTTCACATCTTCTTCCTTTTTATTCACATGACAAGCCAAACACTGCAATGCGAGGTGCTAAGAGCTAAACGAACTTAGGCAAGCTGGAACATCCCCATTCTTAGAAATCCAACCAATCAGGTCCCCTTTCAAGGGCTCAGAATTTAACCAAGATCACTGCATCTTTCCAAGATTTTGATGTTGATGCTTTCCTTGCTCAGTTCCATCCACCTATATCCAACACCCAGTTTCTCAGGCCAGATGAATCTCATGACACCAGAATGACAGACCTAAAATTGCAAGGTGAAGTGGGAGATCAGGGTGGTAGTGGTTGTGGGTCTGTGGGGGTGGAACGTTACTCATATAAAGTGTCTGTAAGGCATAGCTGAGAAGCTGGAGCTGCTCTCCATAGTGATTCCATTTCCTACCCTACAGCTACAACTGGCCATAAAGAGACACTTCAACGACAGTCACATTTAAACCAGGGGGGGGGGATCTACACTACAGTTTTTAAAGTGCTTTAAAGCACTTTGAAAACGTTTTGAAAACTGTATATGCAATGTGTCCTGGGCCCAAACAGTTCTCAAAACTGTTATAAAGTGCTTTAAAGCGCTTTAAAGCAGTAGTGTAGATCCCCCCCACTTTTTCCCACCAAGTAGAACAAAGGGAAAGAGTAAAGCCTCTGTCACAGCCTGAAGCGTGGCTGATGAACCAGTTTGTGAATACTGTGTTCAGGTATCATGCACTCACGCAGCTCAGGATATCCCTATCAGCCCCCTGGCATTAACTGTCTACCAAAAGAATGTATTTAAAAGTAACACAGACATTTGCTGTTTGTGTTACAAGAACTGGCAGCTCTTTGCACCTGTAAAGAATACGACTTTAGAGACCTAAAAATAAAGCATTCCCATGGGTCCTTTATTTCATAGCCCTTTCTGCCCTAGAAAAACAATTCTCTATTTCCTAAGAGGCAGCAGATAACAGTAACTAAAACACACGCACCACAGCACAATCACACATGAACACACATTGCACTTATGTAGATGAATAGGTCACTTGACGAGTGGATATGGATTTTAAAGGGGAAATATTTCCAGTTGTGGGAAAACTGAAAAATGTCTCCCGGACGTGATTGCAGCCTTATTGAATCCCACACCCTCTAGTAAGCATTGGTGAAAATCTATGCAATTGACGTTCTCCAGATGAGTGGTGGAGGGGACAGGCTTAGAATGTTATATTTAGGAAGGTGGTGGTTTTCTCATCATTCTCTGTAACACTAAATGCAGCTGATGAGCAAAGACAAAAATGGAGTCAAATCAGGCCCACTGAGCTGAGGTTTGCAGAAGAAAAAGAAAAGAAAAGAAAGAAATTAAAGAAAAAAATGATATCCATCCGAAAACGGTCTTATGAAGATTGTTGAATTTCAGTTGAAAAAGTAGACAAAAAACAAACAAACAGAGAAGGGGTAGAAGACCCCATTGCCTTTCTGTTTAAAGTAATCTGGAGAGGAGCATGGCCATATGATACCCTAAACAGATGCTCAATCTGTCCTTCTTATCAGATTGATATCCTCTTTCTTTGTTTCTTTCTTTTCCCCGTTGTTTTAAAACTCTACTATCATGTGAACCTATTATCCCCCATGGGCATTAAAATCAGCCAGGTAAGAGAATTCAACAGACTTTATCACACTAGTAAAAGAACTGAGCGGATGCATATGCCATTGTTTGTTGTTGTGTTTCATTTTTGTTGTGCATTTTTGGGCAAAATAATAATAATAATAATAATAATAATAATAATAATAATAATAATAATAATATAATTTCCTCACAGGGTGTCTCCCCCCACCCAACACCAGCTCCAACTCTACTCAGACAAGCTAGCTAGAAAGAGAGAAAGATCCCTCTAGTGGTGGCTAATGGAACGCCAACAGAAATGTCCACCAAATTCTGGTACATTTCACAAATGTATAAACAAGGCATATTCAACTATACTGTCCTGCTGCTATATGGACGATATTTGAGCAATCTGTATAAAACGACTGACCCATGCAGCTAGGGCTTACTCTCGCATACAGGTACTGCACAAAAAAATAAAGAAGGGAACAAATTACCCTTTGACCCTTACAAAAGGTGGGCTAGGTCCATTTTACAGGCATCACATTATTATTATTATTATTATTATTATTATTATTATTATTATTATTATTATTATTATTACATTTATATACTGCCCCATATCCGAAGCTCTCTGGGCAGTTTACATTGAGAGAAAGGAGGACTGTATTTATATGTGTAAACAGTTTCCGTGACCTCTCAAGGATCCCTGCATTAGAGTCCTCTCCCTCCTTCATCCCACTAATCAGAATGATGGGAATTTATCAATTTGGGGGGGGAACAGTGGGGAGCTGCTGCCACCTCCAGCATATGCCACTTCAGGCCACTACCTCACTGAGCAATGGTAGGGCTGGCCTTGGCACCTGAAATTATATTCAATTAACAAAACACCTTTTGGTTTAACATCTTGTATTAAGAGCTTTCCATGTTTACTCAAGCTCCAAATTACCGAGAAATTGCATTTGGGGCTGTTTGCATGTCACAACAACCTACTGGTTAAACAAATGATGGGTTGTCATGCATGAATGGGAGAGAGCAGGCATGGTGCAGGCAGTGCACCCACCTCATCCACTTTTACTCCACCAACCGTGATTGGCTCCTTTGTAGGTTGCGGACCATGCCATCCAAACCCAGACCATTGGGTTCTTTAGGGGCTAAACAACCCAGCAACAAACCTCAGGTCCCTGCTTGTGCATGACAACAATCAATCTATCAATCAAGGAGAAGACGAGGATGAAACTTTTGAGAAACAAATTTGCCAGTGTTTCAAGGAAGTGTGATGTAGTAGTGATGGGGGACTTCAATTACCCTGATATCTGTTGGGAGACCAATACTGCCAAAAACGGCCCTTCCAAGAAATTCCTGACATGTGTGGGTGATAACTTTCTCCTACAGAAAGTGGAGGAAGGCTCTAGAGGATCGGCAATCCTTGACTTGATATTGACCAACAGGGATGACTTAGTGGATAAAGTGGCAGTTACGGGAATTCTGAGAGAAAGTGACCACGTCATATTTATTTATTTATTTATTTATTACATTTTTATACCGCCCAATAGCCGAAGCTCTCTGGGTGGTTCACAAAAATTAAAACCACAAAAAACATCCAACAGGTTAAAAACACAAATACTTAAATTCTTGATTGTGAAGGAGACAAAAGTAGAGTGTAGACATGCACGTACTCTGGATTTTAGGAAAGCTGATTTTAATAAACTCAGAACTATGATAAGTAAGGTCCCATGGCAAATGAGCCTAATGAGAAAAGGAGTGCAGGATGGGTGGGAGTATTTAAAAAAGGACATTTTAAAGGCACAGTTACAAACAATTCCAACAAGGAGAAAAGATAGAAGACAACAGAGGAAACCAATGTGGCTCCACAAAAAGCTTAGAGATGATCTGAAAACAAAAAGGGATACATATAGGAAGTGGAAGGAAGGCCAGGCTACAAAAGAAGAGTACAGACAGGTGGCGCAGAAGTGCCGAAATGGCGTCAGGAAGGCTAAAGCTCAGAATGATCTGAGATTAGCGAGGGATGCTAAAAGCAATAAAAAGGCTTTATTCAGATATGTGAGTAGTAAAAGACAGGGGAAAGAAATGGTGGTTCACCTGCTTAATGAGGATGGCAAATTGATAACAGATGATAAAGAAAAGGCTGAAGTGCTCAATTCCTACTTTGCCTCAGTCTTCTCCCAAAAGCAGGTCTAAAAAGTGGAAAAAGTGAAGCAGAAGTTGAGAGGGCAGGATTGCAGTTTGAGATTGATAAAAAAGTGGTCAAAAAACACCTAATTTCCTTGAATGAGTTCAAATCTCCAGGGCCCGATGAACTGCATCCTTGAGTAATGAAGGAGGTAGCGGAAGAACTCTCAGAACCTTTGTCTATTATCTTTGCAAAATCATGGAAGACGGGTGAGGTGCCGGACGACTGGAGGAGGGCTAATGTTGTCCCTATCTTCAAAAAGGGCAAAAAGGAAGGACCTGGGAACTACAGACCAGTCAGTCTGACATCCATCCCTGGGAAAATTCTGGAGCAGATTATAAAAAAGTCAGTCTGTAAACACCTTGAAATCAATGTGGTGATCACTAGAAGCCAACATGGATTTGTCAAGAACAAGTCCTGTCAGACTAATTTGATCTCATTTTTTGATCAGGTAACCTCCCTCGTACTCTACACCTTCTAACTCCTACTGACTAGATATAGCTTCAGCAATCCCTAAGGCCCTATCTATCTGGCTAACTGTCTTCTCTCCCCTTATATAAACTCAGCCTCCATACACACAAACAAGCCCCTCCCACCTTTCACTCACTTTCTATCATACAATTAACCCTAACTTATCCAGGTTCTATTTGTGATTTTGTTACAGCTCCTTCTTTTTTTCTTTTCTTTTTTGTACTTCTGGAAACCTTCACGTAAGCCTACTGATACCTTCTCTTGTGTGGCGGTTGTACTGTTTGGGCTACAGGAGCACTTACAGCCTGGATATTGGGAATAGTGTCACAAATTATATTAGAAGTCTATGCACAGTAAGAAATACTCCACAGAACTATAGAGCCACCTTTTAAGAGTTGATAGGTTCCATATACGACGATAACACTCCTCCTGGATTTTAAAGGCCTGCTTGGCCCTCCCACTCAGAACTGGCTTTTCTAGTTCTTCATTATGTGCTGGTGTGCTGAGTGAGGATAAACTCCAAAAGCCTTTGTCTCTTTCAAAAGTCACAACCCTTCAAATAAGAGGTAAGAATTCATGTTACACATTTGATCACTTTAGAATCAAACAGTTTTTTTTTAATTAATGCAAAATCACTTCACAGCAACACAACATAACTATAACAGGTACAATCTCCAACTGCTTTTTCAACTGTGATTGTTTCTACTCCTCAACGCTCCAGACTGTTCCATTCCAACCACCACAGCAGGGCTGACTGAAACATACCTATCTACAGCACTTGCTCTAGATTATCTCACTCCTACAAAAATAATGTTGTTCCAATATTTAATACAATTACCTGTTTTGTACATAACATTAATTTATGGTTTATTTAAACCATGGATTGTTGAATTATGGGTTGTTGTGATGTGCAAACACCACCGTGGTAACAAACCATATTTAGTAATGACAATCAACTCAGAAAGAGAACCTATGTTTTTTTGTTGGACTATAAACTCTGAGGCCAGATCTACACCAAGCAAGATACAGCAATATGAAAGTGGTATGAAAGAGGTATATGAAGGTAGGATGTACACTGCTTTATAGTGGTATTGAAGTGCATTGACAGCAGTTGGAGAACATGACACATGCTATATACTGCTTTCATACCACTTTCATAGTGTTATATCCTGCTTGGTGTAGATGTGACATAGACCCCAACAGTTCAATGCCACTTTAAAGCAGGAGTGTAGATCCTGCCTAAGTTGTTTAAATCATGGGTTGTCATGGGTTGTTTCACCAGGCTAAAGAGGAGGTGGATAAGAGTGGTTTAAAAAACAACTAGCCATTCTACATGTGATTACTATAGTGATGCAAAGGCATTTGGGAAACAGTGAGGTAGTAGGCAAAGAAGGAGGGAAACAAACAACCCAGAGACTGAGAAAACAAGCCATGGTTTTTATTCAGTCATCTGCCAGACAAACTCTGGGTAGGGCAATTAACCATAGGTTAAATGAACCATTAGCCAATATATAGAGACATACATTTCTCAGGGTGATAGCTGATGTTGTGCAAGTACATGTCTGCTCACATAATGGAACTTTTCCTTCCTGTCCTTATCCTTGCACACCTTAAATCTGCCCTGGAGGGTGCCCCAATGCACTCTTGAAGATGGGGCATGGGAGCTGCAGAGCAGTAGGGATTTCCATTCTTTTGATTGATGCCATCCTATTGGCAGATGGACCACTAGATATAACTCTTTGAACACAACTTTGGAAGGAAAATGTAAGATAATACAACTCCCAAAATGCAAATACAACCTTTAATAGCTCTAATTGCATAATTAATTGATGCAATAATTGATCTACACCAAGCAGGATATAGTACTATGAAAGTGGTATAAAATCGGTATGAAAACAATATATAGTATGTGTGATGGGCCCCAACATTTGTCAGTGCACTACAATTCAGCTATAAAGCAGTAGTGTTGCTCCTGCCTCTTATATACAGCCTTCATACCACTTCCATAGTGCAATATCCTGCCTGGTGCAGATCTGGCCAGTATGTGACATTTTAATTGATTGGAAGGGCCTTACACTGATGTTTAAGAGTCCCATGGTCATAAGTTATCATTTTTGGAGTATGTTTCATTCCAGTGGATTATTGTAAGCTACTTTCTGATTGCTCAGGTATAAGTAGAAGTCTCTGTGGACTATCACAATTGACATGGTTATCTGTTTTTGCGGGTGGAAGCAAAGGTTGTTGTGGATAAGACACTAAGCTATGGTTAGACCACTAACCCTTTTGCAGCAAATTTTTAATGAGTGTATTTAAGCCATGATAGGTAGCCACCATGGTTAGGAATGGTTCACACAACAGCAAAGCCATAATGTTTAGCTCAAAATGCTTAATCACCATGGTTTAGCATGTGGTCTGAACACCAATGAATTGGGTATAATATTGATAAGGAAGACAAATTAATCTAAATCCTCCTCATCAGAACTATCCAGTGTGTGTGTGTAGACTAATTATTTTAATTATCCTTTACCTGTCTGTCATAGGAGTGCAGAGAGATAAATAAGGATAAGGCAGTAAAAAGGCTACAATGTAAAATTTGTATTTATCTTTTTGGTCCTGTAGAGTTATTTTATATACTGGTAATTCTCCCATTTGGTCAAGTACAATATGGATTATGTTTTCCCAGTAAGACCTCAGTGGTCCAGGACCTACCCATTCTTTTAAGTTCCATACTGATACTTGTGGGGGGGGGGATCTACACTACTGCTTTAAAGTGCTTTATAACAGTTTTGACAACTGCAGGGGCCCAGGACACACTGCATATACAGTTTTCAAAACATTTTCAAAGTGCTTTAAAGTGTTTTAAAAGCAGTAGTGTAGATCCCCCCAGGCCACCTGGAAAAAGTGAAGTGGTATGGACAGTGCTGCCATAATCGTCTTTCTTCCAGGCCGCTGCTTGTTTTGCATTCTTACTTGCTATATCAAGTTGCTGTTTCATTTGCATCTTCTGCTCTGTCATATAATCTAGGGTGACCATATGAAAAGGATGGCAGGGCTCCTGTATCTTTAACAGTAATGCAGAAAAGGGAATTTCAGCAGGTGTCAATTGAAGAGGGTGAAATTCCCTCTTCATCACAACAGTTAAAGCTACACTAGCTGTAGTAGAGTGGCCAGATACAAAAGAGGGCAGGGCTTCTGCAGCTTTAACTATTGTGATGAAGAGGGAATTTCACCCTCTTCAGTTGACACCTGCTGAAATTCCCTTTTCTACATTACTGTTAAAGATACAGAAGCCCTGTCCTCCTTTTCATATGGTCACCCTATATAATCACTGTTTCCCTCCAATTCAGTCTTTGACACCAGTCAAAAGAAAAAAGGAGAAAATTGTAGGTGCAATTATATGTAGGGTGACCATATGGAAAGGAGGGCAGGGCTCCTGTATCTTTAACAGTTGCATAGAAAAGGATATATGAAGAACCTGGTGAAATTCCCTCTTCAACACAACAGTTAGTGCAGGAGCTATACTAGAGTAACCAGATTTAAAAGAGGGCAGGGCACCTGCAGCTTTAACTGTTGTGATGAAGAGGAAATTTTCACCAGGTTCTCCATATATACAAATGACACATGCTGAAATTCCCTTTTCAATTCAGCTGTTAAAGATACAGGAGCCCTGTCCTCCTTTTCATATGGTCAGCCTAATTAAATGCATAAATCAGCTTATTTAAAGGATGTTTCTAATTCCCTCTTTGCTCTTCAGGAAGAGTTCTCAACATACTTAACAGAGTTCTGTTAAGTTACTCTACCTGCCCTTTTCCTTGGAGATGATTAGGGGGGGCGGGAAATTGAGGCTGGATTAAAAAATTGAGACTGCAACCTGTAAAACAATTAATTTTGCTATCGAGGTACCAACCTATGTGGCTTAGCATGCAGTTCCTGTTGACTTTTCCCTATCTGTTGGCTCTTCCTTTCTTCAGAGATTCCCAGGTACTTACACAAACTCAGAAGAGCCATGCTTTGGAGTTGACACAACTGTCCCTATGTTTCCATTATAGGGATTTTGCATCCTATTGGTGTCCATCTTTCTATCAATTATAATACACTGAAGAATTTAAGAACATCTAGTAACTGTAATCCTATGTGCACTTACCTGGGAGAAAGTCCTATTGAACCTAGTTGGTCTTTCTTCAGAACAGGATCATGCTGTTAGTATTATAGAGTTGGAAGGGGCCATCTGGGTCATTGAGTACAACCCCGTGCTCAATGCAGAAATCTGACAGACACATGTCTGTCTTCAGCCTCAGACTACCAAAAGTTATAAGTCAATGGCACAGAACGGAGTCCCCCTAATAATGCCCTGTAATAGTGCTACTGACTTCCTAGGATATCCTGCCAATTGGTAGAGCCAGGTTTAAGATAATGATAATTCTGCACCAGTAAAGCTGTTCTTAAAAAATTAATGGGGTCTTTGACGCTACTTTAACAGGGGATAAAAGTGGTATCAAACACTTTTCTTTCCATAGCTGCTTTAGACGAAAGGCAGTACATTTGACAGAAAACTTTTGAGTCTGTTTGAATTTGCTACCTCTTCTTTCAAAATAGTCATATTGCTAAGATGTTTTTAGACTGTTTTAGGATGTTTTTAACAATGTATATTATGTTTTAATTCAGTTTTATGTATTTTATCACTTATTGTTGTTCCCTGCCTCGATCAAAGTGGAGAGGCGGGTAAGAAATAAAATTATGATGATGATGATGTTGGTTGCCTATACTCCTTGAGATGCCATTATTTATAGAGTGACCATATGAAAAGGAGGACAGGGCTCCTGTATCTTTAACAGTCGTATTGAAAAGGAAATTTCAGCAGGTGTCATTTGTATATATGGGGAACCTGGGGAAATTTCCTCTTCATCACAACAGTTAAAGTTGCAGGTGCCCTGCCCTCTTTTAAATCTGGTCATTCTATTATAGCTCCTGCAGCTTTAACTGTTGTGATGAAGAGGGAATTTCACCAGGTTCTCTCTATATACAAATGACACCTTCTGAAATTCCCTTCTCTATGCAACTGTTAAAGATACAGGAGCCCTGTCCTCCTTTTCATATGGTCACCCTAATTATTTATCATGTTGACATACAAGACAGACTACAAGACAGTTAGAGGAGTGGGAGAAATCCAATGAGGAGAAACAATTTTCTTTGTTTTTTATTCAACTGATTGAATATCATACAATCAGATGGCTGATGTATGAGTGTGTATTTTATAATCTGTGCCAGTTGCACAAAAGAAGCACATTACAAATATTGACTGTGTTAGGGAAAGAACCAGAATGAGCAAAGAAGATCTAATAAGTAGTTCCAAACATGTAATAAATGGTTTGGCACAAGAGAGTGTATTATTAGTTAATGCTTTGTATATATTTGGTATTGCCTAAAGGATTACACAATACTTTGATGCGCGTTATCAAAGTAACTACAGTTTAAGCAATAGTTACCAAACATGTCATTGCTAGTAATGGTTTGGAAAGCTTCCCGATACTGTTCTCCACATAAAGCTCAGGATTCACATCCAGTAATTATTTTCACAATAGCTATATAATCTGCTAATCAAATAGTTAGCAAAATGGTTTCCTTCAGAGCCTTCTTTGTTCTGTGGGCTTCTGATTCAAAGTCTGCCAAACTAATGGAATCAATTAACAATGTTGTTATTTAACAATTCAGTCCTTTTGCTGGAATTATGGATGTTTTCAGTCTGAAGTATCTGTTTTGCTCAACATACTCTGAAATTAGGCTAGCTCTGTTCACTGCTTAGAGATCACAGATAAATAAGGTAAAGTACAAACTACTGATCTTTAGTGTCTCTTCTTTAAATCTATGCTCATTATCGTTATGATTTCAGTCATATTAATTAAGTCATATATACCTTAATGGGAAAACCACAACACAAACCTTTTAGGTATGTACAACTTCAGTTACTTATTTTTAATGGGCCTGTTCAGACAACACACTAAGCCATGATTAGGCCACTAACCCTTTTGTGGAAAATAGTGAGTGTATTTAAACCATGGTTATATGGTTAGTCATGGTTTACACAACATGCTTAGTCATGGTTCACATGATACACTAAGGCCATAGCTAGACAGGGCTTTATCCCAGGGTGATCCCTGGGATCGTCCCTGTGTATTCACATGATGTACAGGGGATCCCGGGATCAGGGAGGGATGATCCCTCCCTTGCCCCAGGACTTTAGGCCCACTTTTTCCATGGTCTCGTGCTAATCCCAAAACCACGGAACATGTAAGTGGATGTCACAGTTTGTCCTGGCTCCTCACGGTTACTCGTGACGAGCTGGGACCCATGCACAGGGTGCAGAGCTCCTCAGGAGCTCTGCGCCCATCAGGAGGTGGGGGGGGGTGGAGCAGGAATTTTAAAAAACAAAACAAAACAAAAAACCACTTACCTTTTGTGCACAAGCGCTTGTGCACTCCTTCATCTTTTTTTAAAAAATAAAAATGGCGGACGTGATGTCCTCTCCCTTTGAGGCCGTCATGCGCCATGTGTAAACAGAGAGGGAGATCGTGGGATAAAAATATTTTATCTAGCTGAGGCCTAAGTCATGTTGTTTAGCTCTAAATGCTTAACAACTACCATGTCATTTGAACAGGGTCAATGCTGTCATAGTAAGTCTATGTAAAATTGTATACGAAATGAACCAAGAAATATAGGTCAGGTTCTAAAGAGCTCCTTTAGACATGCACAACATTTTGGGTGTACCCAGTATGATTTTTGCTTTTTAAAAATATGTACATTCATGTGTGGTTGTTTTTTTTTTAAAGTATTTTCATTTGTTATGTTTTTGCAGTTGTGAATACAGACAATGATGTGAGAACGGAATACAAAATGTGCACAGTTAATATAATACACTTTGGCACATACATTATACTTTTCTAAAAATGTCTGTCAGGTGGTAAATGATTACAATATTCCCTTTGATTTTTTTAATTTCAGGATATGATGCATTCCAAAAATTAGAGTGAGAGTTGTTGTTCTGTAGATTCTTTATTTATATATGATAAAAAGGGAAGCCATATTCCCATAAAAGTATTTTCATTTGTTATGTTTTTGCAGTTGTGAATACAGACAATGATGTGAGAACGGAATACAAAATGTGCACAGTTAATATAATACACTTTGGCACATACATTATACTTTTCTAAAAATGTCTGTCAGGTGGTAAATGATTACAATATTCCCTTTGATTTTTTTTAATTTCAGGATATGATGCATTCCAAAAATTAGAGTGAGAGTTGTTGTTCTGTAGATTATTTATATATGATAAAAAGGGAAGCCATATTCCCATAAATAAATTGTGTTTGATTTACCCTCTTGACTAATCTATTGTGCTGTATTAATTTTCCTGCCAAAGCTATTTTCCATAATTTTTAGAAACCAACCATCAATCATATATCCTCTGTTTGTTTTCCAATATCTTACTATTTCCATTCTGCCAGGAGAAATAAAATTAAGGCCTTTTGAAAAGTTAGCTTTTGTGTAACATCACAAATTGAAACAAGTGCTAGCCAGAACTGTCTATTTAGTTATTTTTGAAATTTATTTGAAGACAGATGTCCACAAAACTTGAACATATCCACAGGGCCACCACATATGAAGATGTGTGTCTCCAATTGGGCATACTCTCCAACAGTTTGGTGAGAGGTGCATAAGCCTATGTTCTTTCCATTGGGACTTTTCTGACAGTCTAGAATGAATTAAGAAATAGAGCAAGGTTTCAAAATCATATGTCATGGTTCTAAATTAGAACCCCAGCCCTTAGTGGAGATGTCAGATAATTGTGTTACACCTTTCGCATTCAATGCAGACTATTTTTTAAAAAGACATTATGGATGGAAAGTGAGTTCAAAATGTGGTTGTGTGAATTGGCCTACAGGCAAAGCCTTGTAAAAAGCTTTGTGACAGAGCCAAAACTGAACACATTCAACTCCAGTTGATGTCATTTGGAGAGTGTTAGCATTAGTACGGGATGCTTGTTGTTGGCTTCCCCTGAAGCGTTACTGTATGTTCCCTGTTTGTGTCAATGTTTGGTGCATAAAGAAGGAATAATCGGGTGACCATATGAAAAGAAGGACAGGGCTCCTGTATCTTTAACAGTTATATTGAAAAGGAAATTTCAGCAGGTGTCATTTGTATACATGGAGAACCTGGTGAAATTTCCTCTCCATCAGAACAGTTAAAGGTGCAGGAGCTATACTAGAGTGACCAAATTTAAAAGAGGGCAGGGCACCTGCAGCTTTAACTGTTGTGATGAACAGGAAATTTCACCAGGTTCTCTATATACAAATGACACCTTCCGAAATTCCCTTTTCAATACAACTGTTAAAGATACAGGAGCCCTGTCCTCCTTTTCATTTGGTCAGCCTAAGGAATAACAATACTTAACCCATATATAGCATTGCTGTGTGTGTTTTCAAAACACTCTACAAACTTCTGTCTCAGTAATTGTTACAATAGCCCTGCAAGGAAAGTCACTATCATTATCTTCATGTTGCAGCTGAGGAGTTGAGGCTCATTAAAAATGACTTGATAACACCTGGTGAACTCAGAGCAGTCCTGAATGAGGTTTTTCCTGGTTCATAGTTCAGTACCTCTTAGCTCCACAAGGGGGAATCCGCACGTCGTTCTCAGGGCGCTTCCATCCGCCCCCAGTGCACCCCAAAAACGATCGTGTAACTTGCCTGTAAAAGAGCCGAGGAGGAAGCGTCCTTGCCGGCGCCGGCGCCACCACCCAACTCCCTCCTCGCCAGCTGGGATGGAGAGCTCGTTTTCGGGGTGCACTGGGGGCGGATGGAAGCACCCTGAGAATGATGTGCGGATTCCCCCCAAACTGCTTTCAGTGGCTAGGAGTAGGATACTGGTTTCCTTCTATAGCTATTATTCTTCCCTTCCCTTCCTTTCAACACATGTCTACTATTACTGTAAACATGTATGATTGTGTCAAATCATCTATGAGCTAAGTATCCACGACTATTTCCACTCAGCATGACCTTGAGTGGGGGACAAACCATGACTTATCATACATTCAGGAAGAGTTTGAAGCATTTTGCAGCTGAAGAGTAAATACATTCAAATGGTTGATATTACAAAAAGAAAAAGAAAAAAAAAGGGGGGGGACATGGCTCAATGAATTCATCATCACTCTACATTCCAGTCATAGCAATGTGTGAAAACTGTGGATTTGACAATTCCATATTACCATAAACAACAAGACTAGCATACTGCCAGATGTTATGGCCGGCTGTGTCCAGCAGCCAGCTTGACAGACATGAGGCAGGGAGGCAAGGATATGTATATTTAGTTGTTGCCAGGGGCTGCCTTATGCATCCAGCCATTATTAAGAGACTGCCTAGGACAATGGCAGAGGTCAACAACAGTGCAGTGGGGTAAGTCTTAGATCAGGAAGATTTCCACACCGAATTTCATCAGGCTGTTGAGATCCCAGTGTTAATAACAGAAAGCTGATTAACTTTAATGAGGTGGATGTATATATCCGTTCCCTTGCAACCACCACATGTCTTATCAAGAAAAGATTCCCTACTGGGATTAATGGAATTATCCCTTTCACAAGCTGCAGGTGTACGGTCCGAGCGCATTCTCCGGCTGCCTGGGATTGTGTTGCTCCTCCTTGTCTACAGTAAATCTTACAATACAAGTGCTTTAATTTTTCACAGAGAGGCAAAAAAAGGAAAAAGGAACATGGGACTGAAATGTCTTCTATTGTCCAGGTAAAGAAAGGACTAAAATATACAGTACACAGAGCTGCTTTACATGATTATAGAAACTTGGATTCTCAAAGAAAAGAGGCTCAAAAGAGATTTCCGTCCCCTCCCAGCTAGAGCTTTTGTGACACATTGTCCCAAACAAATAAAAGATTTTTGCTGAAATGGTCTACCTTGCTGTTTTCCTTTCCTTTGAAGAATCCTATGCTACAATAGGCAACCCATCAGGAATAATTAGATTATACGGCAGCATCCATGGAAACAATATAGCTTTTGGAGAGTGGGGGTGGAAAGGACTCCTGCAGAAGATCTTAGAAATCACATCCATAATGGATATCTTTTACTATTAGAAAGACTGAGCAGCTCCAAATTATGGGAAATAGCAGTGGGCCAAAGCTTGATTGTTCCATGCTTTGTCCTATGTTAACAAGATATAGCAGGCAGGAGGACAACTGGATCATGTGTTTGTGTTTTATCCCAAGCTTTGGTAAACCACAATGAAAACCGTGTGTGTGTTTTACATAGCATCTTTAATATAACTACAGTGTTTGTTGTCTTAATAGGTCAAGAAAAAATGGCCAGTGCTCTAAAAAAAAAAAATAAGGCCAGAAAAAGTAATACCTGGATCTTAAGAACTTGACTTCAAATCTATCAAGAAGATGTAAATGGCATCTGACCAGAAAGATAAAGACTGTGTCTTTTGGCTGTGATGTAGACATGCCCAGATTTTATCCAGTTTGGCACTGCCTCTTCTGGTGTGTACACCCATCAAGCCATTTGGCAAATTGCTGCAACACCAAAGTTCTTTCGTATGGGGAATATTAAAATCTTCTTTCCAGGTTGAGCTTTTATTGTTCTAAAATCCAGCTTCCCATTCCCTTCCCATGAGTGCTATCAGTACTTCTGTTACTAGAATGTATAATTGTTAGTTAAAGCTGTCACTGATATCTACTGGATCATGATGATATGATAAATGGTCAAATGGTGGTCCTCCAGATGTTGTTGGACTATGACTATTTACCATGGTGGCTGAAGTTGATGGGAGTTCATGTCCAACAACATCTGGAGTCTCACAGTTTGCCCACTTCAGCTTAAACAATGAATGCTTGTACATCCTTCCATATCACCACTCGAGCAGCCTTTTAAACAGAAAGAACACAGTTTGGATGACAACTGGGTCTTGCTATTTACTGTCTTACTCTGTACAGCACCATGTACATTGATGGTGCTATATTAATAATAATAATAATAATAATAATAATAATAATAACTCCCCCAATTCAAGAAACAACATTTACTTTTCTTTATTTTGAAGTAAGTACATACATTTATAGATTTTCCTCTATAACTATAGACCACCTGTTACAAGGTTTTATTGTTTATAGAGTTGTTGCATTACTGTAATAGGATCAGGGCTAGAAGGGCTACAAGAATGTTGCCGGGGTGCATTGGACCTCCTCTCTTCCGATGCCACCCATCCATGGCAGACTGCCCTGTCTCTATCATCTCCATATGTTCCTGCATGTATAGGACATTCAAATACAGGTTATGCACAATCCGATGCATGAAATTGCATGGCTGACAATTAGATTTTTTAATGGGGGAATCAAACACAGATTTTGCCCTATGTGCATTGAATTTGACATGTGCAGGACATATTCTGATGTTGTGTCCCCACTTGGATGAGCAGGGACAGAGGAGGTGGGACACATGTGCTGGCTAGTCATTGAGCTCTGGTGTGCACTCCATCCCCTACATGAGATGGGCCAGATCAGAGAAGATGTATCAGCAACATTGACTCAATACATTGCTCACCATTTTGTATTGTACTTATTTTCCTGGGAGATCTCATGTTGGACTGCATCCACGCAGTGAAATTTGAAAAGGTTCCTATTTATTTTTCATAGGAGTATTGTTAGGGCTGTCGTTGCTGACTGTACTATTTCTGTTGAATAAGGAAACTCTGCCTTTTCAACCTAGTGTGTAGTAATGATCTTCTTTCTCTAGCATATAAAATTCTTTATTGGCAACTGCCAGTAGAAAATAAAGATGCAGCAGACTGGCATTGGAAGTTATCCGAAACAGCATAATACAGTTTGATGTCCCAGGTTTTCAAGGCTAGAGTGTACATTGTATGAGGTGGTAGAAGGGAGTGTGAAAATTAAGACAGGCAGAAGTAAACCCCTTAGATTTGAATCTAAAATGAAATAAGGTAACTTCCTTGCTCTTTAACATTCCTGGAAGGGGCATTATGTTTTATGAAAGCCAAAGACAGATGCAAGATTGACCGAAGAGGGTAATGGAATCGACAACATTTGACTTTGAATACCTTGGAAATAGAATATATGAGCTTGCTGCTCTCAAAATTACAATTAAGAACAGGACCATCCATAGGGTGAGTAAGTAAAAGATCTTGTATATCAAGGAGTCACAAGGACAGAATCTAATGTCATACTCCCACATCTTCACAAATATATGTGGAATATAGGAAGCTGCCTTATAACCAGTCAGGCTATTTGTCCACCTGTGCCAGTATTATCTACTCTGGTGGAAAGCAATTCTTCAGGGTCATAAGCAAAGGTTTTTTCACTTCGCCTGTTACCTGACCATTTTGACTTGTGAAGCCAGGGATTGATCATGGGGACTTTTGCTCTATGTGCTCTATGGCTCCTTCTTATCATATATAGTATGTGGGCATTTATAGTAATTCTTCCACTGGGCTCTAGAAACTTCTTTCTGGTCCTGGAAAAGATGCTAAGGATATTTGGTCGGTCTGTGAGATTCTAGAGAAGGATGCATAGATTACTAGGAGCCATCATGGGTTTAGCAATAGTGAGTCATGCCAGACCAACCCTCTCTCTCTCTCTCTCTCTCTCTCTCTCTCTCTCTCTCTCTCTCTCTCTCTCTCTCTCATTTAGTAGACCATGGGAATGATCTTGGTTTCAGGAAAGCATTTGACAAGGTCTTACATGATATCTTTGTTCACAAGATGGTAAACATGGATTGGGCAATACTATTGTTAGGTGATGAAGCCATAGCAGGTTCAACAACCATATCCAATGAGTGTCATTAATGGCTCTGCATCAACATTTTTTAAAAATGATTTGGACAAGAACACAGAGAGGATGCTTATTAAAGTTGCAGATAACACAAAATGGGGAAGGATGGCAATGCCATAGATTTATTTATTTATTTATTTATTTATTTATAACATTTCTGTACCGCCCAATAGCCGGAGCTCTCTGGGCGGTTCACAAAATGATAGATGATACAATCAAGATTCAAAATGGTCTTCACAGACCAGAACACTGAGCTGAAACCAACAAGATGAAATTCAACAGAGATAAATGTAAAGTTCTGCATTTAGGTACCCCGAAAAGGTGCAAGTATAGGATGGGAGAGATCTGGCTTAGCAGCAATACATATGAAAAAGAACTAGGTTTCTTATGGACCATAATCTGAAAATGACCCAGCAGTGTGATGCATTGCTTAAAAAGTGAATACAATCTTAAGTTGCATTAACAGAAGCACAGAGTATAGATAAAGACAAGTAATGAACCTATCTGGGCATTCAAAACATACCTTACTTAACATGCAAGCAAGACTGTACTGTGTAGACCCACTGCCAATGCCATACACATTATGTACCCCTAGGGTGACTATTTGTATGCATGCAGCACCTGGTGAAATTCCCTTTTCATCACAACAGTTAAAACTGCAGGAGCTATACTAGAGTGACCAGATACAAAAGAGGGCAGGGCTGCATGCATACAAATGGCACCTGCTGAAATTCCCTTTTCTATACAACTGTTAAAGATACAGAAGGCCTGTCCTCCTTTTCATATGGTCATCTCCCCCTTCTAAGGTGCCTTGAGGCCCAGTAATGGGGAAAAGTTGGGATACAGATGATGATGATGATGATGATGATGATAAATGTCTCCACATACAAAGTGACTGTTCTACACATGTAGGCCTCCACACAATCCAGAACCCAAATAGCACAGAGTTCCAGATCAGATGGAGGCCTACATGTATACAACTGTATGCATATGTGAAGAGCTCAGACATCTTCCCAGCAGATGTCTGATCTCTACACATGGATGGTATCAAGGGGTGGTGGTGGTCATGAGACATGCACAATGTTAGGAGGAAGCTATGAGGAGCATCCCTGCTCCACACTTACGTGTTAAGGTAAGGTCTTTTTTGAATGCCCAAATGGGGCTATAAGTGCACTCCAGAACTCATCAGCCTGCATCTGGAGTATTGTGTCCAGTTCTGAGCCCCACATTTGAAGAAGAAATTAGAGAAAGTAGTGCAGGATGACTAGGATGGTAAAGGACATGGAAGCCAAGTTGTATGAAGGATAGTTGAAGGAGCTGTATATAGTATGGAGAAGAGAAGATGATGGGAAGACACCATAGCTATCTTCAAATATCTGAAGGGCTATCACAGAGAAGACACAGCAGACTTACTTTCTGTTGCTCTACAGCACAGATGAGGAACCTGTAGTCCTTCAGAGGTTGTTGAACTACAGGTCTCATCATACCTGACCATTGACCCTGCTGACTTGGGCTGATGGGAGTTTAAGTCTGACAACATCTGTAGGGCCATGGATTCCCTGAGTCCTGCTCCGGAGCACAGGACTGGAACCAATGGGTGAAAATGGCAGGAAAACAGATTTTAGTGAAACCTGAGGAGAATGATGAGAGTTGATCGACAGTGGAGTGCCTCAGGAGGCAGTTGGCTCTCCTTTGCTGAAGGTAGTTAAGCAGAATCCAGACCTTACAACTCTTTAATTCTATGAATGCCTGGTTTTAGCTGGGATATGATACTACTGAGTATCAGATCCTATTTCTAAGACCACCCCAGTCTGTTGGAGGCCACCAGAAAATGCTCAGTCAGCCCATATCAACATCCCCTGCCCATGGTAATGTTGATTGTTTACATCAGGGGTAGGAAGACCTCAGGCTTGCGAGATCTACTTTGTTTTTGTTTTTTATTTGAACCCTGAAATCCACCAACAGAAGCCAGCTGCAGAAGGCATACACTGTGAATCAAAGCAATCTGAGTCCAGGAATTTAGTCTGAATACAGAACTGAATGGAGCCAGCAGTCCCTCCACACACAAAAATCCACACCTGGTCGTTCCCACACCACAGGTTTTCTTCATTTCAGCAGTATAATTTAGGGTGGGAAGGGAGTCATTTTGTTGCAGCTATTGTTAAACAACTGGGAACTGGAAATGCTTGTGGATCTACCTCAAATTGCCCAGAGATCTACTGGCAGACCATGATTTACCTTTTGCCCAAAGTTAATTTACGTGCTGCCACCCTATGTTGATTTCAGCCCAAATCAGGTTTTGTCATGTCACTGCAGACATAAACTTATTTTGAGTGTTTGTGGCAGTGACAAAACATTATTTTGGACAAATTTAGTATGTAGCTGCAGTAAACACATCCCACACGCATGCATCCCTACCTGATATCTTAATCACCCACGTTTAGTTTTTTTTAACAGTTTTTAATGCTTTATGTGTGTATGTTCTGTGTTTTAGAATTTTAAATTTTGTATATGTGTTTTTATCTCAATTTTAGAATTTCTGTAAACCGCCCAGAGAGCCCTGGCTATGGGAGCAGTATATAAGTGTAATAAATAAATAAAATAAATAAAATATGAACTAAGGAAGTTTCAAGTCAAAATGAGCTACTCCTTTCCTGCAGCTTCTGGTGGGCCTATTCTCACATTTGCCGTGTGTGGTTGTGTGTGTGTGTGTGTGAGAGAGAGACAGAGAGACAGAGACAGAGAGACAGAGACAGAGACAGAGACACAGAGAGAGAACAGATCCTTGAAAATGTTTTCTTTTTACAGACATTAGTTATGCAAGTGTGCTGTTGGTGCAACAGCTGCACCAATGCAACTCTACAAGCATTCCCTAGAGTACATGACCAGGAGATGAGCAGTATGTATAAGGAATCATATACATTTCAGTTGTGTTCATTTACAAGAAATAAAACCAAATCAGATTATTAGAGACTATACAACTATTTAGACAATGGAAATTACCTTTGTTTTGATATGTTTAAACATATAAACAACAATACTAGCTTTGTCCACTAAGGTGTGCTAGACCTCCAAATATCACTTCCACTTACACACACGTTACTAAAAGAAGTGTCAGTACTTCTGCATTGTTCACTATTGTGTTTTTGACTACTAAACCATTTACACAATCATTTTATACCCAACATGTTTTGTCATGCAAGAACAAAAACATATGGCATATGGAAGCTGCTAAAACAAAACAAAAAAGATTTGTTTCCTTTGGGCTGTGCAGCAGGAATTGCAGACAGAGTAGTAGTACCTATGTTCATCTGTTGAAGCAAAAATAAGAAAGCACTCTGTGGCATCTTAAAATCTAGCACATTTAAGGCACAATCCTATACGTGCTTAGACAGAAAAAAATCCTACAACGCCTAGCATTTCTTAGTCACCATGGCTGGATGGAAAATTATGGGAGTTGTAGGACTTTTTTTAAAGTCTAAACAGGCATAGGATTGCAATATTAAGCTGTAATCTTAGCCCTCATCTATAAGATGCCGGGATTGTGCCTCATTATTTTTTAACCTGCATTTTCTGTGATTCAATTCTCCCACATCGTCATACTGCAGCAGCTACAGCAAGTTATCCCTTCAATTTACGGGGTGTGGGGGAATCCTGTTATACGATCCCTTCTGGAGTGAAGTTGCTCCACATGGGCAGGAACATTTTTTTTTTAAAAAAAAGTATCGTTCTTTATGTGCACCTCTGCATATATGCACATACAAGGGTACAGGAGTCTGCACAGCTGGATGGTTAAACATATAATTTAAAATCCACATACTGAGATTTATTTATATTAAAGAACTAAGGAAGATAAAATGAAATGGTGACATCAAAGTTCCGCCCATGATGTTGGGGAAGGTATGCCCCCAATGGCCAAAACTCGACCGTGGTCTCACGAGCCTTTGCATCTGTGCAGGTAAATACCTGCAGGATGCGCACACCTTGGTACCCAAAATGGTGATTGCTCCCATCTACGTATTCATCCCCCTTCATTTGTTCTGTGAAACGGCGGCCCACTCTACCAATCCGCAGCCCGGTTCACCAATCTGCGCAACATCGTATATACAATGGAGTGCCCAGTCTACCCCCTTAAGTGCTCTCTCTGTGAGAGGAGCAGCTTGGCTTGGCGAATTCTCTCCCCTCACCCTCTCTTTCTAGTCACCATTCTTAGACTTTTCATTTCACTTTCTAAAATGGTGACTGCTCTTCCTGGGCAGGAATAAAAACAGTGATAAATGTACTTCTCCTGTGTGTGTTATGTTTGGCACAAGGGACAATTTTTCCACGGACTGGGGTTGGGGGTTGGGGGTTGAGGGGATGGTTTTGGGAAGCCCCACCACCACCCACTCCAGCGTCCTGGCTTCACTTCAGCTGGGTGGGCGCCAGCTGATAACAGATGACAAAGAAAAGGTGAAGTGCTCAATTCCTACTTTGCCTCAGTCTTCTCCCAAAAGCAGGTCTATGACCCCCCTGGGAAAAGTGAAGCAGAAGTTGAGAGGGCAGGATTGCAGTTTGAGATTGTTAAACAAATGGTCAAAGAACACCTAATTTCCTTGAATGAGTTCAAATCTCCAGGGCCCGATGAACTGCATCCTAGAGTAATGAAGGAGCTAGCGGAAGAACTCTCAAAACCTTTGTCTATTATCTTTGCAAAATCATGGAAGACGGGTGAGGTGCCAGACGACTGGAGGAGGGCTAATGTTGTCCCTATCTTCAAAAAGGGCCAAAAGGAGGAACCTGGGAACTACAGACCAGTCAGTCTGACATCCATCCCTGGGAAAATTCTGGAGCAGATCATAAAGAAGTCAATCTGTAAACACCTTGAAATCAATGCAGTGATTACTGACAGGAACAAGTCCTGTCAGACTAATTTGATCTCATTTTTTGATAGGGTAACCTCCCTTGTGGACTGTAGGAATGCTGTGGATGTCATATATCTTGACTTCAGTAAAGCTTTTGACAAAGTACCACATGACATTCTGATTAACTAGCTAAAAGTGGGCTAGATGGAACAACTATTAGGTGGATTAACAGTTGGCTACAGAATTGGACTCAAAGAGTACTTATCAATGGAACCTTCTCAAACTGGGGAGAGGCAACAAGTGGGGTACCACAGGGATCAGTCCTGGGCCCAGTGCTCTTCAATATTTTTATTTGGATGAGGAGGTGCAGGTAACGCTTATCAAATTTGCAGATGACACGAAATTGGGTGGGATAGCTAATACCCTGGAAGACAGAAACAAACTTCAAAGTGATCTTGATAGGCTTGGCTCAGCAATACTACAAACAAGAAGGATCTTGGAATTGTTGTAGATCACAAGCTGAATATGAGCCAACAGTGCGATATGGTTGCAAGAAAGGCAAATGCTATTTTGGGCTGCATTAATAGAAGTATAGCTTCCAAATCGTGTGAGGTACTGGTTCCTCTCTATTCGGCCCTGGTTAGGCCTCATCTAGAGTATTGCGTCCAATTCTGGGCTCCACAATTCAAGAAGGACACAGACAAGCTGGAGCATGTTCAGAGGAGGACAATGAGGATGATCGGGGGTCTGGAAACAAAGCCCTATGAAGAGAGACTGAAAGAACTGGGCATGTTTAGCCTGGAGAAGAGACGATTGAAGGGAGACATGACAGCACTCCAAATTGTGTGAGGTACTGGTTCCTCTCTATTTGGCCCTAGTTAGGCCTCATCTAGAGTATTGCATCCATTTCTGGGCACCACACTTCAAGAAGGACGCAGACAAGCTGGAGTGTGTTCAGAGGAGGGCAACCAGGATGATCAGGGTTCTGGAAACAAAGCCCAGAGAAGAGAAGATTGAGGGGAGACATGATAGCACTCTTCAAATACTTAAAAGGTTGTCACACAGAGGAGGGCCAGGATCTCTTCTCGATCCTCCCAGAGTGCAGGACACGGAATAACAGGCTCAAGTTAAAGGAAGCCAGATTCCGGCTGGACATTAGGGAAAACCTCCTGACTGTTAAAGCAGTACGACAATGGAATCAGTTACCTAGGGAGGTTGTGGGCTCTCCTACACTAGAGGCATTCAAGAGGCAGCTGGACAACCATCTGTCAGGGATGTTTTAGGGTGGATTCCTGCATTGAGCAGGGGGTTGGACTCGATGGCCTTGTAGGCCCCTTCCAACTCTGCTGTTCTATGATTCTATGATCACTTTGTCCTGCCCTCAAAGCTATGCCCACAAAAGCCGAATTTACACCACCACCCCAGTGACACATAAGGGGTAAAGCACGGTAAACATGAAAGTTTTGGAAAAGTTGTTGTGTAATTGGAGGTACAAATATGCGCATTTTAGGGGTTATAGATAGGCACTGCAGCAACATTGTGGCTGCGTCATGTGTTGAATAACGGGAAAATGCAGAGGTAAGGCCCTTAGACTCGGGCCATAGCTAGACCTAAGGTTTATCCCTGGATCGTCCAGGAGTCGAACCTGTTCATCTAGGTGTCACACAGGGGATCTAGTGCTCAGGCAGGAGTGAACCCTGGATGATCCCAGGATAAACCTTAGGTCTAGCTGTGGCCTCACTTTCTGGGTAGTCAGCTCTATTGAACTCACTGAAACTTACTTCTAAGTAGACATTGTGGCAGTGTGCAGATGCATGCCCCTTTTGTGGGCATGCATCTGGGAGGGTTCAATTAATGTGTTAAATCTTAAAGGTACCATGGGACTATTTGTTGTTTTTTGCTGTGAGTTTCTAGTGCTGTTTTGACACTTAATGACATTTAGGATCTATTTATGTAATGATATTATGCCATCATTTAATAGCTGATGGAAGTTCCTTTTTGTTCTACATCACTTACAGCTTTCTCAGTTAACCTGTTCAGTATAAAGCCAGCCTGAGTATAGAGATTTCATAGTGGATCACATTAGAAATAAGATGAAGGCAATAAAAGGGATCTCAAAGTTTTAACAAGCAAGAGTAGGGGAAGGAGCATACTTGAATAGACTGACATTATGTTGTAACCTAAACGCAAAGAGCCGTTGAATTTAAGAGCATTTATATCACCTTAAAGTGGTAGGAAAAGGCTCTCATTTTCAATTTATGAGTCCAAGCAAAAATGCCAGTTTCTGCTACTAGCACAAAGCTGACTTTCCCCTCAGGCTCTTATATAAAATTTTACCTCCATGTCTGAGCAGTTTCAGCCAGTTTCAGTGTAGCAAAAGACAAAGGGCATCTGTGAAAATGTGGATTGAATTTCAATACAGTAGAATCCCTGTGTTGTTCCCTGCCCCCGCCCCCATGGGATTTTATTTTATTTTGAAATAAAGTTTTTTTAAAAAATGAGCAACAGAAAAGAAGAGTACACATAACAATACATCAGGATCTCTAAAGAAATAAGGAAACCCATGGCTTATCATTCTTACAGAGAAGTCCTACCAGTGGAGATGGGGAGATCTGAAAGCCCTACTGGGCTTGCTCCAGCAGAATGCATAAGAACATAAGACCCAAGCTGGATCAGAGCAAGGGGCTGTCTTCATAGCACCTAGGTGGCACCATTCCACTGCCAAACCCTGTGGTATCACTGGTGCAAGGTGGTGGCGAGTAATCTAAATGAAGGGAGGCCGTGCGGTCTTTCCGGCAACCATTAGGCCTGCCAGGCCTGCCCCCTTTCCTCTGCCGGGGAGAACAGCAACCAATTAGGACTCACCGTCTACCTGGCCACACCTCTGCCGCGACTGAGGAAAGAGGATAGATGGCAGATGTGGCGTACTCACCTTGTTCCAGAGAAAACAGTCAGGGTAAGTCCCTGACATTTTCTCCACAGCCTCACCAGAAAGCCCCGGCGTGGGTGAGTGATGACTGCAGCGCCACAGCAAACCCACTCTGGGGCTTTACATGTGTTTAGACAGCCCCTAAGGTACATCTAGAGGGAATCCGCACGTCGTTCCGAGATCGCTTCTAAGCGACCCCAGAGTGGCGTGAAAGCGAGCGTGTAACTTGCCTTTTGAAGAGCTGACGAAGAGACGTCCTTCCCGCCGCCGCCGCCGCTGCTGCCCCCCGCAGACCTCCTCGCCGAGCGGCGAGGAAAGCTCAGCTGAAGAAGGCGGGGTTGAGAGCGGAAGAAGCTCTCCACCCCGCGTTCTTCCCCCGAGCTCTCCATCCCAGCCAGCGAGGAGGGAGTTGGGTGGCGGCGGCGGTGGCGGCGGCAGCGCGAAGGACGTCTCTTTGTCGGCTCTTCAAAAGGCAAGTTACACGCTCGCTTTCACGCCGCTCTGGGGTCGCTTAAAAGCGATCTCAGAACGACTTGCGGATTCCCTGCTAGTCCAGCATTCTGTTCACACAGTGGCCAACCAGCTGGCTGTTAGAAACCCACCAGCAGAACATGAGTGCAACAGTGTTGCATTCCTCTGCTACTTGAGGTAGCACATAGACATCAGGACTGGTAGCCATTGATAGCCTCTATAGAAGAGCGTGAGGAATGAGTGGTATCTTCCTTTACCCTCCCCTTAATGTGTTCGCCTCCCATTGATGCCAACAGAAAGGAAACGGACTGCACTTGCTCCAGTGCTAGTGTAGTTCTCCCCCTTTTCAGGGGAGGAAGGTGCTGGGGGTTCCTGGGAGGGCTGTGGCTCCCCCGAATGCCTCCCTTTTGTGCTGTCTGACTTCAGAGTTCTGATGTTGGGGAAGCTTCAGCTGCAGACCTTTCTGCAGCCCCATGGAGAAAGTTTGAGAGATGCAGGGCTCCATCCGACAAGCATTTTATTGCACACTCATTACTGGACACTCACGGATTTTTCGCAGGTCCCTCACATGATGTCTGCCTCCTGTGTGCCTTCCGCCCCTTCTGGTCTTCCCTGTGTGACAAAAAAAACTCTCAAGGAAGTCCGATATAATTTTAAACCTGAGAGTTGCTGCTCTCTTGCTGTGTGTAGCAATTAGAACAGCCTAATGCATAGTCCTCGTGCTCATTGTTTACTTCCTCTTTTGCAAGAGGAAGTAACTGAGCAACAAAAGCAGGAGCGGAGAAGCGACGGTAGGGAGCATGTTTTCCCACGTGTGATGGAGCTTCCAATCTGCACCCACCCCCGATGGTGGATCTCTCTCCCCACCCTTGGTAGGGGAGATCTGAAAATTCCCTGTGCTCCTGAGATATCCTCCCAAAGATTTTAGGACTGAAGCTGTATACATCATAGATGTGCTTGTAGGACAACTACAGTAAAACAGGATAACCACATTATTTAACAAAAGATTGGATAGATATGTTTAGTCAGAAAAAATATATAGGGATCCGTACTTGACTGGGATTTGATCAAATGTTTGAAGGGCTTGCACACAGGAAATAAACTGAAACCATGGTGCCATAACATCAGACAGAAGCCATAATATCTTCCTGTCTATCTAGAATACCAAGAGACCTGCGATACTGCAGGCAATTTGAGGTATGTAACATACAATAATGGGGAATATGAAATACAGCCAGAATGTGAAATGTGGATTACAAAGGTTCAGATAAGTATTAAGAGAAAAAGTGTTAGTAGAAACATAACAAAGTCATATTAAATATACAAGAAGTATTCATTTTTTTAAAAAAAATATAACTATTCCTAAGGCATAAACAACAATAAATTATCAATCAAAGTTCACATAAAGCCCACCAAACTTTATTTAAAATATAAAGCTATAAACTAACAAAATAGTTTATTGAAGAACACCCACTGGGGCCATTTGGGAACTCTCAGAGACCAGCACAGGACTTCTTGCTGCCTGAAGCAGAGGAACATGCTGCTGCTGCTGCCCTCCCCCGCACATACCACTAGCATCCTCCTCTTCCACACTTCTCACCCAGTCACCACCACTGCTGCCACCACCATCCTCCTCTTCCCACCCCTCTTCCTTCTCTCTTTCTCTTCTACGCTCCCGCCCGCCCTCGGCTGCCACCTAACTCCCCCTCAGTACCTCACTGAGAAGTCCTTCCTCACAGCAAGGCATTGGCAGGGAGGTGGCCCTGGAGATGGATGCCTACTTCTCTGAGGAGTCCTCAGAGAGCTGGGCAGTGAGTGGGCGAGACTCTGGAGAGCAGTGTTGTCCACTCTCCTGCTGCCACTGGCAACTAACCTTTCTAATCCACAGGATCCTAAGACAGAAGCCTCTCAGCCAATCGTATTGGTCTTATATAAGATAAAATATAACTCTCCCTGACCAATGGTGTAGTGGAGCCAAGTCTTGCGGGGATAAAGTGGGGGCATGTTTTTGTTAGCAGGGGCACTGATGCCATCTGACACCCCACCTCCTGAGAATTCTCTGAGCTTAGCTGCAAGTAGACAGGTGTGGATTTTGTGAAATCTGTCCCGCAAGTGTTTCATGGATTATGTAGTGTCGTTTGTTCTGGCATCTGCTCACAGACAGATTTGAATCCCCCCTCCCATTATGTAGAAGAATACGCCAATAATTCCATAAGAAAGTTTGCAACAATTTTACATAATTTCTGTTAGTACATAACATTTGGCGTATCATCTCATTCCATCTGACTTTTTCCAATGCGTATTTTTCAGCATGGCGTGTGTCTCAGCAGAAACGCATATTTTCTTGAGAATGAATTTGCATCAATTTCAGGAAAGTTAAAAATAATAAAATAATCCAGAAATTGCAGACTCCACACAGCCTGAGGAGACAAGTCTACAGCGGATTCCTGAAATCAAATTCTTAAAAATACAAAAACATTTTAGTCCGGCTTGAATTTCTCCAGCACCCTTAGCTGCAAGAATCATCAAAGTACACAGAAAGGGTGTGGGGAGGGATGAATTTTCCCAGCAACCATATTTTGTTCCTTATTGTAAAGTATTTGGGGGGTGGCCTGGTCTTGAATGGGCAATTAAGACCCATTTGTTTTATAAAAGACCTGCTCCTGATGAAGATGAAAATTGCTAGAACTGGTTTGTTGATATCTGCCAACCCAGTTGCTCGCATTTTTGGACTCTCGTCTGGGGCATGATCAGTGTCTGCACTTCAAAATTTACCTCTACATCACTGCTCCTGACACAAGTGAAAGTAAAAAGAAAACTATCTTGAAATATTTTATCGTCACTGCAGGAAAACAGGATCAACATCTGCCCAACTGAGTTTTATTAACGCTTAACCAATTCACTTATGTCAGCCTGCCAACCATCCTGTAGGAGTTACAAATGGAAGTGACAAATGCGAGTGTGTCAAGGTGTCTGCTAGTTCATCATTGCCAGGATATCTTGGTGTCTACTCCATACCTTTTCTAGGCTGGAGCCCTCCTCCAGTGCGCAACTCACCACACCAATCCTTCACTGAGTATGGATCCCACAAAATGTACTATTTCCCATTGCTGCACTTAAGTATATGTAAGTTTAGCTGTACTTAAACAGCCTAGATAGACTCTTCCAGAATGTGTGGTCATTTATTTCATTCATACCTTAAATCCTTCAATGAAACTAGGAAACAGTAGTCGGCTATGGCTTCCTAGGTGAAGTACACATAGAAAACAAAACAAAACAACAACCATGGGTTGAATCCAGATTAATGCTGGATCAACTGCACTGTCGGAAGTGGGTTTCCCTTTCCCACTTTTCCAGGGCAGCCCTTCCAGCCCCCTGAAAATGCTACACAGAGTTATGTGATCCTGCTGAATGGAGTAAGCTGTGGTGTGTGATGGAGAGAGAGATCCAAAAAAATTGGGCAGCCGGACCTTCCATGGATGGGGTCCTTCCTCTTTTGACAGGTCCTGGATCCAACCCCATATATACAACTATCACATAAGAGAATCTATATAGAGATTACACATTGATTCCTGCATGTTAACATCCTCTGTGTGTAAATGTTGACTCATGTAAAGCAGCCCTGAATGTTCAGCTAAAAGGGATTAATGAACCAATGAAAGACTGTTTCAGATCAATATGACTACTTATTTCTGGTTTTGGGAACAAGGTCAGAATTTCTAAAGAAATTATTTCATGAAATGATTGATTTTCATAGTTGCTCCTCTGTGTTATGGGGTTCCTATTAATTTTCTCAGCATAGGTCTATCAGTGTGGGTTGCCCTGAGTCAATATGTGAACTTGTTCATAATACACCATGACATTCCAGTGAGGTATCTCCAGTGGAACTACGTGAGAACGTAAGAAGAGTCATGCTGGATCGGTCCATCCAGTCCAGCACTCTGTTCACAAAGTGACCAACCATCTGTTGACTGGGAACCCACAAGCAGGAATGCAACAGCACCATCCCACCTATGTGACCCCATCAACTGATGAACATAGGCTTACTGCCTCTAATACTAGATGAGTATCAAAAGAAGGCTAGGTGATGGTCAGAAGAGATGACTTTTTGGGTTCCCTCCCTCTAGCCAGGGGAAGAAGGGGCAAATTTTCTGCAACATAAATCAGTACTGGAGTTGGTTCTTAGTACGTATGATCATAATTTTGCCCCAAGGAAATTGAGGTCCGAATCCCTGGATCTTATTCAGTGGGGGCTGTTTGCTCCTATGTCAGTGGAGCAGTGAATCCACTCTGGGTTTTAATCAGAATCAGTCAGAACTATCCAAGGTTCTGAACCCATTTTGAGGCTATGGTTCAGCATTTTGGATAGTTCCATGAGAGTGCTGACTGGTTCTGACTGAAATCCGGAGCAGATTTACCACCCAACTGACATAGGAGCCACCAGCCTCCACGGATCTTATTGAAAATAAGAACATTAGAAGAGCCATGCTGGATTAGATCAAGGATCCATCTAGTCCAGCCTTCTGTTCTCATAGTGCCCAACCAGCTGCCTGTGGGAAACCCACAAGAAGGACACAAGTACAATAGTGCCCACTTGCGCATGTTCCCCAGCAACTGGTGTGTATTGGCATAGGCATACTTACATACTTCATTATTGATAATGGGTTTTAGATATGGGATTTTGTTCATACTTATGCATAAGAGTGTAACACCAAGAACATAACCCAGCAAAACTGAACCTCTGTATTTATTTATTTTATTTATTTTATTTTTTTAAAAAAATTATTTACCACAAATTAAAACATCTTACAAAAAAGAAACAACAACACAACATACTACATACATTTTGAATAAATGTTGAATACATATATATTGAGTAAATATTAACTATAACCTATCCTATCATACAATATAATCATTCTTAACATATAAGTGCACCCCCCACCTCGGGATCTATTCCTGCTTCCAAAATCTCATGCTTTCTTTTGCTGGCGGTTTCCCACTTCCCTTAGAAAACACAAATATTAGGAACTGTTTCCAAATTCCTTCAAATTTATTTATTTTAGTTATACCTTTCCTCCACTTAATATTACAAGTCAATTTATCATTAATAGCTATATACCAAACTTCTCTATACCATTCTTCAATAGAATATTCCCCCTGAATCTTCCAGTTCCTAGCTACCATCAATCGTGCTGCAGTCAGCAAACTCGATATCAATTCTTTAATTTCTTTTCCACATTTTAAATCTTCAAATAGTGACAGTAATGCAATTTTTGGTGTTTGTTCTATTTTCATTCCCACTATTTCTTCAATTTCAAAAAACACCATCTTCCATAATCTTTGTACATATTTGCATTCCCACCACATATGTAAATACGTTCCTTTTTCCCCACAACCTCTCCAACAATTTGCTGAATGCTGATTATTTATCTTATTCAATCTAATCGGGGTTAGGTACCACCTCCACAAAATTTTAAAGTAATTCTCTTTTATTCTCACTGACATACTTCTCAACACTCTTTGTTTCCACAGTCCCTCCCAGCTCTGTCGCCCTATTTGTACCTTCAAATCTGTCTCTCATACCATTTTTCCTGAACTATCCATTAGCCCTTTTTCTAACAATATTTTATATATTTCGCTCATTAACCCTTTTAAGACTAAACTTCCTCCTTTACATTTTTCCTTTTTAACTATTAACTCCTCAAACTTCGTCATTTCTCTACAAACTCTATTTTCTTTAATCCACTTTTTATTCCACTGTTCTAATTGCCTATACTCTAACCAAGATATTTTTTTTCCTTTAACAGCTCTTCCATATCTTCTCTTCTATTTATATCTCTTAACCAATCCTTTAATTTCATTTTATTTTTCTCTTTTAATATTTTACTTAATCTACCCTTCAGTTCCTCTGGGAAATTCTTTAACATTATTACCAGTGACAAGAGAGAGTTGCTCGGAAGCAGCTTCCCTTTAACTTTACTCCAAATTTCCCATTGAGACCTCAGGAGTGGATTATCTATACTTTCAACCCACTTTCTCCCTCCTTCCTTAAAAAAAACATTTTCCAAACTCATCTCTACATTACAAGTAATTTTATCCTCCATCCAATGAACCTCTGTATTTGACGTGACCGCAGCATATTTGGATAATAGTTAAAGTTGGCCATCGTAATAGTTCTTCCTCATATGCAGAGAACTTTGATTCACAGCAAAGTTTTTATGGACTTAAGTTTTTATTTTGTGCTGTGCCACTGTTGTTCTTTTCTAGGTTGCTTTGATAATGTTTTGTATTTTTAATCTTTTATAATCTGCCCTGGGAATGCTGATTGACCACTGAAAGGCAGGCAATACATTTTAGAAATTAAGAAATGAAGTTTTCATCGAGCATTTTGCATTCCTCTTTGCTTGATTGACCTTGTGTTTGGTTAAGACAAATGGTAATCAAAACATTTTGCCATCAAAACTATCAATGTTTTATTTTGTATCACTCCGTCTTTACCACAGAGGCCAAATGCTGAAGGAACCCTCTCTCTTTTTTCATCCACCCCGAAGTATAGCTATCACAATTCTCCATTCCCTGACCTTTCAAATGCAGATTAGTTTAGACATTTCCCTGGAGTTTGTTCAGATCCTGGTTTCCTTGTAGTCTTCAACATGAATAATTGGGTTATGTAAGTATGACGTGATGATTGTAATTATGGCCTTCATGTGTTAATGTAATATCCTTCCTTGACTGACTTGAGAAAATGATGGTGATGTACCACTTACTAAGAACATATTTGGCTTCACCTGATATGTCCAAAGTACAGTCATTATTGTTGGAAGGCAAGAGGACAGATTGGTTCACTTTGTCCAATGGTGCTGGAGTTTTGGAGCATGGCTGCTGATTATTGCCAGGAATTTCTATGCATTAGACTGCAGGTAATTTCCAAACCTATCCTTCTTCATAATTTTGAATCTGTTGACATTGGACTTCTGTATAAAGTCCTCCTTAAGCAACTGTATGCAGCAGCAAAGTCATGTATGGCACATAATTGCAAGTCTCCGAAGCAACCTTCTAGACAGCAGTGGATTGAGACCATTGCGGAGAGCATGATTTATGTACAAATTTCCTCAGCAGCTGCAATGAGCTAAGAACCTCAATTTTTCAAAAAGGTTTTGGGATGCCATGGTTTTTATTTGCCTTCTGTGTGGAAGCCCTTCAAGCTTTTTGTGAAATTGTGATCAAGTACAGCTTTATAGTTCTCTCTCTCTCTCTCTCTCTCTCTCTCTCTATCACACACACACACACACACACACACACACACACACACACACACAGAGTTAGTGAGTTTCTCTCCTTAGGCTGTTTTGCCGTGGATGTCCTACAAGGATATCCATGATATACTAAGGACTGTAATAAGTGATTTTTCTTTTCCCCTTAGGCATCATCAGACAAACATTTTATTGCATGCTTGTTACTGGGCGCTCATGAATTTCGCAGGTCCCTTTCATGATGTCATCTGCCTCCCGCCCCTTCTAGCTTTCTTCATGTGACAACCCCCCACACGGAAGTTGCCGCTACCTCCTGCTGTGTGGGGGGAAAGCGGCGCAATCAAGACAACCCCTGAATTGGTCACATGTACTTTTTTTTTACTTCCCCTTTCCTCTTCCTGAAAGAAAGAGGAAGTATGAAGCAAAAAAAGTGGGGGCAGAGAAGCGACGGCAGGCAAGCATGATTTCCCCCCATCTGATGGAGCTCTTAATCAGTGACCTTGTTATATTGTTATACTGTATTCTTACTTTTTGTGTGCCTGTATTTTAAATTTTATTTCAAAATAAAACCCCATGTTGAAAAAGAAAGGAAATAATGCTATTCTTTGTATGTAATTTTGAATTGGACTGACATAAGAGAAAATGCCAACCAATCCATTCCTTATAAAGGCTATATAAAATGCCAATAAATTGCTTATGCACCTCTCAGTTCATCAAAAAGAAAGGTTTAAGTGGAGCTATTCTTTCTGTGCTGAACTTCTGGATTGGCCGTGGACTTCGTTCTGACCCAGAGTATTATATTATCATTACGCACAGCAAGGGATGCTTGTTTAACAGGCAGTGCTTTTGTAAGGAATCTTTCATTTTGTTTTACAAAAGGAGAATGTGGTTAGATGATCCAACTCAGGAAGTCACAGCATTTTTTTTTTAAAAAAACCAAAACTGTTGGTGTGGTTTCCATTACTGCTGAGTGCCTAAGAGTAAAAATGGCAAAATCTTGGGGAATTTAACCTAAGGCAAAACAATTCAGTCTCATAGTCATGCTTACTCAGAAAATAACATGAAATATAGATTGTCAGGTTACAAGCAACAAACCAGCATTGGTCAACGCAGAGGAAAGGTTCCTGTAGCGACAAGGCAGAGATGCTTCATGTGGCAATACAGAGCCAGAACAACGTAGGGCATCTTTGCTGGTCACAGGCACCCCATCATTCCTATCTGTATTTGGGCCCAGAAAAACAAGGAAAAGCATGGAGGGTGAGTAAGCACAATTTGTGACATTGCACAACATCAGAACTGATCATGGGGCAAGTCAGTTAAGCCATCAGCCTTAGCTTTCAGTTTCCTTGCTTTGCAGAGCTTGAGCCAACATGAGGCAGCCTTAACTCTGGTCCCAAACTGGCAGGGTTTTTTAATCACTGTATTGTAATTCCATCAATCACAGATAAACCTACCCTCTTGCATGCCAAAAGATCCCCTAATAGCATCACCTCTGACTCATTTGGATTCAACTTCAATCCATTGACCCCTCACCCTCCAATCCACTCGATCACAGCTTCAGGACTAGAGATGTATGGCAAATTTGTTTCATTTAATTTTTGGTATGCCGATGTAGGAAGAAAAAAACATGCACCAATAAGCATAGATGCCAAAAAGAGAAATCAACTCTGGTGCTTGATAAACGTATTAAAAACTATTTTATTCTTAAAATCCAAAAATGCTCTGCTCAACGTTTCGGACGTATCGTTGAACTCCTTGGGTAATTTGAAGGAATGGCACTTCATAAAGTAGAAGTTTACAATCCTTAGCATGTTTACTTGAATGTGAAATCAGTAGGACATAATTCAGAGAGAATGTGTTTAGGATGGGAGCATTAAAATAAAATATACCATTAACCCATAACTGTGGGAAATAATTTTAAAAGGAAAGGTTGATTTAATTTATTTTCACAATGATCTCATATATCTCTCTGCATAGAAATGATGTGGGGAAATTACGTGTGTGTGTGTTTTGGGTGGGGGGAACTGACTGTTCTGGATTCCCCATGTCCTATTTGAAAGATACGAAGTTGACCATTCACAGGTTTCTTATTTGTTGGAGATGTTTTGAGGTTTTATTTGTTCATTTGCATAGGAGCTAAGGGTGCTCCAGAGACTGAGGAACAACAGTGCGATTTTTCAATGTCAGGTAAGATTCAGTAATTATAGTGCATCAATACCCAATGGGTTCTCCATTCTCCCAGTGAAAAAAGTCCTCATTGTGATACATTCCCATTTACTGTATATGTGTACACTTGCCAGTTACCAAAATCAAGGGGGGAAATGAATTTCAAACTCATCTAATGAAAAAGAAGAAACTATTTTGTTTGCTATTTGTATGAATAAAAAGGGTTTCAAAATCTGACTATATTTTTAAGATTATATTGCTCTATTTTCTAGAAAACAAATCATTTTTATATGATCCCCAGTGACCTGTGAGTAATTGAAAACATTTTAAACTGTAATTTTCTAGCAATTATTTCCAAGTGTGCTGTCGTTGTTCCAGCAGTACCTCGAGATTATTAGTCCATGGCATTTGCATTGAATTTCTCTTTACAATAAACTTGTTTTAAAGTTCATAATGGAAAGATTCAGTTTACTAAATAAACAACCCCAAAAGCCCCATGCACATACAAACCACATACTTGGTACTTATATAGAAATAGAATCCTATCTTTAACGCCAGTTGGTTAAAGCAGTGTTCCCCAACCTGATGACCTCTTCCAAATGTGTTGAAAAGGTCTATAATGTCCACCCCCAGAAATTTGCCATGGTGATTGGGAAAGATGGCAACTTTAGTCCAACACATCTGAAGACAACGGCCCCCGGTGACTGTGTAGTTAGGAAGTTACTCTTGAATTGGGAACTTGACTTGATGACTTCTTTTATATCCTAAATGATGGGAGGGGGAGCTCCAAAAGATAAGATTTGGGTTGTAGAGGTCATCCAGAGAACTGTTGTTGCTTAAACTATGTTTATAGAACAAGCCAGCATCTGAAACCAACATTTGATCCTGCTTGTTCTCACTAATCATTGTATAAACAAATCATAGTTCTCTGAGTTCAGACATCATGGAGAACTATTGTCAGTTTAGATTCAAAGTGGTAGCTTTCAGCATTCTCCAGTGGTGTGTGAAAGAGGAGAATGGGGTATGCAAGCTGGAGGCTCATGCAGGCTCATTCACATAGTAGAAAACCATGGTTTCCCATTACATCTGAATGAGGTCCATAATGATTAACACATAGGAATTTACTATTTTCATTTGAATATTTGCTTCTTCAGAAAACAAACTTTGTTCATGTTCTGTAATGTGTAAAGTTATTTTCAGGCTCATAACAAAAATCAGTTTTCAAATGACTTCAGTTTGAATGTAAAAATTAATAAGAATTTGACTCGCTACAGATTTTTTGACAAACAACCTAATCCCAAAAGCACTTGTGCTTGCAGACAGCTAAGTGAACTGGAAACATAACCTTTTCCCAGCAATCATTCTTGTCATTCTGTTTCACTCAGAAAAGTTGAAGTCTACATTAGCCAGGTTAAATAGGAAGTATACTTGTTATGCTCATTGTTCTTTTAAGCTCACGAAAGCAACAGAAGTTGTAGATTTAGTACAGGTGCCTTAGATTTTACTACCTGTCCACACCTCAGCCCCTGTCCCTTGTTGGTTTGTTTTTGTTTGGGGGCCTTAAACGTACTTGTTTTGCTGCTCCAGCCAACCAAATCCTGTGATTTCTCTCTTAAGAATGACCTTGTTGAGGGAGAAGCCACAGGGTATGGAGGGCTAAAACATTTCTTATTTTTTTTTGCCACTCCAACCCACCATACTCCATGTTTTCTTGGTCAAGAATAACATTATTGAGAGAAGCCATGGACCATAGCTGGCTGGAGTGGCGAAAGATACTCCAGTCTTCCATAATCTGCCATAATGGCATCTATTAACAAGGTTTTCTGGGCAGATATTAGAATGAAATGAAGCTGTTGAGTCTGAAAGTTTAGAAGAGTCTGAAATTTGTCAAGTATTTAATGCTAATAGATAACTTTTTACTTTGCACATTGTTTTACAATCTTTATTGTGTCATTATAAGGTTGCAGGGGGCAGGGCAAACTATGGGCCAAATGAGAGATCTCTGTTCAGGTCTCATACCAACTTTTTAAAAGCTTGAAACAGCTTTAAAAACAGAGGGTGAGGAGTACATTAGAGCCATGACCAGTTGAGGCTGGTGGCTCCAATTTGGATGGGAGATTCTGGTTTTCAGTCAAAACCAGCCAGAACTCTGAAGAAGCTATCTAAGGTGCTGAACCCATTTTGCAGATAGGGTTCAGCACTTTGGACAGTTTACTTAGAGGTCTGGCTGGTTCTGAGTGAAATCCAGAATGGATTCACAACCTCTCTAAAATCAGAGCCACCAGCCTCCACTGGCCAGGACACTGCAAAAAAGGTTGGTAAACTTCCTCCATTGCCATTTCCCTGACTGATGTCACTCCTAAGCTGCTTTTATCTCACTGTAATAAGCCTTCCCTTTCCCCTATAGTTTAAGGCTCAGAACAGCTTTCCCCATCCTAGAATCTTCAAAATGTGTTGGACTACAA
Organism: Elgaria multicarinata webbii; assembly: GCF_023053635.1. Classification (NCBI taxonomy): domain Eukaryota; kingdom Metazoa; phylum Chordata; class Lepidosauria; order Squamata; family Anguidae; genus Elgaria; species Elgaria multicarinata. Next base: position 81,596,433 of record NC_086175.1, read on the forward strand.
CTCTAATCATAATCTTTCATGATGCTAGTAATAGACCTGCATATATAAAAGGGTTCCAGGTTGTGGAAGGTTGACTTAAAGATTGAGTGGTCTGGCCACCTTCATTTTTTTAAAGTACCACATGAACATTCATCACTATATTAATCCTTTCATTTTCATTTTTATTTTTGGAAGGAAAACTTTTTAAAAAGTACATATTTCTCTGATGGGACTGAGGAGTTTTGGGGTCATATCATGGTGTGGCCAGTGAATTATATCCTCATGTTGTTTGTGTTTCACCCGGACTCTTCTTTCAGGGCTTCCCCAGATGAACAGGTCCATTTGCAATGAATGCAATGAGGATATTTCAATAGAAATCCGCTTCCCGCCCAGCTAATGGCTTGGGCAGGAAAGCGGCTGTTGCGAGTGGGAGGGGCAGGAGATAAAGGCGCCTCACGTGGCTCTGTGGAAGAGACACGTGAGGCTTGGGCTGGGCGGCGGCTATATAAGGGCCGCCGCGCACAAGCTCCGGCCTCTTTTGATTTCGGCTCCCACCCTCCCGCCTCGTTCCTAGTATGGGATTAGCCAGTCGCTCCCTTTGGAGGGAGGGCTAAGTAGGAATTTTTCCTATTATGGTTTTTGCCTACTTCATACTGGTGGCGTTAGTAGGAAGGGTGTGTAATTAGGTTAATTTGTGGCAGGGAATGTGCGGGAATTAAGAGTATTAGACAGGGACGGTGAGCACTCTGGCACCTTTTAAAAGGTGATTGGCATATCTGGAGGCCTGCTCCTCGGGGGCTCAAGTGCCAGGATATGGTATGCCTTTGGAGACCTTCCTGTCTTCACCTACTCGCTGTCGTTATTAGGGGTGTGCATGGACCCCCCCGCTCCGCTTCTCTTCCAGATCCGCGATTTGAGGATCGGGCCACTTCGCTCCACCCCCGCTCCGCCTATGTCTGCTCCGCTCTGCTGCGGAGCTCCGGATCCGGATCGGAGCTCCGTTTTTCACCCCCATAGGCTTGCATTAAGCTAAAAAAGTATACAACTTTTTTTCTGTTAAAGTTAGAAACCTCAAGTTTGGCACCATGACACCTCATGGATGTATACACACGCACACCAAGACTCAAGGCAGTCCCATCATCCCCTGATTTTTGGGGAATTTATGAAAATCCAACACCCCATTCACACCCCTTTTGATAGCTCCATCAATTTGCACGTTAGAAAGTTACCTCAAACTCGGCACCATGACAGCTTATCCAGGGATACACACACATGCCAAGACTCAAGGCAGTTGCATCATCCCCTGATTTTTGGGGAATTTATGAAAATCGGGCACCCCATTTGCAGACGTGGACTGTTCTCTGACATTTGGACAGATAAAAAAAAGGGAAGTGGGCACACTCACAGATGCCATCTAGACCCACAATCATGCCAAGGTACAAGGCAATCCCATCATCCCCTGATTTTTGGCGGGGCTTAAACCTGCAGACAGCTCAATGGGGCCATTTCAAAGGAAATCCCAACATGCCATGAATTGGGGAGCAGAGATCATCAACCTAATATGAATCTTCTTCCACACTTGAAAAATGGATTTGGAACTTCCAAAACTCCAAGTGAGTGCAGGAAGGACTTCTCCCCTGAGTCAAAGCCAGACACAAACCATCCCTGCGAGGCGGGCAGGGGAGGAGGGAGGGAAGGCAGGCAGGCAGCAGACATTTCTGGGGGCATAAGGAAGTGAGCCAAGGATAAGCCAGTAATGCATATAAAATGGAAATAAATAAATAAATAAATAAATGAAGGAGGGGTGGAATTAAAAGCAGCAGTGTTGCTGAATAAACAACAAGAAGAACTTTTTTAAAAAGGCTATATCTGTCTTTTACCAGTAAGAGGGGGACGTGCCCAGGGGAGGGGGAAGCACCTGCCAATTTGACTGGTCCTAGTGACCAGTCTTTTAAGAAGCAACGCTTTCAGTTCAACTCATGAAAGGCATTGCTTCACCACGCTACTCTCTTTGGAGGGCTCTGAGACCCAGTCTTAAGAAGTAACGCTCTCACTTCAACTCATGAAAGGCATTGCTCCACCGGGTTACTCTCTTTGGAGGGCTCTGATGGCCCTCCAAGTACAGGAGAGAGTGAGGGCACGTCCACATGGCATGCCCTAGGGGAGCTCATCCCCTTGCACCATATCTTTTCAGTTGTTCCCCAAAGTTAGGGTGGGTAGCAGTGCTCTCTTATTATTGGTTTAGTATATGATTTCAGGTTGTGTTTGTGCATTTGGTGGGGCTACTGTTTTAAAAAAACACTGGGAAAAGTCCGTTCAGACTGAGAAAGAGAAGTTCCCAGAATCCCAAGTTACCCATTTTGCCTATCCCCTCCTCCAACTTTGGGATCATGTGATCATGACCGGGAGCTGACTCTGCCCCTCAGCCCTTTGGAAAAGGTGTTTTTCCCGCCGGTTTTTAAAAAATTTTTAGGAAGCGAACCGCACCACGCAGAGAGCTGAGAGTAGGCTCAAAATGACCCCCAGCCATGACTCTATAAGCACAAGAAGTTTCAGAAAGATAGCTTCAAAAACAACACAGTTATCCCCTTTTCTTTTCCGCAATGCAATCCTATGGGCGAAATGTTTCAAAATGGCGATTGGATCGGTCCGCAGAAAGAGAAGCGCTCCGAAAATGGGCGCTTCTCTTCGCCTTGCTTCTAGGGGTCCGCGGTCCACTTCTACTGCGCCTCTGGGCAAGGCAGAGCAGGCCAATTCGCTCCTGCTTCTACGCTTCTAATCGGAGCGGAGCACATGCCTAGTCATTATGGCACTGGGCGGGGGTGTAGTAGGGCGGTCTCCCCACACTTACAAAGTGTCATATAAGCAAGAAGCCAGAATTTTCTGGCTCCTTGCTTTCGACAGTGGCTTGCCCTTAAAACAGACAAGAGGCCTGAGATAAGGTATTCCCACACTTTCAGGCGCAGATCCAGGAAGGGATGGATTCCAGTTATTTAAATAAAGCGGCCCTAGTTAACCCAACTCCTGTCTCTGTGTCTTTATTCCATGCTCCCGCTTACACTCGCAAATGATGCCTTCATCTTCACCCTTAGAGATCCCTAGATCCTTCAATGAAGTACAGGTTTCCTTGATTGGGAACCATAGGGTAGTACCCAATGTTAGTCCTATCTATTGAAATGAATGGGACTAAAGTTAGTTGTGACTAACTGAAGTCCCAATCATTTCAATGACTCTACTCTACGTGGTACTAACATTGGATACTACCATGATCATAAAAGGATCTGCAACTGGGTTATATTTCTAAAGGAGAGATACATCAAGAAAGTATATTATAACTACTAACTGGCCCTTGTATTTTCTTTTGGGGCAAAAATACAATAAGATGCACAGTACTCCTGCCAGAATTCCCATCCAGAAACAATATATTTTTAAAAAACAACAACATAAGAAATACTGAAACACATTTTTGAAAACTAAAAATAGTTCTCTTCTAGGAGTTGATCAAGGATGTATACTGCTATTCAGATTTAGTTAAAGGAGGATGTCTATATTATAGGCCCTATAGTATAGATGTTCTCCTTTAAGCCTATAGTATAGGCTTTCAAACTCCCACGATTTAAAGTGGAACATAAAAGTGCCACTCACTTGAGCTAACATGCTTTATAAACATCATAATTTTCATTTTTTTTAGAGATCAAGTGCATTCCATTGGCCCTGGGAGCAAACCAACTGTTTATGCTGCAATGGTGATTCATCGGATACAACATATTGTGGTCAACCAAAAGGAAAAGTAAGCTTTGACGCATTGACTCATGAATTTACTCATTCCAGTTCAGGAACTTACTCTTCTCTTTGTGGACATTCATGCCAGTATAGGTTTATGAATGAACATAAGTGAGAATTGAGATGTTCTTGGTTGAGAAATACCGTTGCCTCTTATTAGCAAGACAACTGGTGACTATTGTTGGGTTTGCCAGAACTTTTCTCTCTGGGATTCTGTCCGTGCTCAGAAACAAATGCACATCACACAAGTCTTACTTAGCAGAGCTAGTTTATTCACTTCAGGCTTCTGTGCAGTCCTGTTCAGTTCAGTTCCATTTTACAAAAGTGAGAAACTATATACACATCTACACAGTTCTTATCTACATTACATACAGCTGTGATTAGGCTAACCCAGCCTCAAGGATCTTTGGTATATTCATATCATTAACACCATGATATCTTAGAATCCTGGCAAGGTTCCCAGTACAGCTTCTATCTCAAGGTAATTGCACACAGATAGTCTTTCTCTGTTTAACCCTGAGATAGCCATACATACACAATTTTAATGACTAAGCAAGTATTACTTTTCATATACTTAACAACTATATCTCAAAGGGACTGTACTAGAACATACTATGTCATTGCATTGACCAAAGTCTTGGAGGACCTCTGGTTCATGCTTCCTTTGCAGCTGTGCTGGTGGCAGGAATATCATTCCTTTTTGCCCTTGATTGGAAAAACAGAAATTTAGTTGCCTAACAGTGACAGAGCAGAATAAAAATATTTTTATCTTGTGATTTCTTATTGTGATACTTACAGTGGTGTAAGCATTAAAGCTTCACTTTCCCTAGTATGAGGAACTTTAATAAAATATATGGCTCGCTAAACAAAAAAATTGTAAAGCATCACATAATTGCAGCTACAACAAGAGCAGAGATTGAGTTGGTGAGCCTTCTTTAAAGCCTTAATGTACAGGAATAATGTATTCGTCCAGTGCTTTTGCACAAGGTTTGAACCAGTGCTTGGAAACATCCACATAATCACTTTTTGTCTTATTTCCATCAATGGTGACTTTTTTTTTAGAACATAAGAAGAGTCATGCTGGGTCCACCTTGTCCAGCATTTTGTTCACACAGTAGCCAACCAGCTGCCCATGGGAAACCCATAAACAGGACATGAATGCAGCAGCATCCACTTACCCAAGTTCCCAGCAATTGGTATACCTAGGCATACTGCCTCTGATACTGAAGGTAGCATATAGCTTAGCTTGATTAATGGTTTAGTATGTTTTAACTGTGTACATTATTTATTGCTTTATACTGTTGAATTGATTTTCATCTGTACACCACCCTGAGATTTCAATAGGGGCAAGATACAAATGTTTTAATAAATAAATACATAATAAAATAAAATCAGGACAGGTAGCTATTGATAGCCTTATCCACCATGAATGTGTCCAATCCTATTTTAAAGCCATCCAAAGTGGTGGCCATCACTACATTTTGTGGAAGTGAATTCCATATGTGCTATATGAAGAACTGCTTCTTTTTATCTGTCATGGATTTCCCACCAATTAGCTTCAAGGGATGACCCCAGTTCTAGTATTACGAGTATGGAAGATAAACAGCTCCATATCCACTTTCTCCACACCATGCGTAATTTTGTACACCCCTATGATGTCTCCCCTGTGCCTCCCTTTTCACATGCTAAACAATGCCAGCTTTGCACTTAGGAGAGTTGCTCCAGCCCCTTGACCATTTCAGTTGACCTCCCCCTCCCTTTTTCCAACTGTATAATGTCCTTTTATAGTGTGGTGACCAGAACTGTACACAGTATTCTAAGTGTGGCTGCACCATAGATTTATATAAGAGCAATATGATATTGGGAGTTTTATTCTCAACTCCTTTCCTAAATATGCCTAACATGGAATTTGCCTTTCTCACAGCAGCCACACACTGGGTTGATATTTTCATCAAGTTGTCCACCACAACCCCAAGCTCTCTTTCTTGGTCAGTCACTGCTAGGTCAGATGGGATTCTTTGCCTCAATGTGCATCACTTCACACTTGCTCACATTGAAAAATTTTCACCCTTGAATTAATATGGTTGAGGTATAATGGCTATATGAAAACTATTTCAAGCCCAGATTTTAATTTATCATGTGCTGAGAAGTCTTCAGAAAGATCAATGATGGTGTATATTTTGAAGAAGAATACAGCCTTGAGATGTTGCAAGAAATCATATAGCGACATTTGCAAAAGCTTCAAGGCACACATGGAATCATAGAATCATAGAATCGTAGAGTTGGAAGGGGCCTATAAGTACCCACTACCACAATCTCCCGGGCCCAGGACAACTTAGTGGCTGATATGGCGGAGGTGGGTGCCCCATCAGAGCCCGCACACCTTTGGCAAGTGTTCAGACCAGGAATGTACAAAGGCCTTTCCATTTGGGGGTCAAATGTCAGGTGTTTGTGCAATGGAATTTACTGTAAAATAAGGGGAAACCACATACTTTAGGCAAGTGCAAGAGCATGAGAGTGCCTAGAGAGATCATTGAGACAATGAACAAGAAACTGCTTATGAAATTGAAGGTAGTTTTAAAAAACAGGGTGTGAAAAGCATAGAGCTCAAACAAGAAGTAATTGGGGGAAATGGACTCAGAGGAGTAAGGACAATGGGGAGCTCTCACTTCCCCTACCAATTGTGCATGCTTTCTTTAGGAAGTCTACTTTGAAGAACTGTAGATTTAGCCCAAAGATTTAATCCAATCACCCTTTAATTGAAAAAGAAGGTTATTTCCAAATGTTTGGAAGTCAAACCAGGTAAAGGAGAGAACCTTTAATACTTAAGTTTTTAAAATTATTTTTTAAAGTCTTACTACCAGATGGAAACAATTTAGAAGAAAATCTGGTAGGATATTCTTGAGTTTTGTTAATTTTAGCAGAAGATCACTGCTGCCTAAGCCAACTTTCCAGAAGACTGATTTAAATTACAGAAAAAAGAAAGGCGGGGGAGAACAAAGTCATGCACTAACTTAACCCATATGAAATGCAGAACCTGCAGTGAAATGGGAATTTACAATCCTGAATACTTACTATAGACTCAGCTCATTTTACACATATAACTCAATTATTACATATATATGTTTGCAGATTCTGCACCTCAACAGGGACAGAAAGAGAGAAGTGGGAGGAGGAAATGGACAAGTCAAAGAGGGGGGAAATTGTTACTTCTTACAGTATTTTAAAATGTCAGGCAAACAACATTGATCATCCTAATGTTTGGCATCTTTAGTATTCAGTCTTGAATCATTTCAAGTTTCATACGGCCACTGTGTGCGTGATAGTGGTGGTGGTGGTGGTGAGAACTCAACGTTACTCCCTATGAGCCCAAGTACCTTTCAAATAAAAGGAGAAAGTGGTGAATCAAAACAGAGATACTGAAAACCTGCCAGCGAAGATGTGATGAATTACCACATGACCATATAATGGGCTAAATCCTTCCTGTTTCAGAAGATTTTTTTTAAAAAAAATAGTGTCTGAGTCAAATTAATATAGAAACAAGCAATTGAATCATAGCCTAGGATAGTCATATCATGCAGTGGTGGGTAGAGACATGATTTATGTTTATTTTATTTGCTATATTAATATGCCACACTTCCTTATAAAGAGTTCAGTGCAGCTTACATATGATTCCCAAAACGATTCCCAATCAGTCCCTACTCAGGGCCAGAGCCCCTTAACTTCAATTGTTAAACTTTATTATGTGTTTCAGGCTATTCTCTGGACAATGATTTTAAGGAATGCCTCGTATTTTAAAAGGGGAGAGGACATGTATACCAGAACATTTTGGACATGTTGTTCATTGCCTGTAGAACAAAGGCTGTAGCACCAAGAGGTTGATCTAAGAAGCCAGGAAGATCAGGCACCTGCTTTTTGTTCTGCCACTTTCCCCAAAGGAAAAATTGGCCAACTTAACTGAATGTATTTATTTTTAACAATTCAAATAATTTGGAAATGGAGAAAGATCTATTCTTGCACATAAAGAGGACAATATACTTAGATTTGCCATTCCCGTTCCTGACCTGTTAAACATGTTTCAAGAAAGTTTGCTTCCAAACGAGTCTACCAAAAATTCAGAAATGGAGTTCCCAGTCCAAATTATAACTGATCTGATATTGCAGGGATTCAACTTTAATCCCATTAGCCATGTTCCAGGGAATTAGCCTGGTATTCAAGATATAGAAAAATACAGGTATAGAAAGAGAAAGATTACATCAAGTAATTCTTGGTGCCGCTTTTATTATCTATTTTAATCTTTGCTTTGTAAACTGCTTAGAGATATTTGTATATATGGTATGCAGTATATAAATCTATATAAATAAAAATGAAAAAGACCGTTCGTTACTGTCGTTATATCTCCGAAAGTTCTTCACCGATTGCTTTGAAATTTTGACACAGCGTTGCGTTCGAATACGCGAGCGTTGTTATGTAACTATGTTCTCTATGGGGTCAAAGGTTTGTCTTAAAATCGAAGAAATAGGCCTCCTCAAAACCAGTCCTGCTGATCATTGTGACATCACCAACCAGTAGGCCAATCCACTGCCTCTGCCTCCTCTACTATTTGCATGTTCTCTCCTATTTGCTCTTATAGGTCATTGTGACATCGCCAACCAGTAGGCCAATCCACTGCCTCTGCCTTCTCTCCTATTTGCATGTTCTCTCCTATTTGCTCTTATAGGTCATTGTGACATCGCCAACCAGTAGGCCAATCCACTGCCTCTGCCTCCTCTCCTATTTGCATGTTCTCTCACAATTGGCTGAGTGAATATAGATGTCACACCTGTGACAGTTACATGTTCTGAAGAAAGGTAACTGCCAGGAGTTTCCACTAACCTCATCACCGTAAAAACATCCTTTTTAAAAAACCAAACAGTAGGCCAATCCACTGCCTCTGCCTCCTCTCCTATTTGCATGTTCTCTCACAAAACTTTGCAATGGCACGCAGCTTGCAGTAAAAAAATTACTGAGCAACGTCATAGAAGGAACAATCTTGACAGGACCTTTCAAAGGTGAAGATGTCCTCATTCCTTGCATTCCTATGATTCCAACAGATATGCCATTTCAATTTAAGAGATTGCAATTCCCAATTCGATTGGCATTTGCAATCACCATCAACAAAGCTCAGGGCCAATCTTTAGAATTGTGCGGTTTAGATCTAGACACAGATTGCTTCTCACATGGACAATTATATGTTGCGTGTTCTAGAGTCGGCAAACCAGACAATCTCTATATCTACACAGACAATAGAACAACTAAAAATATTGTATATCCACAAGCATTGTGAAATTAAACATATTAGAAACACTTTGTCTTTTCTTTCTTTTCAATTTAACCAGACTGAGCCACAGCAACGCGTGGCAGGGTACAGCTAGTCTATTATAAATAAATAAATATTACACCAAGTGTAATTCCTGCTATAGCTTTTACAATAGGAGTCTTTGCATCCATATTGACATCAACTTCCATGATACTTGAACATAAACCCTAAAAGTCATCTACTTGAAAGTAAGATCCACAGAAAACTATGACTAAGAGCATGTCTACACCAGGAGGATGGAGGAGGAGGATCTTGCAATATGGTGATTGTGAGATCCTCCCCCTCACTCTTCATGTGGCGTGTGATGTCACGGGAGGACGGAAGACATTGTGGCCACCATTTTGTTTTTAAAATTGAAGACGAGCGCAGGAGCGCTCCTGTAAAAAAACAACAACCCTCGTGCTCCCTCCCACCCCTGATGGGCACAGAGCTCCTGAACAGCTCTGTGCCCCATGCCTGGTTCCCGGGTCCTAGTGTTTACTCGCGAGGAGCTGGGAACAAACCTGGATGGGATGGGACAATCCTGAGACTGTGGGAAAAGCTGGGATTAAAGCCATCCTGACTATCCCGGGGCAAGAGAGGGATCATCCCTCCCTTTCTCTGGGATCCCCTGTGCATCATGTGGAAACACAGGGATGATCCCGAGGCAATCCCCAGGATACCGCCCCATCTAGCCATGCCCTAAGTGCAAACAATGGGCAATATTCAACTCCGCACTAGTGCTAGCCTAAATTATTTATTTATTTATTTATTTAGAATATTTATATATTGCTCACCGTTGAAAAATTTTGGAGCGGTGTACAAGATAAAGTGAAAATAAAAACAGAATAAAATAGTTAAAACAAAATTTAAAAGAAGCAAAAACAGATTCAAGGGAAAGGAATATTAAGGAAAGGCTTCTTGGAATAAAGATGTTTTCAGGAGGCACCGAAATGAGTACAAGGTTGGCGCCTGCCTGACCTCCAAAGGCAGGGAATTCCACAGGAGGGGAGCCACCACGCTGAAGGCTTTTCCCCTGGTGGACTCCAATAGGAGGATGGATCTAGGTGGAACCACCAGGAGCAGGCCCTCGGATGACCTCAGTGACCGGGCAGGTTGGTAAGGGAGAAGGCGTTCTCTCAGGTATCCTGGTCTCAAGTTGTTTAGGGATTTGTATACAAGAACCTTAAACCTGGCCCGGTAGCAAATAGGCAGCCGGTGCAGTTCCCTCAGCAGAGGAGTTATAAATTATGGTGTAACATAGCAACCTCTAACACAATGACAGTAGCCTTTGTTGACACAATGGGTTTTCCAGGGAACACTGATGCACCAGCAAATGCAGGAGGCACTGTACTAGAGGTCACTTATGCTATCACAACATAATTAGCAAAAGCATCTAATTGGATAAAGCCTGATGATCCCATTCTTCAGTTCTTATAAAAAGGATATCTTAAATTCAGGATAGAATATCATAAAAGCAGACAAGACGGTAAACCTATATTTCTACTGCTTCATTTCAAATTATAGTTGTGGCTCATATATTCAGTGTTCCTCATACAAAATACTGACTCCATACAGAAAACTAGATGTCACAGAGAAAACTAGGCCAGAACCTTTCTTTTTTATATGCTCATTTTCTATGTGCGTAGAAACTTTTTGTATGAACCAGCTTTCAATCATGTGAGCTATTCCCACATTAAACTGAGATATGAGGATGTAAGACAACTTTGGCTTCAGTTGGACTTTCACTTCCAACCTAAACATGTACACATTAAAGGAACTAATTTCACTAGATCAAAATTTCAAAGTAAGGATGTGCAAACCCAAGTATATAGGTTAAACTTAGGTTAAACTGAAACGGGCTAAGCTCAATACATTTTGTACAACAGAAAAAAATAATTAAAATTGGATAGGCATTTGTGAAGATCTAAAATATCTTTCCAAGTAAAATGTGTGTACAAATTCAGCTACTTCAACTCAACAGGGATTTAGACTAGGCTATGTTTTTGTTGTGTGGAATATGAAGAGGAGCAGAACCATGCTAATTCTCTCTTTGTGTGTATAAGCTCTGGGTGGCCACCAAATCTGTTAACAGTATCTTCCAGAATAAATCTTGAAACTCACTTGCTCTATTTTGACTGTGAAGATCACACTTTGATAGTTCTTTAAGGCAACTGATACCCAAGATTAAATACATAAAATGCTATATTAATGGTCCCAAATGAAAAAGTAGGGAATTCAAGAAAGTTTGCCAAAGGAATGCATTTATAATCCCAATGCATTTGAATTAATTGTTCAAGAAATTAAACTTGTATTCATTTGGAATTTTAGTATTGAACAATGCCCTGGGGCTTCTTTTTCTGTAACTGGAAAAAATGCAAAACCAAAAATAAAAACGTGGAGAATATGGCTAGAGAACTATTTTGAAAGTAAACACCAACAGAAACGAAAGCTTCATACATTTTCTGCCAATATAATAGACTAGATTTAGAGTAGAAAGTTCAAAAAGAAGAAATATTGAAAAGAGCCTTTGGTAAATTTGAGAAATTTCACTCCTAATTGCTAGGGTACAAACACTTTAGGAACATGGGAGTATAACTATTATATGAGCTGAGTAGAACCTTGTAGAACCATGGGTCCATCTAGTCCAGCACTCTGTTCAAACAGTGACTAATCAGCTGTCAACCAGGGACCCACAAATAGGACATGGTGGAACAGCACCATTCCGCCCATGTTCCCCAGCAACTGGTGTGCACATGCTTACTGTCTCTGGAGATTTACACATTCACCACCACGGATACAGAGAAATGATTCTGTTATATTCACAGTGACATTTTTATTGATTTTGATATTTCTTTAAACAAAGAAATATCAAATCATGTTCTGATTAACAAATGTCATTTAAAGTAAAAGCAATGGAAATTTTCCCTCTCTGGTAAAATAATCTTTGCTATATCAGAATATGGTAACGTCTCACTTAATTTCTCTGGGTATTTTCTCAAACTTTTTCTTTACTTCTTAATTTATTAAAAAAATATTTCATATATTTTCTCTCTTTTTAGTAAATGAGCAGTTTCCCTGAATACCTTTATAAAAAGTTTTTTTATATAATCATATGATAATCATGTTTTCTTATGACAGTTTAAAGTCCCAGTATTATATTTACTTGGAAACAAATAAAATGTTGTCATTTCTTCCTATGTCTTGCATTCCTATTCATTTTATTATCTTTGGCACTCACCTCTGTTTTCTTCTCATACTTTGAGATCTTTCTCAAAGTCCCCCCTTCCCACTTTTTATAATGCATAAACTTTTTGGGGGAAATTTTAGACACTCTAGGCTCCTTGTGAGGTAGGGCAGGGTATGAATAAAAATAAATAATGTTCATGAGTGTACAGCTGAAATTGCATAAAACTTGATCAAACTCAGGTGAATCTGTGGAGGTGCTGAACCAGTGTCTGATATCAATAACAAAAGCGATGATGTTCAGTGAACTGTCTTCCTCCTCAGAGGTGTGTTCAGCTTCTTCCCTAAAGGCATCTCCTGGTAGGGATAGGGAAGAATCCTGCATGAAACCCTGGAGAGTTGCTGCCAGTCAGTGTTGACGATACTGGGCTAGATGGACCAGCAGCAGAATGCAGCTTCCTATGTCTTCAATATTTGGTAAAGTTAACAAGGTAACTTAAAGAAAAAGAAAAAAGTGAGCCAAGCAACACAACATTGGGCCTGTTCAGACAACGTGCTAAGCTTTGGTTAGGCTGCTAACCCTTTTGCAGAAAATGATTAGTGAGTGTGTTTAAACCATGGTTATGTAATTAGGAATGGTTCACGAGACACGCTAAGCCATAATGTTTAGTTCAAAATGTTTAACCTCCGTGGCTTAGCAATGGCGTCCGAACAGGATCAATATAAATGCAAATATAGTACAAGGCACTCTCTACCCATTAAAAGAAGAGAATCCTGCCAGAGAGAAAAGGGCACTAACCTTGGTCACTCTAGAAGTGTAGTTCTCAAAGTTCAAGACAATCCTAGTAGAAAGGTATGACCTACCACTAGATGACCTCCAATCCCAGAACCTTATTTTGTATAAAGCCCCACTATACACACACACACACACACACCACAGATGTTACACTTAGATTCTTCTGTTTAGGATTGCCGAGCTTTCCAAGGCCAGATCTACACCAAACAGGACAAAACACTATGAAAGCAGTTTTAAAACTGTATATGAAAATAGTGCACTTCAGTATTGTTATAAAGGAGTAGTGTAGATCCTGCCTAAGTGTATCTTACCTGGACTAGCTAGCATATCCAGAATATTTGATGTGGACTACAAGGATGTTAAAATAATTGGATGATGAACTTTCTCTATTGATTTTTTCTCATCCCCTCCCATTTCTACACTAGCTCCTCAAAAATATGTGAAGCTTTGCACATCACTTTCATTTCTGATAATTGGCTGATGGCATATTCTGAATTTTGGAAAATGAATTTTGGAAAATGACATATGCATTGCATTTTATTAATAAATATTTAAAACAGAGATGCAAGCTATTGTTCTGACAAGAGGTTACAAGCCCAGCATAGCAACTTGGGTACTTTACAAGATTATGCTATGGATTCAATCTCTGAAAGATTTTTTTTTAAATGATACACACATTTCTGCCATTAAAAATAAAACAAAAGCAGATTTACAGTGGTGTGACATTTTATTAGGAAAATGTGAGGACAACAGGTTTTACAATGTGCTTGGTTTGTGGGATAGCAAATTCCTAAGGGTTATTATAACCCAGCAAAGCACACATTCCACATCCATAGCTTGAAAAAAAAAGGTTTAGAGTGCCCTGTGTCATGATTCTAGTTACACTCTTTCACTGGTAGGTACTTTACGTTGCCACGATTCCCTTTTTATTGCAAGCATTCACCTCCCAGAAATTCAATGAATGCCAAAGTAGCTGCATAAGATTAGGTTCAAAAGACTTACACGACTTCAGCAGCTGGCTTGCTCGGCAAGCCAAATGCAGAATTATCAAGCTGTGCTGAACCATCAGGAGTGCTGCTCTTGGAATGCAGTGTTTTAGCAGTCCGTTGCTAGCGCTTGCGGTGAAAGGGATTTGTCATCTTTTCTTTTTTTCTTTTTTGTTAGTCTTCTTGCTGAAGACAGAAAAATTAAGTTTTCCAAATCAAGCTCTATCACCTTTTGACGATTTACAGTTGTCTTTTTGAGCTTTATCACACCAGGGTTATACTGTGCAATCACTGTGAATTGCATGCAAAGGACTCTGAAGCTTTCCACCTTATAATCTGCTTTGAATGTGAAGTACTCCCATGCATCCTGCTTTAATTGTGCTATAAAGGGAAAAGCCTTGCTGTATTTAGCCACTAGTTTTCGAGTGTATGTTCCAAGCAGCCACTGGAGAACAGGAGCAGGATTTGAAAAAAATTAAAGAAATGCTTACATCTGCATAAGCTTTAAGGATAGAAACATCAAAATCAGCACAGTTATAGATATTAAGGAGAGCTTTAAGCATACCAAATTTGAATCAGATTGGGTCATCCGTTGATTTTTTATAATTTTTTAACATTTCCCCCCTTAAACCCTCTTCCTGGTATGCAAAGCGCTGCCCCCCAGGGTACAACAACAACAACAACGAAAGCTAAATGCTGTGGTGGATAGTTTGAAGTAGGGGTGTGCTCCGCCTATAGCCCGCTCCACTCCGCTGCGGCGCTCCGGATCCGGATCAGAGCTCCGCTTTTTTCCCCCATAGGCTTGCATTGAAATCCAAAAAAGTATACAGCTTTTTTTCTGTTAAAGTTAGAAACCTCAAGTTTGGCACCATGACACCTCATGGAGGTATACACACGCATGCCAAGACTCAAGCCAATCCAAGCCTCCTCTGATTTTTGGGGAATTTATGAAAATCGGACACCCCATTTGCAGACAATATACAATTGAAGTGGGCACCCTCACAGATGCCATCTAGAGCCACAATCATGCCAAGTTTCAAGCAAATCCCATCATCCCCTGATTTTTGGCGGGGCTCTAACCTCTAACGCACCACCCATAACCCCAATTCACACCCCTTTCGATATCTCCATCAATTTTCACGTTAGAAACCTCAAACTTGGCACCATGATAGATTATCCAGGGATACACATGCATGCCAAGACTCAAGCCAATCCCATCATCCCCTGATTTTTGGTGAATTTATGAAAATTGGACACCCCATTTTCAGACATGGCGTGTTCTCCGACGTTTTGACAGATGAAAAAATTATTCACGTTAGAAAGTAAAACCTCAAACCCAGCACCATGATAACTTATCCATACATGCTTGCAAGTTGCCAAGCCTCAAGCCAATCCCATCATCCCCTGTTTTGGGGGGAATTTATGAAAATCGGACCCCCCATTTTCAGGCATGGACTGTTCTCCGACATTTTGACAGATGAAAAAATTGGAAGCAGGCACCCCCACAGATGCCATCTAGATCCACATTCATGCCAAGTTTCAAGCAAATCCCATCATCCCCTGATTTTTGGCGGGGCTCTAACCTTTTAATTCACCCCAAATCAAGTCCCATGCTACAACTACGTCAATTTGCACGTCAGAAACCTCACGTTCGGTCCCATGACAGCTTATCCATGTGTCCATATGGACGCCAAGTTTCAAGCCAATCCCATCATCCTCTGATGTTAGGGGAATTTATGAAAATCGGACACCCCATTGTCAGACATGGACTGTTCTCCGACATTTTGACAGATAAAAAAACTTGGAAGCAGGCACATCCGCATTCATGGCAAGTTTCAAGCAGATTCCATCATCCCTTAATTTGGGGGGGGGGCTTTAACCTCCAATGCACCACCCCTAACCTCAATTCAAACAAACACCCCTTTTCTATATCTCCGTCAATTTTCACGTTAGAAAGTAAAACCTCAAACCCAGCACCATGATAACTTATCCATACATGCTTGCAAGTTGCCAAGCCTCAAGCCAATCCCATCATCCCCTGTTTTGGGGGGAATTTATGAAAATCGGACCCCCCATTTTCAGGCATGGACTGTTCTCCGACATTTTGACAGATGAAAAAATTGGAAGCAGGCACCCCCACAGATGCCATCTAGATCCACATTCATGCCAAGTTTCAAGCAAATCCCATCATCCCCTGATTTTTGGCGGGGCTTAAACCTTTAAGTCACCCCAAATCAAGTCCCATGCTACAACTACGTTAATTTTCACGTTAGAAACCTCAAACTCGGCACCATGATAGCTTATCCAGGGATACACATGCATGCCGAGACTGAAGCCAATCCCATCATCCCCTGATTTTTGGGGAATTTATGAAAATCGGACGCCCCAGTATCTCAGGGATTTAAAGCTGCAGACAGCTCAATGGGGCCATTTCAAAGGAAATCCCAACATGCCATGAATTGGGGAGTAGAGATAAACCTAAATATGAATCTTCTTCCACACTTGAAAAATTGATTTGGAACTTCCAAAAGTCTAAGTGAGCACAGGAAGGACTTCTCCCCTGAGACAAAGCAAGACACACACAAACCATCCCTGCGAGGCGGGCAGGGGAGGAGGGAGGGAAGGCAGGCAGGCAGCAGACATTTCTGGGGGCATAAGGAAGTGAGCCAAGGTTAGTTTCAAAGCCAGTAATGCAAACCATCCCTGTGAGGTGGGAGCAGCACAGAGAGATGCCTTTTCTTTTGCATCCCATAACTAGGAGGCTAGGAGAATAAGAGTAAAGCTTTGTGATCCTTGCTTCAGAGTTTATTGACTGAACTGTGATCACAGCCATTACTAAACAACAAAATAATAATGTTAATAGCAGTACTAATTAATATTAATAGCAATAATAATAAAAACAACAACAGCAACAATAAGGAGTTGAACCACAATGAAAGCCTGCCTGACTTCACTGAAGAGGAAAAGCTATGGGGTGTATGTAATAAATAAATAAATAAACAAACAAAGGAGGGGTGGAATTAAAAGCAACAGTGTTGCTGAATAAACAACAAGAAGAATTTTTTTTAAAAAAAGCTATATTTGTCTTTTACCAGTAAGAGGGAAGTGGACGTGCCCAGGGGGAGGGGGAATCATTGCGCCAATTTGACTGTCCCTGTCTAGGGACCAGTCTTTAAGAAGCAAACTTTCACTTCAACTCATGACAGGCATTGCTTCTCCACTGGTTTACCTTTGGAGGGCTCTGATGGCCCTCCAAGGACAGGAGTGTGCACTGGGCACGTCCACATGCCCTAGGGGAGCTCATCCCCTTGCACCACATCTATTCAGTTGTTCCCCAAGGTTAGGGTGGGTAGCAGTGCTGTGTTTCCTATCTGTTATTTATTTGCTTAGTATATGATTTCACGTTGTGTTTGTGCATTTGGTGGGGCTACTGTTTTAAAAAACACTGGGAAAAGTCCGTTCAGACTAAGAAAGAGAAGTTCCCAGAATCCCAAGTTACACGTTTTGCCTATCCCCTCCTCCAACTTTGGGTTCATGTGATCATGACCGAGAGTTGACTCTGCCCCTCAGCACTTCGAAAAGGTACCTTTTCCTGCTTTTTTTTAAGTGATTTTAAAAAAAATTCTAGCAAGTGAACCACACCACGCAGAGAGCTGAGAGTAGGCTCAAAATGACCCCCAGCCACGACTCTCTAAGCACAAGAAGTTTCAGAAAGATAGCTTAAAAAACAAAACAGTTATCCCCTATTCTTTTCCACAATGCAATCCTATGGGCGAAATTTTTCAAAATGGCGATTGGATTGCGCTGCGAAAAGAGAATCGCTCAGCCTATGGGTGCTTCTCTTCGCCATGCTTCTACGGGTCCCTGGTCCGCTTCTACTCTGCCTCTTGGCAAGGCGGAGCAGGCCAATTCGCTTCTGATTCTCCGATTCTAATCGGAGCGGAGCACATCCCTAGTTTGAGGTGAACAGGTACATGGGATGAAGCTTATAGGCTGTTTATCAAGACTGAACTGTAGGTCAGAGGTGAGTTCGAAGCTAGGAAGTGAACTGCAGGAATGCATCAAATCCAGTGGCATCATGTGCCAAGGAAGGTCCCAGCCCAAACAGGAAGTCTTCTATAGCATATCCTGTCCAGGAGATCCTAGTGGTCAGCCAGGGTCAGTGGGACAGATCCAGAGGTTGAGAGAATGTCTCTGCCATGAAGATCTTCTGATACCTCCCCTCATGAGCTAGCTGTATACAGAACTAAAGGTTCCCTATTCTAGTTCTGAAAGCTGCTGACTTTTCTTTCACAAGTGACAGTGAGACTCAACTCCCATGCTGCCTTTTGACATGGCAATTTTGTCATATTACTTTGATGGCACCAGAAACAAAGCTCCACAAGGTGCACTAGGGCTTATTAAGCAAAATAATACACAAGGGAATGAGCTACTACAGAAAGATATGGAATTCCCCTTGCACACATCTCTTTGCTCAATTCCTCATTCAGCTAAGACTATATACTCAGAATCCTGCTTCTGTGCATACTCCTTCTCCTAGCTGGATTGGGGCAATAATCTATTTATTTACAGCATTTAGACACAACACTTTAGCCAAAAAAGTCTCCCAGAATGTCTTACAGAGACAAGAAGCATGATAGTCCTTGCCCTCAGGCAAATGAAATAATCATAATCATAATAAAATAATAATTTCTTACCCACCTCTCCATTTTGGTTGAGGCAGGGAACAATAGTAAATATAAAATACATAAAACTGAATTAAAACATAATATACATTGTTAAAACATCCTAAAAACTGTCTAAAACATCCTAAAATTCCCCTGGATAGACCTGCTGGAAGAGATCAGTCTTAATAGCTTTCTTCAATGCTAATAGACTGTCAAGTTGACGAGTCTCCTCTGGCAGACCATTCCACAGTCTGGGAGCAGCAGAAGAGAAGGTCCTCTGGGTAACAGTAGGGTGACCATATGGAAAGGAGGACAGGGCTCCTGTATCTTTAACAGTTGTATAGAAAAGGGAATTTCAGCAGGTGTCATTTGTATGCATGCAGCACCTGGTGAAATTCCCTCTTCATCCCAAGTTAAACCTGCAGGAGCTATACAGATACAAAACAGGGCAGGTCTCCTGCTGCTTTAACTGTTACAATGAAGAGGGAATTTCACCAGGTGTTGCTTGTTTACAAATGACACCTGCTGAAATTTCCTTTTCTATACAACTGTTAAAGATACAGGAGCCCTGTACTCCTTTTCATATGGTCACCCTCGGTAACAGTTGTCAGCCTAACTTTGACTGACTGAAGTAGATTCTTCCCAGAGGACTTGAGTGTGTGGGGCAGATTGTACATTTTATGATATGACATGGAAGGAATAAAGGATCGGGAGGAAGTGAGGATTTATATAATAAAAATTCATTCTAAAAGCCATTCTGAAGAGAAGATGATGGTGAGATTTGCCTCCTCTTCCTCAGAGGCTCACATGTCTCGCCAGCACATAGACAAAGATGTAGCAATGCAGAAATGTCCTGCCCTGGTACAAGCAGTTAGAAAAGGGAACTAACATTTGTGCATCCTTATTGATACTTGACACAGACAAAAGGCTCATGTAGGGTATAATCTTATGCACACTTAGATTTGAGGCTGTGCTTCATTGAACAGAGTTGACTTACTTTGGACTAAATGGGCATATGAAAAAAGGATTGAAATTGATTGTTGGTTTTTATTGTGATCTTATTCTGTTTTATTGTTTTGATTCATTGTTTTATATTTTGTTTGTAAGCTGCCTTGGGAATTATTTCAGCTGAAGGGTGGTACAGAAATGCCCTCAAATCAATCAATAAGTTCAATAAAGAAAATTGCCAAGGTAATATATCTATGTCATTCTCACTCTTTCTATCACCCAACACAAAATATTGTGTATTTTAAGTTTGGGTCGATTAATACATAGCTCCAATAGCAAATTGATTGTAGCTTAAATGGGGCCACACAGAAACAGACAGAAGCATCTCATACTTGGGGGAACCCCAAGCACAACAGGATAACATGTAGATAAATGACTAGTTACCCCATGGAATGATAGGGCTACCTTCTGGAATCATGGGTAGAGTTAGAGTCAATAGAAAAAGTCAACTGTAGAAGTGTGAGTTGAGGAGGACAGTTTGTGAGAATACAGAGAGACAGTTAATTGATTAGAAGAAAGGGTCAGGAGAGGAATGAGAAAGGAGATGGTGGTTTCAGAGAATGGAATGATGGTACAAGGCTGGTGGTCAAGAATGCTGTCAAAGAGGAAAGTCAGTTATGTTAGCTTAGAGTATTACAACTATTTGTTATTCTGTATCAAATGACTGTTTGTTCTGGCTGATACGTTCCATATATGTTTACTCATTTAACTATCTGTGTTCCTTCTGGTCTGGGTGGATTCTAGGAATAACATATCTCACCCCACATGACTTGTTTTGAATTACACAGCCAAGTATATAAAAGGGAGAGTCCTACTGCTCTCTGCAAATCAGGGCCAAATAACATTATATAAAGTATAAAACCATTCACAATAAGGGCATAAAGCAGAAACATCACACAGCAATATATATCTAAAACAATTTAAAACCATCAGCCAGAGACAATCCAGGACAATCCTTCTTAAAAGCCACCCACCCACACCCTGTGCTAGCATCCCAATCTGGATTGGAGGTCTTCTGCTTATTCGAAAAGATGTAGGTGTTAGATACCAATTTGAAGTAATACCTCATTTGGCCCCTGGTAGGTGGTGGCAGCACCAGCTTATGAGGAGCAGGAGGAGATATTTGACGATCCCTGGACTCAGCAGAGTGACTTACCCAATGACATGTAGGAGACAGAGCTTTGTAGGAGACTCCTAAAGTTTCACACCAACGTTTGCAGAAATAAAAAATCATCGTCGTCGTCATTGTCATCATCTAGAGGATCATCACTGCCCCTCCCATGAACAGCTTCCTATACATGGAATATAGAGTGGCAGTTGGAAAAGAAGAAAAGAAAAGAATCAGAACATGTGGAGGGGGATTGAATGTAATATCTGGAGGGAATGGCTCGCAAGTTCCTGAATTATTTATTTATTTATTTATTTATTTATTTATTACATTTATATACCGCCCCATAGCCGAAGCTCTCTGAGAACTTTTAGGATCGAAGATCAGTCCTGGTTGTAGGAACAATTTCATTTCACTCAAAAATCATTACTTAAGAACATAAAAGTAGGGAAGAAAATAAAAACCAGATTCATAAAACAAAAAACACATCCACATGGTTTCATATGATTTCTAAAGGTATCCTCCCCACCACCACACACAAACCACCATCAAATCACATGACACAGATGCCTCCACAGACTGAACCATAAAAATCATGGACCCAGCACTTGTAGGTGGCACCATGGGACAAAAGCATGGATCCAAGGCACAACTCCTTATGGACTCTCCTTATTTTTTACAAGCAGAATACCCAAACCCCCATCACGTCACATGGCACATCTGTCTCCACAGAATGAATAATGGAAATCATGGGTCTACCACTCGTTGGCACCACCTCAGAAAAAAAAACTTGTAAAGGGCCCCTTTTATGCCTCCAGTCTTGTGCAAACAGCCATTTAGGGCAGCCATTGTGTGCATGATGAGATCTCCACACTTCGGGGAGCCCAGCTTTTACAGAAACTGCCAGCTCACAGCTGGATGGCAGGGAGAAGCAGGTGGCTTCTGGCACTCACAGACTGCATGGGACTTGATGAGTGGGCACATGAGCGCCCCATGGCTCGGTGAACCAGGTCTGTGGTTCCAGATTGGGGGGGGGGAGTACTCGCCAGATTCCCAGACCTATCCAGAGCCCCATAACATCCTTAAATCCTCCAAACAACAATCAAATCACAGGGCACATCTGCCTCCACAGACTCAACCGTACGAATCATGGATTTGGCACTCATGAACACTGTCACAGCAAAAAAAAAAATGGCTCCAAGGCTTGGGTCCTTATGATTTCATATGTTTTTTAGCGGGAACACCCCCTAAACCACCATCACTTCACAGAGCACATCTGCTTCCAGTGAATGAACCATGGGAATCATGGATTTGCCACTTGTTGGTGCTGCCATGGTGCAAAAACGTGGATCTGAGGCAATGATTGTTATGTTTCTTACATTGCCATGTGATTTGATTGTGGTTTGGGGTATTTTATTTATTCATTTTATTTTATTTATTACATTTATATCCCTCCTTTTTTCCTTCAAGGAACCCCAGGCGGCATACATAATCTTCCTCCTCTATATGTTGTCCTCACAACAACCCTTTGAGGTAGGTTGGGCTGAGAATAAGTGACTGGCCCGAAGTCATCCAGTGAGCTTCCATGGCCAAGTGGGGACTAGAACCCGGATCTCCTGACTCCCAGTCCAACACCTTAACCACTACACCACACTGGCTCTCAGTGTGTATTTTGCTTATAAAAAGCACGGAGACCCATGAGAATCAAATGCTTCAGATCCACATTTTGTGCCATGGCAGCACCAAATTTAACAGCTTGGGAATCCTTTTCTGAGAATTAACTAAACTTTGACTGGGTTACTTTTAACTGTAGGTGTCATGTTTCTAATCCCTCCTGCTGTGATGTGAGACAATAAAGAGGTCTGCTAAGTAATCTATAAAACTTTATTGAAGAGAGTGCAAACACTAGAAACTAGGGCTGTGCACGGACCCCGCTTTGTGGCCCGATCCAAAACTTTCGGATCAGGCCCGAACCACTTCGGGTCAATCCGACCCTCCCCTGCTCCACTCTGCGGAGTGAGATCCAGAGGGGCAGATCAAGATTTTGCCCCCACTTCCCTACTTACTTGCCTCCATGGCAGATGACGGAGGCAGGTAAGTGGTAAAGGGGGGACAAAATGGGGGCAGAATAAGCCCCCCTCTCCCTTTACCTGGCTCTGCCGCCATCACTGCATGGTAAGCCCCCCTCCCCCTGCCTGCTTTGAGGCCTGGACCTCAGCTGAAGCCTGCGCCGGACCGCGACAGACACAGGTAAGCCTCCTTCCCCCCTTACCTGGCTCTGCTGCCGTCGCCGCACAGACTGCGGCAGCTCCAGGTGATCCCCCTCCCCCCCACTTACCTGCATTCAGAGATCCGGATGGAGGCTAACCCCGACCTGATTCAGATCCGCCTTTGGCAGAGGCAAATTGGGCCGCTCCGCTCCCACTTCTATGACCTGAAACGGAGCAGAGCACAGCCCTACTAGAAACTTTCTTCTAGGCTAAAACTTGGCTGACTAAGCTAGACAATTGTCTTTTCAATAAAAGGGAAGGTCCCCCCCCTCCCCCTGAGCTACTTGAGGGAAGATTCCTCTGAAGAAGGTTTTGGAGAGAAGCTAGCTGAGCTGATAGCTTCTCGCCTTCTTTTAGCTTCACCCATTTGAGTCTGCAGCGGACTCTGGGATCAGTCAACTCTGAAGTCTCTTCCCCCTCTGAGGAAAGCTGAGTTTCCAAAGACTCTGAGTTATTAGTGTTTTCTCTGATAAAGACTGGTGAAGATTTATTCCTGGCTCCTGAAGAGCTTGGGAGAATCTTCTCCCCCACTTCTTGTGTTGGCTGGTACATTTCTAGTTCTGTTTCTTGTGGTTCAGAATCTGATTCCAATTGATAGCTTGTTACTCCTTCCCCCACGCTAAGGGAAACAAGCTTGTTCATAACAGTAGGTGTCTCCTAATCCCTTCATGATTTGTTTACAGGCCAAATGTTACTGCCACAACACTGTACTTTAGCCTGCACCTGTGTTTCTAAAGGTGTATGGAGACTTTTTGTGTTCACATTTGATTTTGCTCCAATTTGCATTTAATTATGTTTGTTCAATTATACTTGACATTTCTGAAGTTAAAAACAAAACTGTATAGTTCATTTTAAATGAAATATAGCCTAGTTCTTTTTTGAAAAAGCAGCTTTATGTACATAAATAAACTCCTGATTTTGAATTATAGTGAAAAATATTGTTATTCATGGAATCTGCATGTCAAGAGCTTTCCAGTGAAGTGTTTCATGAGAATCAGTCAACTGGAAGGCAGTAAAAAAGAGATGACCAACTAACTCCTGATTTTGAATTAATATATATTTACTGAACAATGTGTTTGAGATGGATGGCAGCAGAAATGTCACCTGCAGGTTCAGCCAAGGGAACAGAAAGGTTTATGGCAGAGGTGCAGAACCTCAGGCCTAGGAGCAAATCTAGCCTATCCCCACACCCCCACACTGCAGCCCTCCTGGGTCCCTCCTTTTTCCTTTTTCTTTTTTAAATTACATTTTTATACCGCCCAATAGCCAAAGCTCTCTGGGCGGTTCACAAAAATTAAAACCATAATAAATCCTTCCCCTAGCCTAACCCCTTTCCCCAAACCACTGATCATTTGGTGACTTCCCAGGTTTTGGGTGAGGGGATTGTTTAGAAAGGCAATTAGCAGAGAAAACAAAAGTCAAATCCGAATGAATAATAAAGGGACCACGCCTGACTTTAATGAAGAAAAGGTAAAATGGTTCAATTCACAAATGTTCTATTATACAGGCAGGAGTAGGGTTGGTGTGAACATCTGAATGGGTCTGAGAGGCCGACACCCCCCTCCCACATAGGGCCTCCCAGACACAGTCAAGCACCCAAGCATGGACCACTGCTGAGCGCTCTTGAGGATGCCCACAGATGCCCACAAAATCGCACATGAGAACATGGGTGCTTTGATAGCCAGCAGGGGCAGGAGTGCTATTGCCGCCTCCACTCACCAAATGCTTGTTCTTTCCTAAGGAAAGAACAAATGTCTGGGGTGGAGTGGCAGCGACTCCCGCCCCCACCTGTTCTGAAGGGCTTCAGAGCCACAGGGAGCAGAAGTCCCGTGCCCCCCCAGCTGTCAAGCATTTCTCCCCCTAGCGTAAATGGTGGCTGAGAAGGCCCCGTTTATGCAACAATAAAGGCACAAATGGAGCCATAGCTCCTTTAAACTTGTGTAAATGGGACCTTTAAGGCTGCCATTGGTACTGGAGGAATGCACAATTTACAGAGGCTCCTGAAACTGTGTACTGTTATGTCAGTGATGGCTGCCATTGATGCAGGAAGGGTGAATTGCACTATTTTGGCAGGCAGGCAGCTGCCGAGTGCTAGCCAGGCCAAGCTGAGCTTCAGAAAAAGACACATGATGCCCAGAAGCACTTGCTGATGGCTCTAGAATGGTTAGTAGTCTAACCCATGGCTAGTGTGTCATCTGAACAGGCCCATTGTGGGCTATAGAGATCCTCAGGCTAGCTGTGGTCAAAATTCCCATGAATAAACTAACTGAAACACTGCCCTCTTCCAGGAACTTGCAGACGAGGTTGCTATTTTCCAGCATTGTGCCATTTTTCCTACTCTAAAAGGTCGAAATGTCTCTGCTAAAGCTTAGTTACTGCCTGAAAGAGCTTTAAGTTGAACTAGGATGGCGTTTTTGAAGTTTTGGTCATGTCCCGTTCTGACTTCAGCCCCACCCACCACTGGA
Source organism: Elgaria multicarinata webbii (assembly GCF_023053635.1). NCBI lineage: Eukaryota > Metazoa > Chordata > Lepidosauria > Squamata > Anguidae > Elgaria > Elgaria multicarinata. Next base: position 81,622,019 of record NC_086175.1, read on the forward strand.
ATGCAACTCCTGAGAGCTTCTCATAAATGGAATCCCACACTTGGACTTGGACTGGGAATGGTTCTGCACCTCTGCTCTATGGGAAGTCCAGTGAAGTTATTCAAGAAGTCGTTTCCAACAAAGCTCTAAAGCCCCCTTCCCTACTAGCTTGGTGTCTTCCAGATGTGCTGGACTGCAGCTCCCAGAATTCCCTGGGAGCTGTGGGAGGTGCAGCCCAACACATTCTGGAGGGCACATGGATAGAAAAGGCAGCTCTACAGTTTCCAAATTAGTCCCAGCTGTGTACAATTCCAAGTGCTAGAGGCACCAGTTTATGAGTACCTTTGTAAACCGCCCAGAGAGCTTTGGCTATGGGGTGTTATATTAATGTAATAAATAAATAAACCCTGAGGATGCCATTCAATGAATGGAGTTTCAATTATTCTATGACTTTTGCTAAAAGTGACTTACTGACTATACATTGTTATCAAAACCAGAAGAGCTAAGCAACTGCAAAGCAATAATTTTCAATAATATTCCTGCCTCAACCCCCAACACCCCATGATTCAAGTCACTAAAAAAATACTTTAGAAGAAACTACCATTGACAAATGGTATTCATTGGTACTGGTGTCGAATCATCTTAGTATGAAGTCCATGGTTTAAATATTGTTTTTATGTGGCACAGCCTGTGACCTATTATGGCTGCATCAATCCTATGCACATTTATTTCAGAGTAAACAGGCAGAGGTTCAAGTTTCAAGTTGAACATAGCCCACCAATCACATCTCGTTATACACAAAGGGTTTGATATACCTCCCGATTCTTCTGCTTGTCTGGAATGTAAAACGAAGGAGCATTGTCAAGTATGTAGAATGACACATTGATTTCCAATGCTTTAATCTGAAATATCATTTATCTACCCCAACTACCAGCAGGAGGTCTTAAGGTTGACAACTTTCGAACCAGCCCCTGTTGTTGTACTACAGCAGTCTGATTTCCATCAATAAGCAGGCAATAATGTTTATCTCCATGCTGTGAAAAGCTTCGCTGGCTGATTTCTGCAGATGATCCCACTGTTAACGTACAATAACAGATCAATAGCTGGTGAATGTGTTCTTTTCTTGGTCAGCTATCTGTTCAAATGTCTTCAAGGAGTTGCCACCATTAAAGAGCCCTGACTGGTGCGACATCATGTTTTTTGACGTGACCTCAGCAAATCTTTCATCCAATGCAGGACTGGCATTTTCTGTTCAACTTTAGGCAGCAAAATGTCTTGGGCTGCCCCTAGATGTCATTATCTCAGAGTGGAACATCTCAAGGATCAAAAAGTGCTGCAGCAGTTCTTAGCACTCACCAAAAATGTAGCTGCATTTGAACCACACTTCAGCCCTATAACTGTTTTCAGTCTTTCTAGGAAAAGAGAGGCCTTTCCCCTTAACTCTGGCTAAGTGCAACAAATTCACCAATCTTAAATATCCTTGTGTAAATCAGAACTTCCAGGTAGGTTGGAGCCACAACAACCATCTTGTAGGAAATTAACCATTCATCATATGATTTTTAGTTCAGGTCCATCCATAACAGCTGCAGCACAAATGAAAAAAGTAAGCCCAATTAAATGTGACATCCCACGGTTGAAGGAACCCACAAAACCATTTCCTAGCATGAATAAATCCTGGAACTGTTACAAGGGTTCCTCTTTTTAGTAGATTTACAAGACTAAAGTTACGCTTTCTTCACTCTATTGAAGTCACTTTATATATTTCAGATCACTATAACTTACATGACGTACTAAATTTCTATTATAAATGAAATTTCCTTTTCTAGAAGCTTCCACAAAAAAGTAGTAGGGCTAAAAACCAAAAACCAATAGGTTCCATCATCTCCCCCCCCCACTTACAATCTATCTTCTTCTTCAAAAGATCCTTATTAGTACCCCCCCCCCCCCCAGGCCGTGATTTCATTTACAAAACAGCAATGTTATCAATTTGGAACACAGTCCTTTCTATCACTAAATCACCTCAGGACATCTTGGTATCACTTTATAGGACCTCATAGGCTCTGCCCCTCACTTAGCTACCCCATATTAAGAGGTAATAAGGACACTCTCCTTCTCCACCTCCTCATTTCTGTACTATCCCGTAGCCAAAGCTCTCTGGGTAGTTCACATAAGTTTAAAACGATAAACAAAATTTAAAACGATAAAAACATACCACAGACACTATACATAAGAACATTATATAAGTAGTGATTCCATGGCCACTGTCACTTTTTAACAGGTTTTTCTGTCTCTGGCAAATTACAAGGCTGACGCTGTTATGTAATAATGCAATAACAAAGGCTAGTATGGCTCTTGAGCGTGCAAAGAGTATATTTCACTCAACACTGTGTAACCGCAGTCCACCATCACACATCTATCTTAAGGGAATGGGAATGTCTTCCATACATATTTGGCCATCAAGAGAACTCTTTGTATAAGCCTTGCTAGTTTAGGCATGTCTGTTACAACTGATATCTGTAGAAGGTTTTGTAGGTGCTTGCACTAGGTGCTTTGGAGGCCCAGTTCTGTGGAATGTTATTTGCCACTAGAATGGCTACATTATCACATTTTCATCAGAAACATCTGTGGAAGTCAAATTAAATGTAATATTGTAATGCTACCTGTATTTACAGCTACAAAAGATCCATTCAGCTACTTGCACCCCCAGTTTATACACAATGGGCTTGTTATTCTGTACAGTACCAAGTCATTTATGGTTTAGTGAAGTTCATCCAAGGGTGACTGTGTCCAAGTAATGTGAGGACATGATTTTGTGTTTAAAAAACCCCAACAACACATGCAGGATGAGGCAGATTATCTTAAATCTTCTGGCTGCAGTAAACAAAGGCATCTTTGAAATCTTAACTTTGTTTATTACAGGTACTGCAAATTTAAAATGAAATTGCCTGCCGCATATGGTGACATAAATTTGATTGAATTCCTCAAGGCACTGAAATCTTAGGGTGAAATCCTATACCCTGTTATCCTGGGAGTAAGCATCATTGAACACAATGTGACTTACTTATGAGTAAGATATGTGTAGGATTGCACTGTTAGCTACCTAATTGTAAGTCACTTAGCTTTCATATAACTCAGCTAATCAACTAACATATGTGGTTTCATTTTGAAATGTTTAGTGAGGAGGAGGAAGGAAGAAAAGAAAGTTATTGCTGAAGTTGAATAAACTACACATGGAAAAGGGAGCCTCTTGGTTAATAACATTTATAAATATGCTTTAGCAAAGTAACTGCTGATGAGGCTGAACGATCAATTTTCTTTTTTTCTTTAAAAAAAATCAAACTAATGAAACACTCCTGTTGCATCTGAACATTTGAAGTCAGCCAAAAGGAGTCAATTTGTGTATATAAACTAATACAAATGTAATATTGAAATTAGGAATGGTGCAGAAATTGGCACAAATGAGGCTGGATTCCAAAAAATCTGACCTCTGGAATCTGCAGTGGACTGGATGTGCTCGCCTCCATGTCCACAAGAGTTCCCATAGGATGACTCTCCAGCTTTCGAAAAGATGTGATAGATGTGGCCACCATTAGCCTATTATGGGAAAATTACAGCTGCAAATGGTGCAATTTATGTTAAAGTAAATGCTTTATGGTTGTGGCCATTTACAGCTGCAATTTTCCCACGATAGGCTAATGGCAGCCACCATCACATCTTTTCGAGAGCTGGAGAGCTGCTCCACACTCTCTGGTGGATACAGCAGGGCTCCAGGGAAATCCACGGGGCCCAAGCAGCCTGGATTTCCCCATTTCATTTATTAATTGATTACATTTATATACCATCCCATAGCCAACTCCCAAAGACTGGATGTCAGGGGATTTGCCCAGCCCTAATTGAAATGACACCAAAAGGAGCACAAATGGATGAGAAAAAGTTGTGTATTCTTTTTAGAAAAGTCTAAATAGTAGGGAAGATGTGTATTAGTCATTTCATTGCATAGATGGAAACGTGTTCTTTGTTTCATTTTGCAGGGGAGTTCACATGACCACTCCACACCTTGGAAAAAATGCAAGGAAGAGGCTGTGAGCTTGTGTGGGCTAGCCTACCCTAGCCATTGATGTGCATGGTTCCCCACCTTGGCAACTGGTTGCCATGCCCCATCCTCCATTCTTTTTTACTGTGTTGAAAAGAGCTATATGCATATACCAATATATGCACACAAGGCGGGACCATTCCTCCTCATGTGTTCTATGTGTGCACACCGGAACACTTGCAGAGCTCCTTCCAATGCAGAGGATTGGGCGGTGAGCAGCTGGTCACAAGAGTGAGGGGGGGGTAGGGGTCAAGTCCTTGTGAGTTCTTTCACTTCATGGATGAGAAGGGCATGTGAACTTCCCTCACAAATCAGCAAACCCTCCAAATATAGTCTCATTAGCAAGTGTTCCTCCTTTCCATGTAAGAAATCTATTTAATTTAGAACATTTTTACTTCACACCAAGGGCATGTCTAGATCTAAGGGTGTAGAGGGAGGGAGGGGGGAGGATTGCGGACTTACCTGCTTCCGCAATCCTTCCCCGGCGTCTTGATGGCTGTGCGACATCCCGGAAGGGAAGAGGGACATCACTGCCACCATTTTCCTCCCCTGGAATGGGAGATGGCGTGCAATTGTGCTACAGTGCATTTAAGTGGTAAAAAAAAAAAACACCTTTGAAATGTTCCCCTGATGGGCCCCCATCCAGCTCCGTGCCCACTTTAAGGGCCCTGATACTTGCGGGGAGGAAGGGAGAAGCTGGGAGAGGGCGCCACACCTCCCGCAGTCCTCGGGATGGTCCTGGGAATGCAGAGAAAATTGAGATAACTGGGCAGCCAGTTATCCCACGAAAATGGAAAGTTCATCCCTGGTTGCCCCCGGGATCCCCTGTGCGTCATTTGGATGCACAGGGATGATGTAGGGATGACCCCGGGGGAAAAGGCTGGTGTAGACTTACCCCAAACATTTGATGGGACACCTTCATATGTGTTAAAACATTGGCTAGGACCCATATACTGACATCTTATTATACTGAAGCTCTTTACCATAATTGCAAAGTTACTCATAGGGACAGATTTAGGATTGGGCACATCATAGCAAACTCCACGGGTGTTCCTCCATAGGTTTGGATCCAATGTTATGCAAGCAGAAGACTTCTTGCACAATGGGACTACCATATGCGGAATGGGACCTCTGCTTCTGACCTCCCCCTGCAGCCTTCTGCACACACCCTAAATCTGCTCCAGAGCAGAGTTTGGGCATGTGTGAGGGGCTGCAGGGGGATAGAAAATATGTTCTGACACCAGTTTCCCTTCTGCTGGCTGAGCGACACCATTGGATCCAAACCATTCATTATTTGGAGTGCTGATACAGCAGCCACCATCACATGTGAACAAGGAGGTTCCATTTTACACACAAATCTGTGAGTTGATGGCATCATGCCTGACAGAGGCCTGCATACACTTCCAAGGCTCTCATCTGGAAGCTGTGGTAGTGTGTGAACCAGCTCACAGAAGAGTTTTAGGGTTTTCTTAATAGAACTAGGGAGCTGGAACCAACCAGCTCAGCATTGAATAACTTGCCATGGAGAATGGAACCCCTTTGTTTATAATAAAAGACAACTTTCTGATTGTGGGTTTCTGGCTTGGCCAGCTTAGATGCTGTTGTAAATGTTCTTGTTTCTGATTCTGAGGATATTCATGGTGGATGATTTTTGGGTAGAGGGTTGTATGGTCATCAATGAAGTTACACTGAGATTTATACCGGTTATTTGAACTCTGTGCATAATTGATGCACTGCATGAAGCTGCCTGTACAGCAGATGACATAAGCAAAGGATCTAAGCCACAGACTACAGGAGAAGCAAAATATTTTGAGTGGTAGAGCCCAAGAAGAAAATCCATTCCTAACTGAAAAAATATGTTGACCTCACAGACTTTGAGCATGAAAGAAAAATACATCTGCTCAATCTCCCTTGAATAAAATATTAGAAGATTATAAGAAACCTTCTGCCCAGGTGGTGTATTACAGGTTGGTTTTGTGTACCTAGGTGGCCGTATTAAGCATATCGGCCCACACATGTTTCAAAAGCAGCTTTTTTTCCATTCAGGTTTCTCCCAAGCAAGGATTCTAATCTTTCCCCAATTGTCACTTGCACTTTGAATAGAAAATCTACCTGTGAAATAGTTTCAAGCTTGGTTACATTTAAGGAAGCATAATTCAAAATCACACTCATATAACAGCCCTAAATCCTATTGGTGGGTAGTTGAATAAGACAAAAGCAAAATATGACTGGGAAAGCAAACAGTGGTGCTTTTAAAACACATCCAGATGCTCCTACAGTTAAAGAAAGCACAAGTCGAAGAACATTCTCAAATCACCAGTCTAAAGCAATTTGTTCTTCCTCATAATAAATTGAGTATTATTGTTCTTCCCCTAATTCCTGCTCCTACTTTGTGTGCACACAAGCAGATATAGTAATAGACATGCTGTCAGTAGATGGTGTGCAGCAACCATCTTTGGGGGCTTTCATCAGACAAATAAAATAGGCTTGTTATTTGCTGTAGATGCCCGCTGGTGCCAAGTTTATGTCGACCACTTTATAAGGCTCCCCTCTAATTAGACTGTTAGCTCTTCAGTTGAAAAGTGCCATCTTCCTTTGTGTTCCTCGAGTGTAGTGGTTCATAAACAGAGCTACTAGGGCACTTGTGGACACTGGAGTACTCATAAAGGGGTCCTTGGAAAGAACTCTGTGTAGGGAAGCTATTCTTTGCACTGGAACTGGATTTTTACCAGAGTGAAGAAAGAGACGACAATCGCTCAGAAAAAAATAAAGTTGAGAACTGATGCTGGGTTTTCTTCGTTCCTTTTTTGTGTGTGCAAGTTACTGTGTGTGGTGTAAAGTTGAAGTGAAATTAACCATTAATTAGAGGCCTTTCTGCCCTGCAGCTGTGTGTGTGTGTGTGTGTGTAAGGGGGAATTGACTTGACAATATTCCCTTCAATAGATAAAGACTGTGCAACCACTGCAAATTGCATGCAAAGGACTCAGAAGTTTTCCACCTTATAATCTGCTTTGCTTGTGAAGTACTCCCATGCATCCTGCCTTAATTGTGCTATAAAGCCAAAAGATTCGCCCCTACTTTTTGAGCATAGCTTCCAAGATGCTGCTGGGGTGCAGGAGCAGGATTTTAAAGAAACACTTACATCTGCATAAGCTTTAAAGCTAAAGACACCAAAATTGGCACAGTAATAGATATTGGGGAGAGCTTTAAGCATACCAGATTTGAATTGAATTGGGTCATCCATTGATTTTTAATGTGTTTTTTTTACATTTCCCCCCCCCTTAAACTCACTTCCTGGTATGCAAAGGATTGCTGTCGCCCGGTAGCAAAAACAACAACAACCACTAAAGCTTAGCGCTATGGGGATAATCCGAGGGAAGCAGGTATGTGGTATGAGACAATTTTAATGGTCAGGATGGAGTGGTGGGTTAGAAAATTATTATTATTATTATTATTATTATTATTATTATTATTATTATTATTATTGCTGGGCTTTAGACAGTCACAGGCATGAGGAGAACTTGCAAGTACATATAGACCTGGGTCGCATGACATGGGGGTGGTTAATTAGCCATAGTGGCTTGTTAACTATCCCCTTGCATGACAGTTCATTTCCCTGATCACCTTTGCTGCGTTGGGTTGTCATGATATATGAACCCAGTGAGGGTGGCTGGCTGGGCTGGTTTACAAAGCACCCTGAAATCCTAGAACAAACCATTGGTTTCAGGACAGTTTGTAAACCACCACAGCCTCCCACTCTTGGTGGGTTCAGACATCGTGGAAACTTAGGCCTGGCAAAGGTATTTAGGGAAATGAGCTGGTTGGCCACTGTGTGAACAGAGTGCTGGACTAGATGGACCCTTGGTCTGATCCAGCATGGCTCTTCTTATGTTCTCTTCTTATGAGCCAAAAGTGACCAGCACACACAGAATCATAGAATAGTAGAGTTGGAAGGGGCCTAAAAGGCCACCGAGTCCAACCCCCTGCTCAATGCAGGAATCCACCCTAAAGTATACCTGACAGATAGTTGTCCAGCTGCCTCTTGAATGCCTCTAGCGTGGGAGAGTCCACAACCTCCCTAGGTAACTGGTTCCATTGTCATACTGCTCTAACAGTCAGGATGTTTTTCCTGATGTCCAGCCAGAATCTGGCTTCCTGTAACTTGAGCCTGTTATTCCGTGTCCTGCACTCTGGGAGGATCGAGAAGAGATCCTAGCCCTCCTCTGTGTGACAACCTTTTAAGTATTTGAAGAGTGCTATCATGTCTCCCCTCAATCTTCTCTTCTCCAGGCTTTGTTTCCAGACCCCTGATCATCCTGGTTGCCCTCCTCTGAACACGCTCCAGCTTGTCTGCATCCTTCTTGAAGTGTGGTGCCCAGAACTGGATGCAATACTCTACATGAGGCCTAACCTGGGCCGAATAGAGAGGAACCAGTACCTCACACGATTTGGAAGCTATACTTCTATTAATGCAGCCCAAAATAACATTTGCCTTTCTTGTAGCCATATCGCACTGTTGGCTCATATTCAGCTTGTGATCTACAACAATTCCGAAATCCTTCTTGTTTGTAGTATTGCTGAGCCAAGTATCCCCCATCTTGTAACTGTGCATTTGGTTTCTATTTCCTAGATGTAGAACTTGGCATTTATCCCTATTAAATTTCATTCTGTTGTTTTCAGCCCAGCACTCCAGCCTATCAAGATCACTTTGAAGTTTGTTTCTGTCTTCCAGGGTATTAGCTATCCCACCCAGGTAGTTAACAAGCCACTGTTGCTTATTAACTACCCTCATGTCATATGAACCAGGTCATAGAATTTGTTGTTACCCAGACAAAGTCCTAGCCCAACATGGATTTTTATAACCTTTCCAAATCAGGGGCCACCTGACTGGATGGAGTCTTCTTGGCACATCAGTGCACATCAGGGTCAAGGAAATCCTCCACTGTGTAGCTCTGGTGGTTCATAGGTGCCCCAGGTATAGCCTTCAATAGCCAGTTAAATGGCGCACATGGAGTGTGAGTGGCACTACAAACCTATTACAGTTGAGAAGTAACTGAGAAAATAGAGGGCCAATGCACTTCCTGCCATCAACAGAGAGCGGGGAGGGTCGAGTTTGTATAGTGCAGATGCTGCAGTCATTTTCCTGCTATAAACATAGATACAATTCGGTTGAATTATTCCTTTGAATTATCTGAAAAATGTTGATTATCTATAGTTTCAGAAGAAGACTTCTTCAGTGCACCATTATAATATTCCTTTTTGCATCAAGACCCTTCTACACAGCAGACACAGGGCCGAAAATGTTGTACACCTCTGGGTTAGACAATGCCATCAACTTATGCTGGCCACGATAAATCTCTGCATAAGCAAAATGTTGCATACTTGCATTGTCCGAATGTGGATTTGCTCCACTTCAGTGGTCTTCAACAGGTGTTCATGACCAAAATGTGGGTTGTGAGATCAGTCCAGTTGGGTTGGCAAACATGGCAAAGCTGTTGCTGCCATGTTGGGCATGAAGAAAATTGTGAAACTGGATCCCAAGTTGGAGGTTGGGAGTCCAAGGTGGGTCTTGGGTATGGACCAGTTGAAGACCATTGCTCCACTTCCTTAGTTCCCACCTGGTGGTGAGATCCAGAAGAGCAGCATACATGCCTTGCACAGGCTGCTGTTAGGCTTGGGAAGCACCATTCTTGATATTCAGAATTGGCAAGCAATACATTAGTCTCCAAAACTTGATCCACTAAAAAATATGTGCAAGTGTTCAGTGAAATGTTAATAGAAAATAAGAATAAATTGATGGCAAAGCAGAATACTCCAAATGAACCTGAGGGCCCACAATTTGGGACACATTCAACATCCTTGGAATCACAACCTTCATTTTAAGCAGCAGGTAAAGAGAAATTGTACATTCATTTTTGGGCATATTTTGCCTCTGTATCATCTTCATTGATGAGTGAAATAATCTCTTCTTCATAACATGTTTCCATATAACAAACCAGTGAAAGGCAGCCCTGTGACTGCTGTAAATGCTAAGGGAAACATTTGGAATGAAATTTAGGCTCCCGTTCCCCAAAATAAATGTGGAAAGCCACTCCAAGTTCTAGACCTTGTGGATACAGGGATTCTCTTGAAAATGCATGCAGAGTGTCGGTGAGATCTCAGGACACAATCCAGCCCAGATGTTTCTAAATGCAATTTATTTCAATGGGAGCGTAACAGGCCCATACTATACATGTCTACTCAGAAGTCCCTTTGAGTTCAAGAGGGCTTGTTCCCAGTTAAGTGGACATAGGATTTTAAGCACATTAAAATTAACGGGACTTACCATCCAGGTCCTATACATGTTTACTCAGAAGTAAACCTCACAGTTTTTTCCAGGTAGATGTGCTTATTTTGAAGTCTTCAAGGTGCTTAACCTTGACAGGAATGGGCAAGGCTTCAAGTTTCAGAGTCTGGAGCTTAAGCAGTTTGCCTAGGGATTAGGCCCTGCACAACAGCTTGTAGAAGCAGAATAAATGTATGTAAATCTGATTTTTTTGTTCATAGCACATAATTTCTCAGTTTAGAATTTGGGTTAAGTTGCAAGAATTAGGGCAAGTTCAGTGTGTGTGTGTGTGCATGCGCGCAGAATACACAACCCTCTTATAAGCAATTCGGTTTTCATAGAAAGTTGATGCCAATCACTTTGATGATACGACTCCACTTCAGAAATATAAAGGGGAAAAAGTAATTCAATAAATTAAAACCTTTAAAAAAAAAGAAAAAAAAAGAATACAAAGCTTGTGTGGAAAATTTTGGGTTATGGCACAGAAAGGGCTAGATTTTCACACAAAAGGAAATGTAAAAGGCAAGTGCAGAAAGGCGCTGCGAAAACAATGATGCAAATAAAGAGCTCCTATGCCTGACAAATGGAATAGCGTTTGGGTGATTCTGACGAATTCATACCAGCCTTCATTTACATACATGGTATGCAGAGACATAATAATAGCTACTGAAAACAGCATTTCAAATGACCCTAATGTGATAGCCTGCTTAAGGTTCAACTGATAGTGAATTTACATCTAACAAGGGTGACTAAATAGATTATTTAAATGTTTGTGTAACTAAAAGAAATTAAAGTTTCAGTCCAACTGCGGAATAATCTAGTCACACATTTTTGAGCTGGTGCTCATTATTTTTGACAGTCTGTAAGTGACAAAGGTTTGGATATCCAATATAATAAATCTTATGGACTCTGCAAGCCTGACCACCTCATGCAGTACTTGTTGGAAAGGCAGGAAACAAATTTGACATATAAATGTTTTTAAAATGCATTTTTATTTATTTATTTATTTATTACATTTTTATACCGCCCAATAGCCGAAGCTCTCTGGGCGGTTCACAAAAATTAAAACCATAATAAAACAACCAACAGGTTAAAAGCACAAATACAAAATACAGTATAAAAAGCACAACCAGGATAAAAACCAAGCAGCAAAATTGATATAAGATTAAAATACAGAGTTAGAACAGTAAAATTTAAATTTAAGTTAAAATTAAGTGTTAAAATACTGAGAGAAAAAAGCTGGCGACGAAAGGAGTACAGTGTAAGCGCCAGGCGGACCTCTCTGGGGAGCTCATTCCACAACCGGGGTGCCACAGCGGAGAAAACCCTTCTCCTAGTAGCCACCTGCTTCACTTCCTTTGGCAGGGGCTCATGGAGAAGGGCCCCTGTAGATTTAACCTGTTGGTTGTTTTATTATGGTTTTATTTTTTGTGAACCGCCCAGAGAGCTTCAGCTATTGGGCGGAATAAAAATGTAATAAATAAATAAATAAATAAATAAATAAATAAAATGCATTTAGAAACATTTATATGTCAAATTTGCTTCCTGCCTTTCCAACAAGTACTGCATGAGTTCAAATCTCCAGGGCCCGATGAACTGCATCCTAGAGTAATGAAAGAGCTAGCGGAAGAACTCTCAGAACCTTTGTCTATTATCTTTGCAAAATCATGGAAGACGGGTGAGGTGCCGGACGACTGGAGGAGGGCTAACGTTGTCCCTATCTTCAAAAAGGGCAAAAAGGAGGAACCTAGGAACAACAGACCAGTCAGTTTGACATCCATCCCTGGGAAAATTCTGGAGCAGATTATAAAGAAGTCAGTCTGTAAACACCTTGAAATCAATGCAGTGATTACTAGAAGCCAACATGGATTTGTCAAGAACAAGTCCTGTCAGACTAATTTGATCTCATTTTTTGATAGGGTAACCTCCCTTGTGGACTGTGGGAATGCTGTGGACGTCATATATCTTGAATTCAGCAAAGCTTTTGACAAAGTGCCCCGCTTATCAAATTTGAAGATGACACAAAATTGGGTGGGATAGCTAATACCCTGGAAGACAGAAACAAACTTCAAAGTGATCTTGATAGGCTGGAGTGCTGGGCTGAAAACAACAGAATGAAATTTAATAGGGATAAATGCCAAGTTCTACATTTAGAAAATAGAAACCAAATGCACAGTTACAAGATGGGGGATACTTGGCTCAGCAATACTATGAACGAGAAGGATCTTGGAATTGCTGTAGATCGCAAGCTGAATATGAGCCAACAGTGTGATATGGCTGCAAGAAAGGCCAATGCTATTTTGGGCTGCATTATTAGAAGTATAGCCTCCAAATCACATGAGGTACTGGTTCCTCTCTATTTGGCCCTGGTTAGGCCTCATTTAGAGTATTGCGTCCAGTTCTGGGCTCCACAATTCAAGAAGGACGCAGACAAGCTGGAGCTTGTTCAGAGGAGGGCAACCAGGATGATCAGGGGTCTGGAAACAAAGCCCTATGAAGAGAGACTGAAAGAACTGGGCATGTTTAGCCTGGGGAAGAGAAGATTGAGGGGAGACATGATAGCACTCTTCAAATACTTAAAAGGTTGTCACACAGAGGAGGGCCAGGATCTCTTCTCGATCCTCCCAGAGTGCAGGACACAGAATAACGGGCTCAAGTTAAAGGAAGCCAGATTCAAGCTGGACATCAAGAAAAACTTCCTGGCTGTTAGAGCAGTACGACAATGGAATCAGTTACTTAGGGAGGTTGTGGGCTCTCCCACACTAGAGGCATTCAAGAGGCAGCTGGACAACCACCTGTCAGGGATGGATTCCTGCATTGAGTAGGTGGTTGGACTCAATGGCCTTGTAGGCCCCTTCCAACTCTGTGATTCTATGATTCTATGATCTTAAGGTCCGGGCAGGTACATATAGGAGGAGGTGTTCCTTCAAATAACCTGGCCCCAAACCATTTAGGGCTTTAAATGTCAATATCAGCACTTTGAATCGGGCCCGGACCTGGACTGGCAGCCAATTAAGTTGTAAAAGGACTAGCGTAATGTGATCTCGCCGGCCAGGCCCTCTTAGTAAACGGGCTGCCCTGTTTTGTACCAGCTGAACCTTCCAGACCGTTTCCAAAGGCAGCCCCACGTATAACGCATTGCAGTAATCCAAACGAGAGGTTATCAGAGCATGGATAACTGTAGCTAGGCTATCTCTGTCCAGATAAGGGCGTAGCTGGTATATCAACCTAAGCTTTTAAAAGGTGCTCTTTGCCACTGAGTTCACCTGTGCCTCAAGTGACAGTTCTGGATCAAAGAGCACCCCCAAACTATGGACCCAATCCTTTATGGAGAGTGCAACCCTGTCTAGAACAGGCCAAACATCACCTCGCCAGACAGATGAACCACCCGCTAACAGTACCTCCGTCTTGTCTGGATTGAGTCTCAGTTTTTTACACCTCATCCAGTCCATTACCATGCCCAGGCACTGGTTCAGAACAGTCACTGCCTCACCTGGGTTTGATGAAAAGGAAAGGTAGAGCTGGGTATCATCCACATATTGATGACACCTCAGTCCACATCTCTGGATAACCTCACCCAGCGGCTTCATGTATATGTTAAACAGCATAGGGGATAAGATAGAGCCCTGTGGAACCCCATGGCTTAGAAGCCACGGCACAGAGCAATAATCCTCCAGCACCACCTTCTGGAATCGGCCATCCAAGTAGGAACGGAACCACTGCAACTCAGTACCTCCAACTCCCAGCTCAGACAACCTATCCAGTTTTACATAGTTCCTCCTTAATGTATTTAGAATTCAGTGATGTGCAGCACAACCCTATGCATGTTTACTTGAACAGGATCTACACTACTGCTTTAAAACAGTTTATAACAGTAGCGACAACTGTTGGGGCCCATAGACAGTTTTCAAACCATTTTCAAAGTGTCATATCCTGCTTGGTGTAGATCTGGGGAAGTATATTCCACTGTCTTTAGTAGAGCTAATCTCAGGAAAGTGTGCAGATTATTGCAGCCTTAAGGCAAACGCTGTTAGAATATTGTACAGATTAGGCTTCCCCAATCTGGGATCCTACAGATGTTTTGGACTGCATCTCCCAGAATTCTTCACCATTGGCCATACTGGCTGGAGCTTATAGGAGCTGAAATCCCTCAGCATCGGAAAGGCACCAGATTGAGGAAGGCCACTACAGGTTGTTCTGGCCCGGCTCTATTTAGAGAGCCAAATATTCAACCACTTTATTTTTAACGTCTCTTTTACTTTGTAGTACAGACAAATCAATCACAGAGCAAGTGGCCAAGTTTTTGAACCTGGCCATTTCTATTAGATCTTCTATGATCGCCTGTCTTTTTAATAGCTAATGGTATGTTCAGTTTGCTTGTATGTAATAATATGTATGTAAATGGTCTATTGACTGCAATAAACTGTTTTGTTGTTGTATTTTGAACAGTAACTTGGCCAAAGTGGCTCATGGGATTTGCCAATGACACAAATTGTGTCAGTAGATTTTTCACATGAACACCTTCCCTGGTATAAAAGCTACAGCAAGAAGTAGGACATTGATTCATTCAGGGCCAAACTACAAATAGCATTAAGTACATCACCTTTTTTAAAGCATTCTTAGCACTGGGCACTTTTCCGGTTTTGAGAAAAAACACCCATGTGAGCACATAATCCAGATGAAGACATTGGCATGTGGAGAGATGGAGCCAAAAAAATATTTCCCCCTCCCTGCATTGCTTTCCTTATAAAAAAAAACCCCACACCCGGCTGCTCCAAAGTGCTACTTGAAGTAAACAGCCTCTTATACTCCATTTCCCAGCAATGCTGTTAACATATAAGGGGTGGTGGTAGAATTGAAAACATAACAATACAAAGCTTCAATAAAACTGATAAGAACAGCTAAAATGACCAAAACATAAAACCAAAAATGTAACAAAATTATCCAGCTTCAGCTCCAAATAGCATAGAGCAAGCAGAAATCCTTGCTGAAGACAATAGTTTTCAGTACTAAGGATGTTGCATGAATCTGAGAACAGGGTGGAATCCAGTGGATCCCCCCCCACCCACCCCACTTGGCCTCCTGTACCACACTCAATGACCTGCTGCTACTTACTGGACCCAGTTGCTGAGTGATCCAGGTACGCCCAGCAGCTGTCCGGCCCCTTGGCAAGCTGCCATCTTGCATAAAAATGTGAGTTTTTCCAGAACTGGTTACATGGTTCATTTATGTTAAGTAATGTTGCATACACAGCCCCTTTACAGATGCCATTTATGGTGACTCTCCTTTCATCTGATTCTTTATCTTTAAACTGGACTTGAACCAGACAGCCCTGCAAATAGAGGGCACCTTCAAATAGAGGACTGACCTCTAACAGTCCTTCAAATAGAGGATGCACATTTGACAGTCCTTCAAATAGAGGATGCACATTTGACAGTCCTTCAAATAGGCTCTGTAAAATAGGACACATTGACACCTTAACCCTGAGCCAGGAATAAATTTTCCATTAACCTCCTGTCTTCATTACTTCTTCACAAAGTTGTTGTGAGTCCTTGGGTGTAGAAAAACTTGCTTCAGCTAGCAAGAGGAACTTTCCCCTACCAAGAAAGGTTACAACATCTGGAACTGTTTAGCTCAGAAAACAGGCAAGTAAGGGGAGACATGATAGAGCTGTACAAAATTATGCATGGTGTAGAAAAAGTGGGTAGGGAGACATTTTTCTCCCTCTACCAGAACCCGGGGTCATCCCATGAAGTTAATTGGTGAGAGCTTCAGCTCAGACAAAAGAAAGCAGTTGTGGGAAGGTGTAGTGTGGAATAAAGAGGCGACACAAGTATATTGGATTTTAAACAGGGCCAACATTTATTTGATGGAATTTGCAGAGGGGAAAACCTAGTCGGGCATCTTTCTAGTATGGCGTCAGTCGTGGCGTAGTAGGGCGAGCCACTTCGAGCCCTGGAGGCAGTGGCTGTTTGTCACCACTCCCTGGCTCCCCCTTTCAGGGTGGTAGGCCTTCCAGTGTCACCCCTCCTCATGCCGCCTGGCTGTGAGTGGGTGAGAAAGGTTGGCCTCAAGGGTAACCCTTATCCCAGCAGCTGTGCCGCCTGGCTGAGAGCTGCTGAGTCTCAGGCATTACCCCTCACCACTTGGTGCCTTGGAGTGCTCACCAACCCTATCCACCCTCAGATGCCCACCTACCAGCCATAAATGTGACCAAATAGTAACCAAAACAACCTATTTAGTACTCCCAGCCGGTCTTGCAGTATGAAGTAGGCAAAAAAACTCATAGCCAATTTAGGATATGAGCAGAAAATTCCTACTTGGCCCCGCAACGGATGACCAGGAAGCCCATACTGCCTACAGGGAGGGAGGGAGGGAGCCGTTTTCCGAGGGGGAGAAGGGAGGGGCTCCAAGCCTTAAATAGGCATGGCCCCTCCCCCTTCCGGTGGTGCGAGCGAGTGGCCTATCGCTCGAGGGCACGTCGCCTCAAGCTGCACCCACCCACAATGGCCTCCTCGCGCGCAGGCTATGCTGAGCACAGCAGAATGGCATTTCTTCACAGAGCACATAATTAACTATGGAATTCACTACTACAAAATATAGAGATGGGCACCAATTTGGATGGCTTTAAAAGGGGATTGGACAGATTTTTGGAGCATAAGGGTATCAATGGCTACTAGTCTTGATGGCTATACTACCTCCTATGCACACTATTTGCTGGGGAACATGGTTAAGAGGGTGCTGTTGCATTCATCTCCTGCTTGTATATTTTCCTGCAAGCATCTGGTTGGTCAATGTATGAAGAGAATGCTGGACTAGATATGAACCTTGGTCTGATCCAACACATCTCTTCTGATATTCTTATATTCTTAAAATGTCTGAATGAGCAGGTCTCTTTTAACCCTACATCTGGGGTCAAATAACATGGATTATGTTTGAATCTGGCATATTATGTAGTATTTGCCTAATAGAAGCCAATCATAAAGTAAATATGTAAATCATATACATAATTTCCCAGTGTAGATATTTAACAAGGGTTACAATTCTCTGGGGTAGAAAAAAAAAAGTTCAGCTCATTGGTATACGAGAGAGTTATTGCAAATGATTCACAGTTGAACATGCCCTTACAACGTCTCAAGTGTACGCTACATATCAAAGATGAAATTATGGCTAGTGAGATTTTTTTTTTTAGAAGGATAGGAGATAGTTAAACAATTTAAAGTTATTAATCTGTCAAATGCTTAGTATCAAAGGGAGCAAATTTTTAAACCACAAAAGAAATTAAATAAACAAATGCTAACAAATGGTAATGGGGAATACGAAAACACTGGAAGTAGGTTATTTCTCAGTTCTACATGATTCCCCCCCACATTATTAAGTAAAGTCTGAGAGGATTTAGAGTGCAGTATTATCTTTTATTATAATGAAAACAATTCAACTTCAACTAAAAGTGGTTTCTTTTTATCATAGTATGGATGAAGAATTATAAACATAGTGACACCAAAACTAAATGTGGGCTAAATATATGCAATCTTTGAACTACGTAATATTTTCTTACTATTTGTTTTAAAACCTTCCCTCAAGTCCTTGTGATAGGGTTGAGTGATAAATTGAAACGTTGCAGCTCAACGAAAACCATACAATCTTTATTTAACAAATAAAGGTCGTTTTCTTCTTAATACACCAATATGTTCATTGACCACTTAAAACTGCTTCTCACTTCAGCAAGAAGCTGAAAAAACTGCCAAAATGACAGGTCAAATAGCCTTTGTGTTTGCAGAATTCCTTTTTAGTGGAGGTTTTAATATATTTCTTATTTTATTTCATTACTTTAATTCTATTGCATCTCAAATCCAGGTGGGTTTATACAATAAGGCAGGAGACAGGCAGTCAGAATGCATTAGTCTTTGACCCACCATCCAACCACTTGTGAAGAACTGTGTCTTCCTGAGGAGAATTAAGTAGCTTGAATTTCTGAATGCACTTGAAGAGGAAATCTTTTCCCCTCATGAATTGAATAGCAAAGGCCTTGCATGCCAAAGCTAGTTTGGTCATGAAAGAAGCTGTGTAATCAAACACTCCTTCCTATTCCCTTGCAGTGTGAATAGAATAATGAATTATTTCCCATTTTACTCCCTCCCTTTTCTTGGAAGCCCAGCAGTTACTTTTCCGTGAATAATTGGTGCCTATACCAGGGTATATCTACAACACAAGTGAAACGAGAAACCTTGAGTCTTATTATGGGCATGACATGTGGGTATGTGGATGAGACATTTCTTCCTCTTATTTTACAAACAACAACAACAACAACAACAACCTCCTTTGACAAGTCTATTCTCTTCAACTGTTTCCATGTGTGTGTGTGTGTGTGTGTGCGTGTGTCCCTAGAGGGTAAGTAAGGGTTAGATGGCCAGAAGTCAGGAGAGAAGCAAGATGAGAGGAAGACACAAAGGCCTATTGCTCAAGCAAGGTTCATGGCACATATGACAGAGCAAAAGCAAGATTGTGAAATGTATTTCCATGGAAATGGGCAAGTCTCAGGATAACTTCAGAGATCTAGTGCAGCCTGAGACTATACTTGCCTAGTGGTACTCCAGACATGCCACCAAACCAGTGCCAGCTCCAGATTATTGAGTTCCTTTTGGCAAGGCCCTCTCCATCAGCCCCTTCCTCCATGTGTCTACCTCCTCTCCACTGTTGCTGCCAGCTGCTATTGCTCCTCATTCTCTCTCTTCATTACTACCACACCTAATATAGGGCTATTCTCTCTCTCTCTCTAGGAGCCCATCTACATGGGGGATTTACTCCAGCTCTACTGTGCCTCACAGCCCTGCCAATGTTGTTTTAAGTTCCACCATTCCTGAACACTGGCCATGGGAGGTGGGGCTATGGGAATTGGAGACCAATGACATCAGAAGAGCCACAGGTTCCCCAAACCACACCCCTTTCCCAGTCATCAAGCCTAAATTAGTGCTGTAACTATTTAAACCAGATTATTAATCTGATTATCGATATAAATTTTACTTTATTAATTGATCAATTAACTGATTAGACCTACATAGATTTGCATAGGAATAAAATTATAATTTTGAAGTAAAGGCATACGTACGTTTCTGTACTCTCCACTCCATCTGTAGCCTTCTATGCCATATTCCACAATATTCCCAAGGATTTTGGAGCTGGGAAAGCCCCATTCTATGAGCATAAACTCTGTCCCATTCACAGAAGGAAAGTTAGGAATGAAGCTACACTTACCATATTTTTAAATGCTGCACATCTGTGTTACAGCAGGCACCATCATCAAAGAGGCATATTTCCTCATATTTGAGGGAGAAAAAGGAATGCTGCTTCTAAAATGGTACCCACCACTGACCGTTTTTTGTAGGTTCTTCGGTTAAACGTTGACCTCTGCCAGAAATTTCTTCCACATTTTTTAACCACTCTCATTCGATTTGATAGATAATAAATCATTTTCACAAAGAAATTCAAAGGAGAAGATAATTTTGGAGGAATGGAACAATATTAGGGGGTGAGGGGAGAAAGAAGCTGTGCAACAAACTCTGCCAATGGTGCCCCCTAGTTGAGAGAAACTGCTGGTGAATTTCTCCTCCAATTTGCATCTACAGTGCCATAAAAACTCATTTTTGCAAAGTCCATTCATGATGGATTTTCCACTTACCTGCCTGTGTCTTGGGACTTAGTATGTTGAAAACTTATGGTGCTAATCCAGGGGAAGTAGGGGTGGCTTCAGTGCTGTGAAGATGTCAGCTAAGGGTGGACCTGACAGGACTGGAAAGGTTAAGTCTTCCCATTGGCTTTTATTATTATTATTATTTATTTATTTATATAGCACCATCAATGTACATGGTGCTGTACAGATTTGCCTTCTTGGAGCTGTGAATAACACACACATCTCACATGGCTCTGCTCAGTGCAACGAGCTGAAAACACCAGATAGGATTGTCTACTCAGGAAGTTAATCACATTGACTTCAATTGTACTTACTTGTTGATGCCATGAGACTCCACCCACATACCCAAATTAATGCTGTTTTTAGTGAAGTCTGCCTAGCATAAGCAGTTTTTTCGGGGGGTATACACTGCTTGAGTTGCCCATGTGTGTGCCACAGAACGAGGAAATTCGAATCCATGAAAACATGGCTTTAAAAGGAATCACATCAGAAAATGTCTTGTTGTAGATGGGGCACAATTGATTTGTTCAGGCAGGATCTGGGTTTGAGTGCTTGCATTTGGTGTTGACCTTAGGGACAGGTAAGGATTGTGTTGGTTTGCTAACCTCCCTGCTGCCTAATGGTTTCCCTAACTAAGCTGGTAGAGACAGTCTTGGACTTGTATACTTATCTTAAGGGAACAGTTCTTTTCAAAATCAGCCTTTCTGATTCAAAATCTTGACGTCCTTATTAACCATCTTTAAGGCAATTCACTAGTATGGACATGCTGCTTGGCTATCTCCTCTTTTTCCAATTAAGACATAGCCAGTTTTTTTTTAAAAAAAAAATTAAAATATTTAATAAAATAGAAATTTAATTTAAAAAAGGGCACACATTCAAAAGCACACCAACAATTTGTGAATTTCTTGATACCTCCCCTATGGTAATACAATCCAACTACTGACCTTTTTAAAAAAAGAAGGTAAAAATGAAAGATGAGGAAGTTTTGGAAGGCCAGAACTTTCCATGATACTTTCCAGGTTCATGCACTGTACAAACCTGTCTATTCAGACCGTCCAGCTGCAGAGTAAGTGGTATTCATTTCTTGATGGAGATGTGCCAGGGCAGATGGAACTAGAAAACATTCTTTTATGTAATACATGTTTGGCAAACAATGCTTCAGAACATGTCATGGCAATTAAAAAGAGAGAAAGTGGAACTGGGAGAGATGACCCCAGTTCACTGCCTAACATTGGCCAGGATTTGTGTTTTTGGGATGGTAGGTCCTAGAATCAAAGATTTCTTACTAGCCCTGTGTCTCTCTTCCATGCACAGACTGTAGAGAAAGCCAGAGAAACGGGGAGTGAAACTATCTCCTTGAAAACTCAAACGACTGAGAGACGGGTTTCTCTTTTGTTGACTTGCAACTATGGTGTTCCCGATAACAGGGGGAGGGGGGGAATGTATAAATCAAGAGTAGCATGAACTTCTTGTTCCTCAACTCATGTTAAAGCAACATAAATGTAAATTCACAAAATAAGGTTTTTTTAAAAAGAGTTAGACACTTTTTTCTTTTTTTAAAAAAGGGGGAATAGAAAGGAAAGGGAGGAAAAGGAAAAAGGAAATGCATCTCCAAAAACAGAAGAGGAAAGCAATTTTCATAAAATTTGCAAATTCTAATTTATTTGTAGGGTGACCATATGAAAAGGGCTCCTGTAACTTTGAAAAGATACAGGAGATTGAAAAGACATAGAAAAGATATTGAAAAGGGAATTTCAGCAGGTGTCATTTGTATATATGGAGAACCTGGTGAAACTTTCTCTTCATCACAACAGTTAAAGCTGCAGGTGCCCTGCCCTCTTTTAAATCTGGTCACAATATAGCTGCAGCTTTAACTGTTGTGATGAAGAGGGAATTTCACCAGGCGCTGCATGCATACAAATGACACCTGCTGAAATTCCCCTTTCTATGCAACAGTTAAAGATGCAGGAGCCCTGTCCTCCTTTTCATATGGCAGCCTATTATATGTATACATGCAAATTTAGAAATAATAAGTATAATTAAAATAGAAATGCAGTACATTTCACTATAGTGGGGAAAGTGTGACCAGATGGCCTGTGTGCCCGCTTGTTTACTCTGCTGTTCAGGTGCTCACTGTTGATGGGTTCTTTACCTTTAAATCCGAATTGGACAAAAAAGCCTGGTGTAATTCCAAAAGCTGGAATCTCACACTTATTTATTTATTTGTTTATTTATTGCATTTCTATACCTCCCAATAGCTGAAGCTCTCTGGGCAGTTCATAAAAGTTAAAACCATCAAATACAATTCAAAGTATAAGCAAAGAGCAGTATAAAAAGCAAAATATAAAAGCACAACCAGGATAAAACCAAGCAGTAATGCAGAGGTCTATATGGATTTAAAATACAGATTTAAAACAGCAAAGTTAAAAGACTAAGGCCGTTGCTAGATGTGGAGTTAGCCCGGTGTGAGGCCCGGGCTCCCTGCTGTGCATCCAGATGACGCACAGGGGATCCTGGGGTCAGACCGGGCTAAGTCCTCCCTTGACCCAGGATAACCGGATCAGCTTATGGCCCAGCTTTTCCGCAGCCCCGGGCTGAGCCAGGGGTTGCGGAAGGTCTAGCGACTTCCGTGGCTTTCCCCGGCTGCTCGCTTACTCGCGAGTACCCGGGAGAAGCAATGCACTGGGCACAGCACTCCATAGGAGCGCTGTGCCCATCGGGCCAGGGGGGGAATCACGGGGGGGGGGGGAGATGGGGGCCGGGGAAAAGAGTGGACCTGGCAGGAAAGATGGGGGGAGAGCAGAGCCGGGGTGGGGAGATCACGGACGGGGGGGCGCAGAGGGGGCATCGGACATGGGAGGTGGGTGATCGGGTGGGCATGGCGAGTGGGCTGGCGAGCGGGCAGGGGGAGCATCAGACATGGCAGATGGGAGGGAAGAAGAACAGGGCCAGGGCATGGCGAGCGGGGGACGGGCATGGCGAGCGGGGGACGGGCATGGCGAGCAGGGATGGGCATGGTGAGCGGGGACGGGCATGGCGAGCGGGGGCCAGGGCATGGCGAGCGAGCGGGCAGGGCGGGCATCAGGCATTGTCAGGGGGAAATCAGGGGCAGGGGGAGTGGGGAACACTTTATTTTTTTAAAAAAACAACAACACTTACCTTTCCATTGGTGCGCTCCTGTGCACATGGCCCTTTAAGGCAAAAAAAAAAGGGGCTTTCCCTTACCCCGTTGTGTGTTACATGTGAAAAAGGGCGATGGCACGTGCTAGCTGTAGCACGGCGTCACCCCTACTCTCCACTGGATTATCAGGTAGGTCTAGCAAGGCCCTAAGATGATAAACTGTTAAAATACTGGGAAAATAAAAATAAAAATAAACCTGGCATCAAAAAGAGTATAACGTAGGTGTCAGACCTGTCTCACTTCGTTTGGCAGGGGCTTACGGAGAAGGATCCCCTGAAGATGATCTTAGGGTCTGGGCAGGTAGATGTGGGAGGAGGTGTTCCTTCAGATAACCTGGCCCCAAACTGTTTAAGACTTTGAATGTTAATGCCAGCACTTTGAATCGGGCCCAGACCTAGACTGGCAGTCAGTTCTTCTTTGGCTGTCTGCTTACAAAGGTTCCCAGATCATAAGGTTCCTATTGTGTTCTGATCAACATACCTCGTTCGCTTTCCTTCACTCTTTTCTGCTGCTGATGGGATGCTCTGGGATGCTTCTGCTGTTACAATGGGTAGGTCTACCATATAAAGGCTGGTATCACCTTGTTTTCAAGAAAGATGAATAGGCACAATTCATAGTTAAGTTTGGTATCATAGATTTATTTCTTAGACCATACTTAAGGAAGCTGTCCAGCTACAAGGAAACTGCATAGTGCATACCTCCAAGTTAGATTACTGCAATGCGCTCTACATAGGGCTGCCTTTGAAGACGGTTCGGAAGCTGCAGCTTGTGCAAAATGTAGCGGCCAGATTGATTTCAGGAACCAGAAGGTTTGACCATATAACACCTGCTCTGGTCCACTTGCACTGGCTGCCTGTATGTTTCCGAGCCCAATTCAAGGTGCTGGTTTTGACCTATAAAGCCTTACACGGCTTGGGACCACAATACCTGACGGAACGCCTCTCCTGACGTGAATATACCTGGTCACTACGTTCAACATCTAAAGTCCTCCTCCGGGTGCCTACTCCGAGAGAGGCTCGGAGTGTGGCAACAAGGGATAGGGCCTTTTCGGTGGTGGCCCCCAGACTGTGGAATGATCTCCCTGATGAGGCTTGCCTGGCGCCAACGCTGCTATCCTTCTGGCGCCAGGTTAAGACTTTCCTCTTTGCCCAGGCATACGGCGGCACATCCTAATTACCCACATGTTTAGTTTTTAATTGGTTTTTAATGCTTTATGTGTGTATGTTCTGTGTTTTAGAGTTTTAAATTTTGTATACTTGTTTTTACCTCAATTTTATAATTTCTGTAAACCGCGCAGAGAGCCCTGGCTATGGGAGCGGTATATAAGTTTAATAAATAAATAAATAAATAAATAAATAATAATAAATAGTGTCCATAAGTTAGGAGAGGTCATTCAGGACTTGTGTATAAAATCTGGCATTTCCAAGATTATTGCAGAAGTTGTTTATTTTTTACTTCTGTTAAATATGAATACTTTGGCCAGATCTACACCAAGCAGGATATTGCACTATGAAAGCGGTATGAGAGCGGTATATGGTATGCGTTAATGGTTGTCAGTACACTTCAACACTGTGAAAAAGCAGTAGTGTGGCTCCTGACTCTTATATACTGCTTTCATACCTCTTTCATAGTGCAATATCCTGCTTGGTGTAGATCTGGCCTTTGTTTACACAGCCAGACAACTCTAAAGTATCAGATCTTTCTTTTGGGTTACTCTATTCTTGTATTTCATTCAGGAATTACAGGATCTTCCTGTGGAATTGCAATTTTATTTTAAAGCAAAAGATATAGAATCATGCAAGTTTGTTCAGCTCCAATGGGGTCTTTCAAACTTATTAACTGTACTCTGCAAAATTCTGAAAGAAAAGTTTAAAAAGAAAAGAAAGAAAGAATAAGAAAATGCCAAATGAGAAAATGTGAGCTTAGTCAATTCTCTGATTTTTTTATCACATTAACCCACTCCTCTCAAAGCACTCCACTGCAGTTATTGACCATTAAGTATACAATCTTGTAATATAAACAAAGAATGCCTTAGATTAGTAATTAGCTAGATTTGTATCTATTGTTTAGAAATCTAGGTTGTGATCTGGTTTGAAAAATGTCGTATCATGGTGGGCTGACCCATGGAAAGAGATTTTAAAAAAATAATTTTAAAAATTGGATGAAGAGCCCTGGGGAATATGTGTATATGTTTGTGCACATTTGCACGTTACTATCTTTTTTACATAAGACATTTATTGGGTGCTTGTGATTCCTTACACATGGTCGTTGACGAGCTCTTTAGACAATGTCATGATCCTCCACTTTCATTTTTGTTTTTAAAAACATTTTCTCTGGGGTTTTTTAGAGCAGGGAGAAATGGGGTATTATTTTTGAAAGTGAAGAAAATATACTTTCCTACTTGTGCATTGGTGCTATTTTGCTATAGCACAGTACCACCTAAAGGGTATGTGGTGGAAAAGCAGGAAAGGAAAAGCTCTTTCAGATCTCAATTCTGCTACAAAACCAAAAGTCGGTGCAGCATCATGTAGAAAAGCTCTGAGTGTTGTATCCAATAGTGTTCTTCTGCCAGCTGAACACATACCATTGGTGGATTGAAGTCCTGTGATTTCTTAGTACCTCACTATTCAGGTTTTGTGAATCATGCATCTAAGGCCATGACTAGACCAGGCCTATATCCCGGGATTGTCCCAGGATGCATCCAAACAACACACAGGGGATCTAGGGAGCAGGCAGGGACGACCCCTCCATTTGCCTGGGATAATCCTTAGGTCTAGTTAAGGCCTAATTCTCATTGTCGTATAGTCATTGTGGGGAGATTTTTCGATGTCCTTACCAATATTTTTCAATACATGAATGCTGACATAAGTTTTGCTACAATATATGAGGCATGAAAAGAGGTAGGGTGACCACATGAAAAGGAGGACAGGGCTCCTGTACCTTTAACAGTTGTATAGAAAAGGGAATTTCAGCAGGTGTCATTTGTATGCATACAGCACTTGGTGAAATTCCCTCTTCATCACAACAGTTAAAGCTGCAAGAGCCCTGCCCTCTTGACTAGATTCAAAAGAGGGCAGGGCTCCTGTAGCCTTAACTGTTGAGAAGAGGGAATTTCACCAGGTACTGCATGTATATAAATGATACCTGCTGAAATTCCATTTTCTATACAACTGTTAAAGATACAGAAGCTCTTTCCTCCTTTTCATATGGTCACCCTAAAAGAGGGAAATAGAAGAATCAGGGATTTACCTAATGTTCTTCCATGGTGTCAGAGCTCAGTTGTTGGAAGCTGTCAGAGGTGAGCAGGGAGTGGAATAGGAGTCAGACCTAAGAGACACACTACAACCAGGAAGACCTTGGCCAGATCTACACCAAGCAGGATATAACACAATGAAAATGGTTTGAAAATGGTATATGGAATGTGTCATGGGCACCAACAGTTTTCAGTGCACTTCAATACCATTATAAAGCAGTAGCGTACATCGAGCCCTTGTTCCTCACATAAGGTTCCCCCCGAACAGGAAGCCTTTAAGACTTTCTGGTCCAGGATAGTTCATTGGCTATCATAAGTCCATAACCTGAGAATATTTCACTGCCAAGGTGTTTAAAGTTGTTATTCTGATAGCTCACCACATAGGAAGCTACAAAGAGAACAAAGGCTTCTGATTCTAGTTCAGAAAGTACTTGACACATATTTGTGACAATATTTCTAAAATACTCTGCAACAATCTGCATGAAATGTTTGTCTTGGTTGGATTGCTTTCCCACCATTTGCTGGGAGATGCTATTTTTCCTCCCTGTCAAAACCAGGCTGGGATACACACACCACACATGTTCGCACAGAGAATTCTAAGTCAGGAGCAGGACTCACTATAATAACTAGGGAAGTCTCCTGCCATTTATTATTTAAACCCAGAGGAAAGGAACACCCTGTAAGGGGAAAGATATCCAGGCTCAGTCTATTGTTCTGAAGAAAGCATCTCCAAAGGTGATTAGGCTGAAACAAGACAGGTGTAAAAACAAAATCTGACCTTAGCGACTTTGCTGGAAAGTGAAGCTTTTGTTTTAACATAGTTTCCATTCTGCTTTTACGATCAGGATGTGTCCCTCTGAGGTAATATGTCAGCATGAATATGTTTCACATAGTTTCCATTCTGTTCTTATGATCAGGATATGCCCCCTTGAGGTAAGATGTCACCAATTTTACTTAATACAATAAATATAATCCTGGCATGCCTGTAACCTGAAAAAAAGAGCATCTAATTGATATGGATATGCTAGACTGTGCTTTTTAAAAGGGCTAAATATAAAACAGAGGGCAGCCAAGGTCTTATGTCCTCAGTGAAATTAATGGTTGCATCTGAGCTAATGCATCAGTGTTCAAATGCAAGGAGACTGCAACTCCACTTAGCATGAGAACAAATTAGAGCGCCCACTTGTTAGCCACAGACACTGCTAATTCAGAGCAAATGGAACTGATACTTTGATAAATTAAAAGCTGTGCCTTTTCATTTTTGCTCTTGCGACAGGCCAGCCAGATAAAGCAAGCAGAGCCCCTTGCAAATGCACACTTGCAAGATTTACTGTTTAATGCCCAGTCGAGCAATGAAAATGACTCTGTTTATGTTAGAAGCCAAAAAAGAAAAGTCATTATGTTGTGTCCGCAGCTTTCACTCCTAATATGTGGGGTGCATTTCTCAGTAACGAGAAGATCAATAGTCTTTTTGGGTTGCCTTGGATTCATGGCTGAGATGGCGTCTACCCGCTGCATGGAGGTGACTTAGAATGATCGTGAGAAATTATGCAGTGTTGTTTTTACAAAGCTCATATGTTCACTTCAATAGTTTCTAATTGCACTCTGGAGTCTTGTCTTGGTTGGTAAAGAAGAAAACATTTCAAAAGATCTGGGAGTCTGAAAAATATTTAACTCTTTCCTTTAGCATCACTACCTGGGCCAAATAACACAAGACACGAGAGAGTTATGTGAGTCTTCTTCTTCTTCTTCTTCTTCTTCTTCTTCTTCTTCTTCTTCTTCTTCTTCTTCTTCTTCTTCTTCTTCTTCTTCTTCTTCTTCTTCGTCTTCTTCTTCTTCTTTCTCCTTTACATGAAATAAAATCACAGAGAACAGAAAGCTACAAATCTGATCAAAGTAGGGGCAGGACAGAAGCTGTTTACTATTCTCTATGGGCAAGTCCCACCACCACCACCACCAAAAGTGCACCTGCTTACTTTTCTCCATGTGGAGGCAAAAGACATAGGGAGGGACCCAATATTTTTCCCCACTGGGAACTATGGCCTAATCTACACCAAGCAGGATATTGCACTATGAAAGTGGTATATAAAAGGCAGGAGCCACACTACTGCTTTCCAGTGGTATTGAAGTGCACTGACAACTATTGGGGCCCATTGAAACATGCCATATACCGCTTTCATAGTGCTATATCCTGCTTGGCGTGGCTCCTGCCTTTCATATACCGCTTTCATAGTGCTATATC
Source organism: Elgaria multicarinata webbii (assembly GCF_023053635.1). NCBI lineage: Eukaryota > Metazoa > Chordata > Lepidosauria > Squamata > Anguidae > Elgaria > Elgaria multicarinata. The sequence continues at coordinate 81,650,783 of NC_086175.1, forward strand.
CTGCTTGGCGTGGCTCCTGCCTTTCATATACCGCTTTCATAGTGCTATATCCTGCTTGGCGTGGCTCCTGCCTTTCATATACCGCTTTCATAGTGCAATATCCAGCTTGGTGTAGTTAAAGCCTGTGAGTGCAATTGTGCTGAGATGTAATACTGCAATTCTATTTATTTATTTATTTTTAAAAAGGAGACTCATATGAAGTTTAGAAAACAGCGAGACACTGCCCACTCTCCCACTCTGAAGAGTAGCCTGACCTCTTATGGCTTTCAAAGGACCAGAGTCCTAGAAGACTCTGGAGAGGGAGCAGGGAATCCCTCAGTTCTTATTGTTTTTCAAACTCTCCATGCGGCAGGAACTGCTCCCCCCACCCCCTGGTTACTTTTAAACAACAAAATTATATCCTCCCATCCCCATTTTATAAACAAAGCCCATTTTATGGGCTTTAGTTCATTTTATGAACTAAAATGCATTGAACATAATCCCAATGCAATAAATATATAAATAAATTCAGTGCTGTAAAAAGACAACTGTTTTGGTCTGCTTAATGCTCTGGGCAGAGGGGTGGTAAAGCCTTGGCCTCAGAACTGTCAAAAAACATAAAGGGCAAATGAGGGGAATTCCTGTCTCCCAGGAGCTTAGAAAGCAGGGAGAAATCCTATGAAACCTGGTAGCAGCATTTACTGACAAATAAATATTTAGGTTCTGGCTATAAGACAAAACCCTTACCCCGTGCTGTATGTAGGGATGTACAAGAACTGCGTTTTGATTCATTTTGGACCAGAACCTGCTCTGTTCGCATGCCCAAATGCAAACTTGCACACATTTTTCAGGAAATGCTCACATGTTTACAAGCTTGCATTAACATTTGGAAACTGTGCACATTAAAAATGTGCATTTATGTGTGTGTTGGAGGGGGGAATTAACATTTTCAGACTTTAGTCAATGTGGGAAATGTGCACATTTGATTCTGCACTTTTAAAAAAAGTGCATCCTAATGCTCATTTTCCAGTTTGAACAACAGCAAGAGTTAAGGAATGGAAATGAAAGCAGGAGGAGGGCCTTCTCTGCTGTGGCACCCCAGCTGTGGAATGAGCTCCCTAAGGAGGTTCGCTTGGCATCTACATTATATGCTTTTAGATGCCAGGTGAAGACCTTTTTATTCTCCCAGCATTTTAACAGTCTATAAATAAATGTTAACTCGGTGTTTTAAATTTGTAATTTTGCATTGCTGCTGTTTTTATCTGGTTGAGCTTTTATATTGTATTTTATATTATGGTTTTATACTGTTGTTTTATACTTTGAATGTTTTTAATTTTTGTGAACCGCCCAGAGAGCTCCAGCTATTGGGCGGTATAGAAATATTTATTTATTTATTTATTAATTACAAGGTAGACTGAGCTTCAAGGTGAAAATTGGAGAACCTTGACAAGAGCATATTTCTTTGATTCTCATGCCCCTACTTTCAAGCACTCAGTTTTATTTTATTTTACGTAAACAATCAGACTTTACTGAAATACTGAAACTAGCTGCTGCTGCTGCTGCTTCTTCTCCTTCTCCTTCTCCTTCTCCTTCTCCTTCTTCTTCTTGGCAATTGAATTTGGGTTAATTCAAAAATTGTGAAAACACAGTGCTGAAATGTCTCTGAGAGTAGGGAGGAAGAAGTAATAAACTGAAGCAGCCACTCCGACATGTTGGCACAAGGGGCTTTGCGTGTGTGTGTGAGAGAGCTGACTGCTGAAGTGGAGTAAAGGAGAAGGGACAAACATTGCCCACATGGCTACGTTGCCTCCACATGAAACGTAGTGAGAAGAACACCACCACCCCACAAAAAAACCCACCACACTGCCTGATGTGTTGGAAGTCAATTGCAATTCCACTTGTAGCTTACAGCAGAAGAACAATGATTGAGTAGTTCTAGCAGCCATCCATCTGGAAGCACTCCAGGCCTTTGGAGTTCTTCAATTAGGGGTTTACTTTCAACGATGGAAGAATTAAAACCCACAAAGCTAATTGCTAGTAAGGACCAAGTCACCCTTGAAGTAGCGGAGATATATATCCCACTTGAACATCAGGGTTTATGGTGAATGCAGTAAAGTATAAAGGAGAAGCATCTTTAAACATGTGGTGGGCACATGTAGGGAACCGCAGCCAACAGCAGTCTTTCAGCATGAGTCTGCTGTGTATCTATAGGTCTTGAGAGATGATACACATTGTCTCTTCACGTTTGAAATTGTCCAGCAGGACAGACTGGCATACGGATAGACGACATGTCCACTGGATAATAGCTTCAGCTATTGGGCAGCATAGAAATGCGATAAATAAATAAACAAGTAAACACCAAGAGGTGTACAAACAATTGATACCTCATGAAAAATGAACACATTATATTCTGTAAGTGGAGCCCACAACAAAATGTTGCAACATGGAATGCTAATCGGACAGCTATGTTCTTTTCCGTGATATTCCTTTCTATTCCATTCCATTCCATCCTCTCCTCCTCCCGAGTACATTTAGTCCTCTAAGGAATGTTTTTGGGTTTCTCTCCACTTAGGGTTTCTTTTTCTCTAATGATTTTCTTTTGTACTTCTGCAAAACCCAGGTTCCTCCAGATGCCTGCATCTTCTGAGTGGATGGTGCTGTTTTACCTACATAAGTAACACCACTCACTTCTGTACAAATCATGGAATGATTTGTTTATTTTATTTCTGCCTTTTGGCCCTCAGAAGATCCCAAAGCAGCTTCTGGATTAAAAAGACAAACATACAATTAAAATAATGAGATTGCAATGAATACAATACATTGATTAAATAATTTGAAGAGCAGGATGACAGTGGCATAAAACAACTGGAGAAGTTTTAAAAATGTATTTTTACAGCAAAAAAGTACCATGGATTAAACCCACAAAAATGGCTTTGCCACCCTCCTAAAATAGGGAAGAGTGGGGCGAACTGAAGGTCTTTCAGGAGGGAGATCAATAGCCTGGGTGCTGCTACCTAAAAAGCCCAGTCTTGCGTTCCCACAAAGTGTACCTCTGAATGTGGCCTAACATGAAGCAGAGCTCAGATGTTGAATGCAGGGCATGAGCAGCTTCATGTTGGGTGGGTGGGGGTGGTGGCAGTCCTTCAGATTACTGGTCTCAAGCCAATTAGCGCTTTATAATTATCAGCACTTTGAATTGTGCTTGAAAGCAAATTAGAAACCAGTGCAAATGAACAAGATCTGGTGTAATGAATACTAGAGACCGCTCTGGCTACCGCACTTCCTACCCAGCTAGAATGTCTAACCACTTGTCAAGGGCAGCTCCATGCGGAGCACGCTATAGATCGTTCTGGATGTAACCAGGGTGTGAGTGACAATTACCAGATCTGTACAATCCAGGAGTAGTGCATAAACTGAAACTGAACAAAGGCATTACTGGCTATAGCCACCATCTGGGCCTCCAGAACCAAGGAACACTCCAGAACTGCAGACCTGGGCCTTAGCTACACCTAAGGTTTATCCCAGGATCATCCCGGGGTCGTCCCTGCCTGCTCCCGGGATCTCCTGTGTGTCATTTACATGAACAGAGATGACCCCGGTACGATCCCGGGATAAACCTTAGGTCTAGCTAAGGCCCCAATCCTTCAAGTGATTAGGATTATGCCTCCCAAGGTTTCCTATCCCATGTTCCACATACTACAAGAGATGGCAAAGAATGGGAAGAGCAAAGACTTACATTTACCAAATGCTACAAAAGCTACATACATTCCATCCCCACCTGAGGAATATTTTATGTCTTTAGTTGGAAAAATAACATTTAGGCTGCAATCCTATGCACATTTTCCTGGGTAGGATTATGCTGCCAGTGTCATTTTTGAGGCCTTTGGAGTAGACATAAATAGGATTGCACTGCCACCATTCTTTTTGAGCTAACTAAAATGCTTTCGTGATGTACCTAATACCCTTTTTCACATACATACAATGATATACTTTCTTGTTCTTCAGAAGATAACTCTAAGAAGTTCATAGCTCTATAAGAATATGCAAAAAGCTCTTATGTTGACTCTTATACCTTGAACAACAATGACTAGAACCCCCCTCATACTTCCTTGGAAATAAATGGGATCTACTCCCAAGTCAGTGTGCACTGAATCATAGGCTAAAGTGCATAAAACATTTTTGTCCCCAGTCATAAATTATTTTCATGTAAGACTTCAGATCAGATGGAAGGTTCTATATGTTTAGTATTCACCTCATGTCACTTTCAAGACTGTTCAGTGCCAAAAGAAATATTATCAATGCAACTCAGGAAGAGTTCTGCATAGCCAGAGGACACAATGGACACATCTACAGCTGAATCATAATCTTGGGAGGGGAAAAAACACAGTGAAAAAGAGATGAAAGAATAAAAAAAATTGTAAGTGCAGCAAAATTAAGTATATTATACAGTATATTAGGCTACAATTGTAGTCCATGGCATAAGCCAGATCTACACCAAGCAGGATATTGCACTATGAAAGCAGTATGAAAGCAGTATATAAGAGGCAGGAGCCCCACCACTGCTTTATAGCAGTATTGAAGTGCACTGACAACGGTTGGGACCCATGACACACATACCATATACCGCTTTCATAGTGCTATATCTTGCTTGGTGTAGATCGAGCCTTAGTAGTTATATATTGTATTTATAGTGTCATGTTTTTTTCTATGTTCAAGATATGTCAACATTTTGCAGAAAATGATTTAACTTCCTGCAAAAACCTAAAGATGAAAAATTTAAAAACCACCGACCCCCCCTCTCCCATTTCGACTCAGACCCTGATTCAGCCCTTGGTAAAACATATGGTAGGATTAGAAGATAGAGCTGTCTGTTACTCAACTGCATTCCGTCCCATCTCCCCCTGCAGCATTTGGAGGGGCAAATACAAAAGATGTTGTTGGAAGACATAAAAACTATATATGTGTATCATATCCAAAACATGAGTCAATAACAAAGCCTCGTTCTATGGTAGTTTCGGTTCCATTGGCTTCAGAGGGGAGCATGCTTCAGCTTTGGACACCACAGAATGAGAGTGAAGCAGCCTGATTCTTCTTGACCTTTGGCCTTTGGCCAAATCTGATACACATCCCTAATGTATTTATTATTTAAGAAATTTCTTACCTGCTTTTCATTATAAAATAATCCTAAAACAGGATACAAGCAATAAAACACAATAAAATAATACAATGTTGACAAAAAAACATAAACAGGGCAGAACAGTATTTATTTATTTATTAAATTTATATACCACCCCATAGCTGAAGCTCTCTGGGCGGTTTACAAAAGTTAAAAACAATGAACATTAAAAAGTAAACAAAATTTAAAACCATCAAAAATATAAAATGATAACAAATAAATATCAGTTTACATGATTCAGCAAAAGAAAAAAAAGAGATAAAAACTCAGTCCATCTGAGAGGAGTTCAAGACAGCTAAACGAATCCTTTTTTGTTCCTCTGTCACTGTGATGAGATGATGTATTGTGGAGAAATTGTGGGGAGTGAACAGTATATTTTGTATAAACACATTTTAAGGGGAAAGAAAACATTGGTTCTTTGAAGGGCAGAATATTGAATTTAAAAAAGCTATAAAGACTGATCTCTTCCGGCAGGCCTACCCAGTCGAATTTTAAGATGTCTGGCTGTTATTTTAATAATGTATTAGTTTTATATGTTTTTAATCAGTTCTATGTATTTTATAGTATTTTTGTATTTGATGTTGTTCCCCGCCTCAATCCAGAGGGAGTCGGTGTCTATATGGGCTCTTTACCCCAACCTAAATGCGCACTTTTGCGTTTTATGACATGTGATGCTGCCGTCCATTCGCTGTAGCGCCGGGCTATGTACACGATAATGCACGTCTTCTCATTCGCGATTTACCGCGACTTTTGCATCTACATCGAGTTTGCACCGTGTTATGGGGTGAGTAAAATTGCATTTTGAAAGGTGGCCATAGCTCCATTAAACTACATGGATCAGTATTGGAAATATATATTACAGGGGCACAGTTCTGGTCTGGATCAAGAGTGCAGCGGGGGAAGGAGATGGTTAAAGACCCCAAAACCCATGTTAGTGTCTTGATCAAGATTGGGATCCCTGCGCTTACTCTAGAAATAAAGCAGAGAGGAAATGGAAAAAGGAATGAGCAAGCTGCTAACTATGCCTTTAAAGTAATGTGTGCTTTGGCACCCAGAGTTAATAAATCATTGCTCTCTCACTGTTTTATTGGGGCGGGGGGCAGGGGACGACACACACCATGTTGCTAAAATGGCAGTGATCCAAAAGATTGTTTCCCCCCCCTTTTTTTTTACAATTAAACTTATAGCGTTACAGCACTATAACACAATTTCATTCAGGTAGTATTTTGCTAATATTTTAATATATATTTTTAAAAAATAGCTGGAAAAACATTTTAGGGCTAATTAAAAGATTGATTAAAAATTAATGGGTTTATAAAATGATGCCCACTTGAAAGGTTATAGTGAAAGTGTATTGAGCTGTGATAAGGTCACCTGCCTGATATATCATTGCACACATCAAAGCTGCGCTTCATAAAAAAAAATATAAAAAAAATCCTACCCTTGCATTTTGGCAAGGTCCTTGTGCCTTACCAAAAGGCAACCAAATTGACTCCAAATATAAAACACAACATATGCATATTTTTATTGTTTTCACAGGGTTTTACAGCCAAATTGATTGCAATGATTATGATATATGATACGTGCATATTCTTGTAGTTTTCGCAAGGGGAAGGCAAAGAAAGGCTTTCTACTGGAATATAAATTTTAATGTTGAAAATAGTTTTACATAAAGCTTTCCAACAACAATTATGCAGCAATGATTGCTTAAAACGACATAAAAGGATCTATTCTTTCTGCCATATGGTTAGCTTCACAAAGGTTTTTTGATGCTTGATGTTAAATAGTATACTTTTTTGTGTATTCGTTAACATTTATCCACAAAACTCATCTGATTGATTAGTTTAACGTGCAACATCAATCCCATATTGTGGCTCAGGAAAAAGACTTGTTAGAAGATTAAAGCCTTTTTTTGTATTCACTTATTTCCTCATCAAGCAACCCCATGCTGCCAGTCAGCTTGTTTTTCTTGCTCTTGAATGAATGAACTAATTTAAGAAGTAATTGAACAATCTTTTAGGCTGTATCCGAGGCACCCAATTTTAACACTAGACTGTGTGTTCTATAAACAAAGAAGATCCACAGTTTGCAGTCTGTCTCTGTGGAATATTTCTGAAATCCACTTTACTTTTTAAAGCCATCAAAACCATAAGTTTTTCCAATTTACACCTCGTTGCAATGTTTGTTCAGATGCCAAATAATCAGTTCTTTGTTTATAAACTCAACAATGTTAAGATTGTTCATTCCTAAATATTTTATAACTGGAACTATCAACTAATGTTTTACGAATTAAAATTAAACAGCACAAACATAAGTATGTATTTATTTCTAAAATATACAGAGGGCTTCAGTGGGAAGGAGAGGAGGGAAAAGTCCTCTTGCACGAGTAGAAACCTGTTCACGTGATGCTGGATTTTGCTCATAGTGGGTAACATGTTCAAGTCCTTCACCTGCATCACCTAGTTATTCTCCTTACAACAACCTTGTAAGGCAGGTCAGTATTACTAAACCTCACAATACATCTGGGGACATTGAAGCCAAGGATGTGGCTTCCCTAATGCCACCTAGGTAGTTCAAGGATAGAGGTGAGATTTGAATTGGGGACTTCTTGAATTGCAGTTCATTCTCTTATTCCATAGCAACTGACATTAGTTACTAGTCAATTCACAATTAACCATACACAGAACTGGATAATTTAAAAAGCCAACTTCCCCACCTACAAAACAAACACCTACAGTATATCTTTGCTGTTTACATACGAGTATGTTGTGGTATACATCATATGGGCAGGATCTACACTACTGCTTTAAAATTGTTTATAAGAGTAGTGACAACTGTTGGGGCCCAGGACACATTCCATATACAGTTTTCAAACATATTTCAACGTGTCATATCCTGCTTCATGTAGATCTGGCCCTGTAGCAGTATTTTTACCACTTTAGTAACTTGCATTGCAGAGTGCAATCCCAGTCTTCTGCTCTGATACAGGAAATTGTGTCCCTAAATGCAGCCCCGGTGGGAGCCATTTTTATGTAGTTGTGGTCCAGGATTTCCTAGTCATTGGTGGATACCAAATCCTTTAATTTTCACTGGCAGAAAAGCACAGGATGTAGTTATAACACAAGTAATTCCACTATAATGACAGTGTCCTCACTGAAATAACAATGAACTTTCTTTAAAGCCTTCCTAGACCAAACAGGAAGAAACAGCATTAACATTACTTTCTTAGCACTGGTGGCATGTTATCTTGTATAGTGTTGGCCCCAGGTTTTTGAAGGCCTTAGGGCATGATTTCTTCAATGGGCCCCTCCTTCCCACCACCATTGTCATCAGCTGCTATTGTTCCTCATCCTCTTTCTCATCATTGATACCACTTGCTTGCCTGAACCAATGAGCCAGCCTTGGCCAGTTTGGAACCCTCCTGATGCATTGGATTGGACTTCACATAATCCCCCAGACAACTACAGTCTAACACATTTGGAGGACACTAGGCTGGGGAAGGCTGCCATGAGCAAGTAGGTAGTGGCATCTACTGCTCATCTTTCTCACCACTACCATTGTTTGGGCCAGAGCGAGAGGCAGATGAAGAAGTAGGTTACATTGGTGAAGAGGAGGAGCAACTCCAGGGAACTCTTGTCACTGGTCCCATACTGCAGCATGGGCTCATATCAGGGGAGAGGGGGGATCTACACTACTGCTTTAAAGCGCTTTATAACAGTTTTGACAACTGTTGGGGTGCAGGACACACTGCATATACAGGTTTCAAAACGTTTTCAAAGCGCTTTAAAGCGCTTTAAAAGCAGTAGTGTCGATCTCCCCCAGGTCCCAATTATGTCTACCTTTGATGCTGGGACTGTTCTATACATGATTTTTTTTAAAGAAAAGAATTTTTAATGGCCCCATTCAAACACGCTAAACCATGCTGCTTAACCACAAAATGGTTAATGGTTAAGCAGCATGGTTTAGCGTGTTGTCTGAACAGAGCCAAAAAGACCTTTTAAAAACCTGCAAAAGGCATCTCAATGCTTTTGTAGAACGAAAGTACCACCATGAACCCTTTTTCAAAGACAGATTTTAATCCTGCATTTTCTGAAGCTAATCATGCTTTACCCAAAATGTGAATAACTAGAGGGAAACTCTTTAATGTCCATGAGCAGAAACTGAACAAAGAAACACCCCCTTCTTCCAAATATACTTCTTGAGCGCAGTATTTGTGGGAGACTAACATGAATTATAATGGCAATTTCAACCCCTGCTCCTGGTTTTGTACTTGACCTACTTCTTGTATTTCATAAGCTCTGGAAACGGTTTTATTAATGGCTACACTGAAACATTCTTCTATTTGTTTTATTAATATCTCCCTTTTTCGATAAAACTACATGCTTATAGCTCTCTATGCTTGTAGAGAACTAACAGAACGTTCTATTTTAAAACTTAAAAAAAAACAGTGTTAAACATTGTGGCGGACATTTTAGGAGTGGTGGTTGGGATCCCAAATATATTGCACTTCAGGGAGAAAATTGACACTAACAAATGGCCCGTTTGAGGGTTGCATTTTTGCTGCAGCGCCCTGGTCATGAATCTCAGTTAAGCAAATCCATCTCCAAGGACTAATTACAAGTATTTCCTTAGGGAGGGAGCGGGAGGATGAGGGAAGGAAACTGCCCCTAGAGCAGATATTCAGGGCTGTGTGGATATTACACACACACACACACACACACACACACACACACACACACACACACACGAGTTTTCTTGATTTTTGTTTAAGGAGAATAAAGTGTAGGGTTTAAAAATGACAAGGAACAAGAGCCTGAAGTGCTATGAGAATGATCAGGATATGGGTCCGTTTCAATGATGTTTAAAATGGATAGGCCATTTAATCAAACTAAAACAAGTAGGTTCACACCCTAAATATGGTGTTGTTCTTTCTTTTTTAAATGTCCTGCTCTGATCCGCCATGATTATTGTGCTTAGCTAAATGCGAACTGTACCGCAGCTAAGACTTCAGCCCAGGGCATTGGCTTCTTTTTTGCAGGGGTTTAAGGCAGGGATGGGAAACCTGTAGCCTTCTCCAATAACGTCAGATTCCAACACTCATCAGTCCCGGTCAGGATGGCCATTGGCCATCCATGATGGGCATCATCATTCAACAACAATTGGAGGCTCGCAGATTGCCCACCTATGGTCTAAGGTGTTGTGAAGGCTATGTGGCACATGATAAAAGCATGTGTCTTGACCCCCTTCCTGATCGTAGTGAGAGTGGGGACCAATTACAAGTCCAAAGGGAGGGTGTTCCAGATTTTAGGAGCAACACAGGAGGAAACACTTTCCCATATGCCTGACAAGTGGGCTTCTGCAACTGAGGGTGTCTTCGAAAGGACCTCTTCTGCTGATCTAAATGAATGTACATTGATGGTGCTATATAAATAAATAAATAAATAAATAATAATAATAATAATAATAATAATAATAATAATAATGAAGAGGTTCAAATCAAGAAAGGTGGTCACTCAGCTAGCCATGCCCTAAACTGTTTGGAACTTTAAAAACCTTGAATTGTACCCAGAAAACTATTGGCAACCAGAGCAGATCTTTCAGTACTGCGGTGATGTGATCATGGTACCATGAAACAGTTTGTGGTCTGGCTGATGCATTTTGCACTAATTGAAGCTTCCAGAAACAATTCAAAGATGTGGAGTGCATTGCAGTAGTGTAACCATGATGCAACAGTATAACCATAGATCAGATGGACTCAGGAATGGGCACGTATGCTGTACTAAATATACTTGTGCGAATATACTTCTTGCCACAATCATCACCTGAAAAATAAAGGATAGCGTAGGATTCAGGAGCAAACTATGAACTTGATCTTTCAGGGGAAGTGTGATTGCATCTGGGGCTAGTTCTACACTACTGCTTTATAGAGGTATTGAAGTGCACTGATAACTGTTGGGGTATATTCTGTATATATCTGTACAGCACCATGTACATTGATGGTGCTATATAAATTAATAATAATAATAATAATAATAATAATAATAATAATAATATTTTGTATACCACTTTCATAGAGTGCCTCGACATTAAGGGGAAATCACATGGTTTATCTGGAGCTTTTGTGTTTCTTGCTTTTTGCTGTGATTTTTATGGGATGCATTACATGGATGGCGAGGGGTGACCACATGGTTTGAATTGAACTGAATGCTTTCCCTTGGTTCACTTCAATGAGACAATATCATCTGATGGCAGAAGATCCTGCTTTTTTCAGCATGTTACTACTTTAAAAGTGCTGGTGGAATTTCCAGGGGATACTGTGAGAGATGCCCTGACCATTGATGACATCATATAAAAGACCTGCAAAATTTCGTGAGTAGCCAGTCACGAGCATGCAATACATCACTTGTTTAGAGGAGCCCATAGTGTTAATTCTTGGTTGTTGTTTTTATTCCACGTTATCCAAAATACTGCAACAAATGTGATTGTGTGTCCTACGAAGTATAAATGCACGTGAGGGATATACCATTGCCTTGATGGAATCGTAATGATTTGAGAAAGGTTAGATCCAGTCTCTTTGTCCAACAGCACCTCTGTCTTTGTGCTCTGAATATGACTTAATAATCTGATTTGGAAAAGAAAATGTAAGGAGAGAATGATATGCTTTGAGGCATCTCAATTTCAGAAGTATTTTATTTTAGCCTTAGGGCTAATCTACACCTGCAGCTCTTTTGCTAAAGAAGAGGGATGCTCCCGAAGGTTCCCTGCTTCCACAATTGCCCCTCATGGGGCACACGCGACTGATCTGTACCACAATTGGAGGAGTGCCGTTGCAGGAGCACGTGTGCCCTGTTATGGCGGTTCCGCATATGTATTGGTAGAAGTGGGTGGGGCTAGGTAGATGGCTACGGGGCACAGGATTTTTTTTAATGACTCAAGAGGGATGCACAGGAGTGCAGACACACAACAACACATGGGGGGGGGGAATAGGAATTCCATTGAATATGTGCTCCTGCACAGAGGTATGTTTGTATTTTTAAAAAAGCCACCCTTGGCAGTAAAACACGCCGATACCCATGCACACACCCTTCACAGCTAATTTGCTGTTTGCTGGGCCCACAACTCATGGGTAACAGCAATGACCTCACAAAGGGGGGCACACTGCAAACATTCTTTGCAATGGAAGCAAGAGCGCCGGAAAAACTGTAACAAAAGCAGTCAGGGATATTTCGGTAAAACTGAGAGGTGGAGCCGAGATCACCGCGGGAGCAGGCGAAAATCATGTGGCCCGTTAGGGATGACTGTGATACAATCCTGCAATAAACAGCTGGTGTAAACTCCCCCTTAGTCTGATTTCTGTTTTGTCCAGCGTTTTTTTTACATTTCTTTATTAACAGCTGCTCCTGGCCTAAAGAACAAAATTTACTGTATCAGTTCACCACAGTAGTTCACTGAGGTCATTCCTGTTTGTATTTGATAGGAACTTTCTCAGCATTTACTCTGAAACACGCCGTAGTTGTTGTGGAAGCTGACTTTGATTAACGCTATGTTTGATATCCCTCTCTGTCTTGCATTTTCTTTGGCACGCTTATGTTTTAAGTTTGAAAAGTAGGAGGGGATTGAAGTGAAAAGAAATATGGAAAGGAGGGAGTTTTGAAAACCACAAGTCATTTAGGATGTATATCATATATTTTATAGCTAGAAATAAAGAATAATGCTGGGAAATGAAAGAACATTTTTACGTGAGGGCTTTAAAAAAACCTCACAAATTTTGATTGTATCCATCATGTTTTAGCACAGGACACCTTTCTATAGCTCTACCTTACCCTATAAAACAGAGGGTTTTAAAAACGTAAATACTGGCAAAATATTTGACTATAAGAACCAGTAGGTGTCTCTAAAACATGTAGATTAGAATAGTTCTTATTCAAACACCTTGGTTCCTTTTTATTCTTTAGTTTCAAACTGTTCCATCCAAAAGGCTCAGGATGGATAATCACATGTTAAAAGTACAGTGCAATCCAGTACATTATCTATGGATACAAATCCCATTGAACTCACTAGGAATTACTTCTGACACATGTGTGGGATCGTGCCATTACAAAGCAATACTAAGTGGAGTGGGGGATTTTCTCCCATTTCCAAAGTCTTACTGGCTTGCACCAGGCAGAACAAGCAGTGTGTATGTGCATGTGCGTGGGGTGGGGGCAGTCTTCAAGCTCCTTCAGATGGGGGATCATGTTCCCTTACCGTTGCTCTGCTTCCTGCTTCTGCAATGAGCTGTAATTACACGAGGAAGAGAGCAGCGACCACATGGTTTACACAGCCTCAATGCAGTTGTATGGGACAGTGCCCTCTAGTCGGCATTTTATAGCTCAACCTTGCCTACACACAGCTGGAAAACCTGACAAATATTGATATATCCCAGAAGGGTCGGGTTTTCTAAAACCGGAAAATCAAGCAGGAGACCCACAGGAGGTTGACAGCATCGTCAGAATGACCCGCAAACATCCATCAGTGTCCAGTAATGAGTATGTTATAAAGCACTCATTTAAAGATGCTCTTATTATCCTCCCCTCCTCCTGTTAGTTTCATCAGGAGGGTTAATGCCTACACTAGCCTGTGGCTGGCAGATTCAATGAGCCTAATTTTAAGGCTCGATAAAGAAATAGAGGGGCATGTAGATACAAAGCCACTTCTTTGCCCTAACCAAGAATGTTTCATTTCAGGGCTAACTACTGCCCTGGACACTACTGGTGGTATATTTCTGCCTGAGGATCTTTCTGCAGGTGTAACTGGGGCCTGCAGGGAAAACCAGAGGTCCCCTCCATCAGTGGAGAGTTACCTCCACTTCATCTGAACACTTCATGAACAGTCATTGGAGGAGGTTAGGTGTAAAATCCAATGTGTCTTACTTAGAGTAGACCCATTTAAATGAATGGGAGTTTGGATAGTCATAACTAACAAGTCCCATGTATTTCAATTGATTATTATTATTATTATTATTATTTATTTATATCTACTCTAAGTAGGACTTCTGTTGGATTTTACCCTAGGATTGCTGTGTTACTAAAATCATCCATTAGTTTAATTGATTAAAAACTTTAGGATCAACTGAAAAGGTACTCACAATGTGTGTGTGTGTTTAAACAACAACGTAAATACTACTAACAGCTGTGCAGTCTTTGAAGAGTCATTCCCTTTCCCCTCTTCGTGAGGGGATGCCTCTTCTAATATAGTACCTTCTCTGATATGTACATGCAGCACCATTTAAAAAGAATTATTTTTAGTCTAACACTATTTTTTTATTTATGCACAAATCTATGCAGATTTAATTGACTGATTAATAAGTTACAACTCACACAATTACTCAGTGATAAATCTATTTAAACCCCAAATAATATATGAAAAATAGAGTGAGCTCACTAAAAATGTTTTAATTCACACTAATGTTTTAAACACACACACACACACACACACACACACACACACACACACACACTTTTTTCTTTAAAAAAATAGCATTTATCACCCATTATGAAAAGAAATGAGAGAAGGGATCCTGTAGAGATATAAACTATAGGATCTACCTAGTGGGTAAACTGAAATGTATAGGTTAAAAAATGTTCCAGATGATTTATGCGCTCATTGGTGCAAACAGGAATCGTTGACTATTCTTCTGACTGCTAAAGAGAGTTCTTGATCACATTGTGCTAAGATGTACAAACAGGATTAAGAGGCTCTGATTAAACCTCAGCATGCTATTGCCACCATTGAGTCAGACGAAATGTATGGATGCTCTGTCAACCTCAGAAATAAAAAAACAAGCTTTTGAAACTTTTTCTAAAAGGAAACTGCCTCATACTGAATTGCATCATGGGGCTATGAGTATTGTCTGCACCAGAGGTCTCCAAGTTTTTTTGCATCAGTGGGCAGATCTGGAATGTTTTGGATGACCATGTGGAAAGGAGGACACGGCTCCTGTATCTTTAACAGTTGTATAGAAAAGGGAATTTCAGAAGGTATCATTCATATGTATGCAGTACCTGGTGAAATTCCCTCTTCATCACAACAGTTAAAGCTTGAAGGAGCCCTTCCTAGCATGACCAGATACAAAAGAGGGCAGGGTTTAGTGGTTGTGATGAAGAGGGAATTTCACCAGGTCCTGCATGCATAGAAATGACACCGTTCCCTTTTCAATACAATGGTAAAAGATACAGGAGCCCTCTCTTCCTTTTCATTTGGTCACCCTAAAGTTGAGAATGCATCATGGACACTTCTGCAAAATGACTGCCATGGGGCACCCTGCCATTTATAGAATGGCTGCCATAGTGGGCATGGCTCTTCATGGAACAGTGAACAGATTTCCTAGAAGCCAAACTGGTGAGGCCAAAAGAAAAGTTACCTACCCAAGAACCTAAGTGCAAGGCAGAAGTGGAGTCTGAGCTCCAAAACACAAACAAATCCAAACAAAGATGGCACTGAAGGGCATGACTTCACTTTGCAGTATGCTGGCCTCCCAGTTTAATTTTTTTAAAATCTTCCAAAATAAAACAGAAACCAGGAGGGGCAGGGAGCCTGGTGGACACCAAGGAAGGAGGCACATTGGCACGCATGGTGACTACATTGGACTCCCCAGGTTTAGACTGACTGACAGCAGCTCTCCAGGTTTTTAGCCAGGGAACTTAAACAGCCCTTGCTTGAACCTGGAGCCTTCCACATGCAAAGCAGGTGCCATTCCATCGAGCTATAGCATCTAGGGCAGTTCTATGTCTGCATTCCATTCAGCAAACGTCCTTCCTGTATAGGCAGAGCAGTCTGGCAGATAGGATCTTCTGGAATCTGGGCTGGCATCAAGAAATAAACACTATTATAAACACGGCAATGCTGTCCGGCATTTGGAGTTCATTCTAGTGATGCGGGTTCACTGTCAGGGAAACCTATGGCTTGAAAGTAGCACTCATGAGTGCCAGGTCAATGGCCAATGAAACAGCTCTGCGCCATGGTTGTTTCTTCTTAATATTGCAGGAGGTGGCTGCCCTGGTATATATCACTGAGACCTGCCTGGATGAGAGTGAAGTGCCTATTCTTGGCAAACTGGTTCCAGCTGGGCTCCATGTTTTTCTTTCCTAGGATTACTTTAAACTTCAAAGCATTTTCTTCCAGTATATGCAGGATTTTTTTCCCCTGGTAGCAAAAAGAAAGAAAGAAAGACTTTTAGTTATAAATTCTTTTAAGTAACACCCTGGGCTTCTGGAAGGAATCTTGGAAGCGCAGAAACATTTGCTATGTTTTGCAACAAAAATGATTATAAATCTAAACTCATCCATCTCCCTAATCCAAACTGAAATTTAGAGAAAGACAAAAGTTAGAAATGTGATGATAATATACTTCCTATTTTTGTAGCATAAATGATATGAAAAGAATTGAAAAATGTAGAATCTGGTGGAAGCATTCAACATAATAGTGTGAACAAAGACTTCCCATCTTTTTTTCACACATCAGATTTGTTATTTCTTTATTTATTTCTTAGGGCACAATCCTCTCCACATTTAGACAGAAACAAGTCCTACAGCTCCCAGCATACCCCAGCCAGCTAGAGAATGCTGGGGGTTGTAGGATTTTTTTTTCTGTGTGAAGGTGCATAGGATTGTGCCTTATAGCATTTTTATCTCATCCTTCATCCTTAAGCAAAAAAGGCTCCTAGAATGGCTTACAAAGGTAGAAAATAAGACAGCCTCTGCCTGCATGTTTATAATCTAAAAGACATGACACAAAAGGAAAGGGCGTTGGGAGGGAAGAGGAAAAGAAGCAAATCCGAACACTACATTGTATGGGGCAGTTAGAACTAGAGGATAAATCTGCCAAAGCTGTGCATATATAAAATGATATTATTGTCTGAATTATTCATTATTTATAGAAGTATTCAGTTTCTGGAAAATCAATTGAAAGCACACACACATACATACCTCAAAACAGCAACTCGGTACATATGAGCTATTCTCTGATTAGAGATTATTTCTTTGCGCAAACTCTTTCACACAGAGATACACACAAATATGGAAGAGAACTGGGCAGGCCACTACTTGCATAGAGGCCCATGTGCCCATCAGAGCCCCGGCAAGATATGTATGGTTGTCCTTAATCAACAAATCTCTGCTTCTTAATGTAAAAGGGGGGAAAGCATTTCTCTCTTTCTCTTGTGTTAGGGACAGATGCACTTTGTTTCTTAAGGCTGCAGTCCAGCCCACAGTCAAAAATACTTTGCCCTCTTCTTTTAACAGGTTTTATCCAAGTGCAACTGTGGACAGAATTACTGCCTAGAAAAAATAATAATAATGCAAAAATAACAATAGAGCATCCATAGGTAGCCAAGTATTTAAAACAAGGAGTAAAGTATTTGGGACCATTTATCATTATTGTGGTTTTCAACTTTGTTCCAAACTATGTCCCTGCTGTTTCTGATTTGTTTCAGTGCCAGAAATATTTGACCTCTCTGTAGATTAACAGAAGATCAAGTTTACCCAGACCGAAAATTATTTTGTTGCCTGGAGTGAAGAACATGTCTGATTGGTTTAATATTCCAGGAAATTAATTGAAATATGTAATGCTGTCTGATCTACTTTCAGAGTAATACCCACTCATATTTAATGTACATCAATTTTTAAATCACTCCTTTGTGAACATTTGCAAAACTGGGGATAATGTCAATCATTTGTAATAGTGGGGACATGAATGGAAAAGTCACCTTGCAGAATAGTGTTTTTTTTAAAAAAAAAAAAAAAAAAAGCACAAGAAAGTAGCCCAAGGCATACTTTTTGAATTCCTATTCAAGGACACATAAAATCTCATATTTGAAGCAGCTAAGCCTAAAAAATATAACTTTAAATTAAATAAAATGTGTTTACAGACAGAATCTTGGCGCGTTTACATAGAGAATGCACGGTACCTTACATCGTCTGGAGCAGAGCAGTCGTGACACAGACATCGCACAACCAATTGAATGCCTCTGTCACAAGGCCAGTGTCTAAGCAGGCTATTCATAAAATATTTTGTTGTCACAGTATTCTGTTAATTATTCAATGAAGAAAATACATCAATAGGACATTCTTAAAAGCGATGATAACGTATAATGTCAATCATCATAAATCTGCCCTATTTTATATCTGGATGAAACCACACACCCCAAAACTGCACAAAAGCTCAGAAGCCACCAAATGTTCAGAGGCCAAAGGAAGGGACTGGAGCTGCTGGAGAGGGACATACAACCTCCGGATGTGCTGAATGAACATGCAAAGAGAGAGATGGGAACATGCATAGGATGTGTGTTCATTGGAAAGAGCTCTCCACATGTACAGATGTATACCCACAGAGTTCCTACAAGCTTTGGAGCAAGCTTCGAAGCTCTCCGTATGTACAGCTGTACATGCATAGAAATCCTTCCAACTAATGTCACACCATCTTTTGCTTCTTATGTATAGCTCATGTTTAATGTTTAACTTCATTTGTTCCTATCTGCCAAGAAGTCTCTAGGTCAGGATCTATGTTTTATAACAGTAATGACAACGGTTGGGGGCCAGGACACCCTCCATATACAGTTTTCAAACTGTTTTAAAAGTGTCATACGTGCTTGGTGTAGATCTGGCCTCAGTTACTGAAACCATTTTGAATGTTTCGTCTATGCCCTATAGTACTTGCAATCCCCTCACTTTGTCTCATCTACAATTTGATCATTATATGATCTCCTCTTTAAACCAAATAATTAGTGATGCTACTGAATAGTTCTGGATACAACATTGACCATTGTGAAACATCACCAAGGGCTCATCTACACCAAGATATTCCACTATGAAAGTGGTTTGAAAGTGGTATATAAAAAGCAGGAGCCACACTACTGCTTTATAGCGGTATCGAAGTGCACTGACAACTGCTGGGGCCTATTGACACATACAATATACCACTTTCATACCACTTTCATAGTGTTATATCCTGCTTGATGTAGATGGTTCAATGGGCCCTAACAGTTGTCGGTGCACTTCGGTACCACTATAAAGCAGTAGTGTGGCTCCTGCCTCTTATATACCGCTTTCATACCACTTTCGTAGTGGAATGTCCTGCTTGGTGTAGATGAGCCCCAAGATTTTCTTCCAGTTTACTAATAGACATCCTCATGTTGAACAAAATCATGTTTAGATCAATTCTGGATTATTTTTCTGGTCAAATGTAAGACTGGTTTTTAGTCTTATTTTTTTTAATGGTCATTTCTGTAATGTTGACATCATATCCTCATTTATTTCCACTTGGGTTTTTCCATGGCAACGTCCTCCCCAGGTTGTCGAATTAGCTTTCTAACCACACATTCTCTGTCTTTCGGGGCTGAAAGCAACCTCTTTCTACAGAGCTTCGTTTGTTGCCTCTTTAGCATAAGTCCAGCTATTGAGAATTGGACTGAATTACATGAAACTTATATCTGTTTCAACTATTTCATTGCAAATTAACAGAACTACCATTCTCCAGTTTTGACTAACAGTTTATCTGTTGCATATTTTCCTTCATAGTAATATCACCCTGATGGCAGACACCAAGCCAACAAGTAAGGTTTTAGTTTCTATAAAAACAAATATTGTGTGTCCTTGCCCATTACCCAGTGTAAATAAATAGTCTGAGTAGGCCTGGGTCTATACACTATAATTTATAATGGTCAGATCAGGACAGTTTCAGTAGAGCATATTTGACAGGCAGATACAGTTCAATTTATATGAACAAGTTTGAAAAAGAATGACAATATATATGTTTATAGGATATCCCACTTTAATTTGACATGTTTGCCAACAGAGGCCATGGACACCATTAGCCTGAGATCCATGCTAGATCAGACCAGTGTTCTGTTCACATAGTGGCCGACCATCTGCCCATGAAATACCCACAAGTAGGACCTAAGTGCAATAGCACTCTTCTGGTTGTTTTCCTCAGGAACTGGTGGGAATAGGCATATTGCCACTGATACTGGAGGTAGCACATAGACATCATGACTAGTAGCCAATGATAGCCTTATCCTCCATGAATTTGGCTAATCCCATTTTTAAAGCCATCTGCTGGGCATCACTACATCTTGTGGTAAAAAAAATCATAGTTTAAGAAGTACTTCCTTTTTATCGTTCCTGAATTTCTCAGCGATCAGCTTCATGAGATAACACAGGTTCAAGCATTATGAGAGAGAGAAATGTTTCCCTATCCACTTTTTCCACACCATGCATAAGTTTTTTACACTTCTGTCATGTCTCCCCTCACTCAGCCTTTTTTCTTACTTAAACATTTCCAGACATTGTAATCTTGTAAATGATGGTATCTCATTGTACTTGCGGTGTGATGGTACAGTTTGTCTTATAGATGTAAGATCTATGAAAATAATTTGACTGCATCAATCTTTATAATACAAGGCCCAGGTACAGTTATGGATTCATAGTAAACAGCACTTGCTTCAGGAACTGGAATTATACAAATCTGATACCTTTGTTTGAAGTTCAACAGTCCATCCTATGTGGAGATAAACCCAAATCATCTTTCTGGGGAGGAAGGAGGTATTTTAAACATCTGCTTTATTAAAAAAAAAAATTGCAGATAAGCTAGTAGCAACATATAGCTAATCATTCTTTGGAAAAAGGAAATGAAACCATCTGTATTATACGAAACATTTGTAAATAACTGAGTTTTTAAAAACTAATTATTGACATCTTTGAAGAATTTTACTATGTGACCATGAACAGTTTTCATTCATAGATGCTAACACATTTTTAACGAAAAGGAGGATTATCCTTACATTACAGATGTGGACATGAATAGCAGAGGGTTTGATTGAGTTCAAACAATGGGAAACTGCAAAGATGTAATGATTTTTTGTTTGTTTCCTGATACTAGGGCTACAGGTGTATAGATAGGCCAAAAATTACATTATTATTACTACAGGTTAGAAAATATGATGGATCCAAATTTTGTATCTTGTGATGTTGCATGTATTTTCTTTTTCTTTATCTTTTTCTTTTTTTAAGGAAAGACTGTAGCTCAGTGGCAGAACATGTATTTTGCATGAAGACGGTCCCAGGTTCACTCCCTGGCAGTTCCAGGTAGGACTGAAAAATACTCCTGTCTGAAACCCTGGGGATCAGCTGCCAAATAATGTAGTTTCTTATCTTCTCCCCTCAAGGCAGCTTCTTATCTTCCCCTTTCAATGTATTTCACCCTGCTCCCCTTGACATTCTAAATCACAACTATATCTACTAGGACAGATGGCATCCTATTCCACATCATGGAGATGAATTTGCCAGATTGTTCCTGGTTGTTGTTAAGCCAAGCACTAGTGTGGTCAACAAATCTCTGGGGCTTCTGACTAACTGATTGCTCAACAAATTACCCCAAATAAAAACAAAATAATTTATTAACATCTCTAGACAAAAATGTTTTGGCTTACAGCTCTGTAATGGATGGGAAAATACCACCGTTTAATGACATGCCCATTATCGTTTCCTCTGAATCCCTTCTTGAGGCAGTCTTTTCTACGTACCTTACGTGAAAAGCACACATTATTCTCTTACCTTGGATTGAGTTATATTTTATGCCAGTAGCTAGCAATAAAATCATGGGTTGTAGGCGATGAATCAGGTGAACACTTAACTGTGAGTCTTGAATAGTCATTGGATACTGAAACGACGCATAAGATCTCATTTTGAGCAGTGCTCTGGAGAAGTAAAAGCAGAGCATTACAGCGCTTATTTTGTATATATTTAAACTTTTCATAAACCTGGCATAGACTGTACTGTTTGCATTTCGTATCTATTCCCCCACCCCATAACCATGTATATATCAGCCAAGTGAGGACAACTCTTCATGTCTCTGATGAAGTGGACTCTAGTCCATGAATGCTTAAGCCATAATTGTTTTTGCTGCAACAGGCTCAGGCCTTAGCTAGACCAGGCTGTATCCCAGGGCAAACCCCGGGATCATCCCTGTGCATCCACATTACACACAGGGGATCCCGGGATCAGGGAGGGATTATCCCTCCTTTGTCCCGGGATAGAGCCCTGCCCTTTGGGCCCACTTTTCCCGTGATCTCGGGCTGAGACTGAGACTGTGGAATACGTGGCCCATTTCCACAGCTTGACCCCGCTCCGCGCAATTACTCACACAGAGGTGGGAGTTGCGCCCATCGGGGTTAGGGTGGGGGGGGAGTGGGGAAACCAAATTAAATTTAAAAAACCCTTACATTCAGTGCACAAGCGTTCGTGTGCTGCCGGTCCTTTAAGAAAATTTTTTAAATGGAAGGGCGCAATGCCTCTCTTCGTGAGGTCATTGTGCCTTATGTGTAAATGGAGGAGGGATCTCGCGTTAATCACAACATGAGATCTTCACTCCTCTATCCCAGACTTTCAGGTAGGTCTAGCTAAGGCCTAACACAGCTACCCCTCTGGAAGCAGATGCTTTGTAGATCATGTAAAAAGGGTGTGTGTACCACACTGCCAAAAAGAAGCAAAAGAAGCACTTACTCTGCCAAACGTCTTGTGTATATTCTTATATATTTAGGGGGTTAACTGACCCCATCTGGTAGGGTTATGTTGTATTAAAAGATATAAACACACATATAAAATGTCCAAATAAAATCAGACAAACCAAAACCAAAACAACACCCAGTCAACCGTCCTTATCAAAAGTTGGACCGAAGGGGGGGAAAAATTATTCTGGAAAAAGTATCAGAATTGGCTTTTGAAGATTGTCTAGGGGACGAGGACGCCATAGGTGTGACACATGCACCAAGAAGGGCTTTCCACTTGCTGTCATAACTTGTTGCATGGACAGAATAACCAAGAGAGCTTTCTGGATTTATAAAATAATTGTATCTTTTAGGCCTATATTCAAACCTCAATGGGCTCAGTGCACGGTTTGGAGGCATCTTATGCTATTGTTAAAGCTAAGCAATTGTGAATCTGATGAGTCACTTGGATGTGAGGCTACTGGAAGTAGGTCCGGTGTCAGTACTTGGCACCATCAGTGTCCTGCTATGGCCGAATCAGAGAAAATTATGGGACAATCCAAAAGGCAACAAAACAGGCAAATGATTAAGCACAAAGGTTTTTGGCCAGTATGGTTTCAGGCGAAGGCAGGAATAGTCAAGATACAAGCAATGGTCAAAGCAAAGTTGAGCAATCAGATTCAATTCATAGTCCAGAAGCAGAGTCACACAGGAATCCAAGGGTCAGTAGCACAGAGGATTAATCACAGGACAATTTCCAGAATACAAGATGCTTGAGCTAAAAGTACAATGTATAGCCAGCGCTTCCTGAACCCCACCCAGGGCTCAGTTGCAGTGTGTTACAGGCTCTCTGGCAAAAGCCTTACTCGGGAGGATGACCTTGCTTCTGAGGAAACCTTTCTTCCTAAGGAGTCCTCCTTTGTAAACAAGCACTTCTTCTCAAAGGAACCCTATTGGCCTGCTTCTTGAGGCAACAATACTCCTGGAGGCTAAGTGGTCACCCAGGCTCTACCTCAGAGGTGGAATTCCCCTCCTCCTGTGGAAAGGGTGATGATATGAAAAGGAGGACAGGGCTCCTGTATCTTTAACAGTTCTGATGAAGAGGGAATTTCAGCAGGTATCCTTTGTATGCATGCTGCACCTGGTGAAATTCTCTCTTCATCACAACAGTTAAAGCTGCAGGAGCCCTGCCTAGCATTACCGGATACAAAAGAGGGAAGGCCTCCTGCAGCTTTAATCAAGATACACCATAAGATGATTAGATAGATAGATAGATAGATAGATAGATAGATAGATAGATAGATAGATAGAATCAAACCCTTGCCAAATTGTAAATTATCCTGAGGGTAATGGACAGAAAATCTCCTTCACACAAATTTTCACACAAATTTTAGATTAGATTGCAGATTCAGTATACCAAACTTGGGGTTTTGTGAATCATCCTAAAACTTATACAATTGTATTTGGATTAAATTAATGAAGTGGACAGAGAAGTTAACAGAGTGGTATAGTATGGATCAGCATGGCCTAGAGTGGCTGTAGAAAATACAAATTCAATGTACTTCATTCCCCTTCAAGAACACCATGTAGATGTCCCATTAATTTCATTAAAGGATTTGGCACAAGGTATTGGCTAGAGTTGAACATAAATCAATCATTATGCCTTGGATTCAGACTTGCACAAGAGGAAGGCCACTAATGACATTGAGATCTCCTACTCTCTGTGCCAAAACAATTTTTCTGCTCCATTCCATTGCCACCTCCACCACATCCCACACTCTTCTGGAGGGTCCCCCAAGCCCCGGGACTGTCTTTTTGTACACATGGGGGGAGGGTTAGGGGGGCAAGTAGAAAATGGCAGGAGTGTTCATTAGGGGCTCATTGCACTGGTGGCCTTCTGCTGAAGTAATCTTGAATCCATACCCTGTTTTAGGCTAAAATGCATGTATTATGGAATTCACCAGTGCTTTTAGATTATCATAAGTCAGAGAAAGCTTCATTTAAATTATTTCAGATTGTGTAGCGAAATTTGACCTCACACATACATTTGCAGGATTGAACTTGGTTATAAAACAAGCAACGTCCCCACCCTTTTTGGATGATACATGTGTGAATGTCTGTTTTAAATTAGCCTAGTTTGCAAATTTACCTATGGAATAGCCCATGCAACTTTCAGTTCCTTTTCCAAGTACAGTTTTATTTCTTCTAATAAAGAACAGTAGAATACATAAAACACCAGGGAGCTGGCCACAACTAAAACTCATGTAATTCATTGTCAACCTTTGTTGTATTTGCAAGTTGGCAACTAAATTGACAGATTGATGCCAAGTTCTCTGAGCTACTTTTTCCAAATAATATAATCTGGAGTTGCTGTGCTGTTTGCCTCAATTATTGAGGACACAATGATGTCATCATTTTATTTTGCTCTCCCTTTCATGTTCATTTCTAGCTGTCAGTATTTTTAAAAAAATCTTTTTGTGTATGAAGAAAGGTGCTCAATTGGAAATTGGAAACCTCTCACCACAGACTAACTGCTAATGCAACAAAGTGATACAGTATACCACAAGTAACTGAGCCTTCAGTTACTCTAAAGCTAGTAACCTTCCATTTTATTTATCACATGTCATTATTTATTAAACTATTTACAGACTACTTCCCCCCAAAGATTTAAAGGTGTTTGTAGCACAAAAGAAGAGGCAATTAAAATTGAATCAATAGCATAATATCAATACAATGCAATCTGAAGACTAAAAGGACGAATATTTAGTCACTACATTTTATTTATTATATTTATATCCTGCCTTTTTTCCTTCCTAAGGAACCCAAGGCTGTATACATAATCCTCCTCTCCATTTTATCCTCACAGCAACAACCCTGTGAGGTAGGTTAGGCTGAGAATCCATGGCTGGCCCAAAGTCATCTAGTGGGCTTCCATGGCTGAGTGGGGACTAGCATCTAGATCTCCCAACTCCCAGTCCAACACTCTAGCAACTATACCACACTAGCTCTCAGTTTAATGCCTGATGTGTGTCATGCCCCACCCCCGAAACCACCACCTCCATCAAAGAGGTTGTCTTATTCAAAGAGGAAGTTTCATAGTGGTGGAACAGTTATGAAAAAAAGCCCAACAGGGCTGGCCTTACCATGAAGCAGAGTGAAGCAGCCAGCTCAGAGAAGCTGGGAGGTGGAGGAACTGTGGCAGCACCTCCAACACACCCTTTGCCATTCCCCCTGAACCCCCTGGGCATTCCCATCTTCCTGCTGATGGCAATGCTTGCTTGTTGTTAGTCTGGGCAAACTAGCTGCCGTGCCTAGTCACAGTCTACCAATGCATCAGAAATCACACCATTGGGAACGGACCCTGGAACAGCACACAGGCAAAGAGACAACCAACCCAGGCCACCATGTCTGGTCACAAGTCACAGGCTGGCACCACTGCTGCTGCACTGTAGCATTTGTCTGAGTGGGCAGCAGAGTGAATCCATACATTTTCTCTTGGTGGGCTCCAAAAAATTCTGCTGGGGCAGACTGTTTTGGGATAAAGTGTGCACATGGGTTTGAACGCTCCTGAACACCTAATGTTAGTGGTATTTAGCAGCAGAACCTGATGCTCCCTAGGGTTTCCACAGTGAATGTACAGTGCCCAACCATTCCCCTTGCTACACAGCAGGGCTTTTTAAAAAAGAAAAAAAAAGTTAACTGCATAGTGGTACACATCTGTGCATTTTGCTTGTATGCTTGCTGCTAAGAGTCACATTCCATAATATTTAGAAGCCCACAAGTGGTGGAAAATGCTCAGAGCTGGGAATTGAACAGCACTAATGCAGAAGAGTGTTATGTTCAAGCTTTGCACAAGAGGCGTCATGAACTCCAATATAATTTTATGTGGAGGTCAACCAATGCCCTTGCTACACAAGAGCTGGGTAAGGCTTTCAGCAAAACATACTGTAGACTTCTATAAAACTGGTCCCAATTCATTCCCTTAGTGACAAAGCTCCTGGATAAGTTCTGCTTCTGTTCTTCTAATACAAACATCAGTATAATGTGAATTTTGGATAAGCAATGCACGGGGATCTTCTACAGCCTTCCAGTTAGTAAAAGCACTGACAGAGAAAGGTAGTTTCTTGACTTTTGTAAATCTTCTGCCAGGGTAGCAGAAAACCTTGTGACTGGAAAAGGAATATTTCAACCTGAAGTTCTCTATATCATTCTCTATATTCAGCCTTGGATTTCAGATAGCTGAAGAGATGTGATTTCCCCTAAATCTGGACCATTTACTCTAGAACATTTTCTTTATATTTTTATACTGCCTCGGCTATTGGGCGGTATAAAAATGTAATAAATAAATAAATAAAATGCACTCCAGAACACATTCCCTATGAATGTGCTCTCTGAAATGACCATATGCCAGCCCCTAGCCTACTGGCATTGGGCTGTGTGGTAGAGCAGGGCAGTCTTTGTTGAGAACTAGCCTGTATTGAAATCTGTCTGTGAAAGGGAAACAGAAAATTTACAATATTCCAGTGAGGAAAAGTTTCCCTACACAGAATATGCAAGCACTGTGTGGGTCTGTTCACAAATCCTATAATATTAGCCCTTATCCAGCCTATAGAGCCAATTAACGTACCTTCCACAGAAAAATAAATACTTTTATAACAAGAGAATAAGAGTTCTAGTGACACTAATGCCACCTGTCACTATCCTGCAACCTTTTGTTCAGGCCTACAAGTGTTTTCCACAGACAAAACATATAATTAACCCTCCAATTCCCACTTGTCCATGCTCTGAAGCCTCATGGCCAATGAATCTGCATTTTATAATAACAGTTCCCCATTCCCTCTCTAGATATCCCTGGAGAAGGAGAGAACTCATTTCTCCTATAATGTTGGATGAGGCTGAGTGGCAGTGAGGTCAGTAGCCACCATCTCTATACTTGGTGGTCTGCTCAGCTTACCTCTCAACTTCCCCTCCAGCACTTTCACTCCTTCTGCTTGCCTGGCCTTCTCCTTGCCTTGGTCTTCTCTTCCCCCAACCCTCCTCCACCTCGGCTCTTCCACCCCTAGAGGTTGTTGTTTTTTCCTGGTGCCCAACTGGGGCAGTGTGCATAGCTCCTCTTCCCCTCCGCCAGGAGATCACTCGCCTCACTCTCATTAGCATGAGGGCTGGCCCAGGTGGAGTTTCCACTTTGCTCCATCAGAAAGAGCCTCACTTGTAGGAAGCGTGGCCAACTTGGATGTGGTGCAGTTGGAGACCACAGTGTCTGGCCTTGCACTTGTGAGAGAGAAATCCAAGAGAAACACAAGCATTCAGTTTGCCTTGGGAAGAAAGAAGCCAGCCTGGCAACACCAATCACCTCATTAGTAGGCAAACCTAAAGGGGCCAGGAATTTGCTAGCTGAGACTGGGCCCTATTTGCCCCCAGAGTATATATGGCCCTAGTGGGCCACAAATAGACACAAGGTAGAGCAGTGAGCAAGTGGTGGTGAGGTGTTGGAGGACAAAACTTTGCATGCCTTGAGGCTTTTTCTGTGCCCCCAAAGCTAGCCTGCCCTCCTTTGGTGTGGTGGAGGATGCCGTCCCATCAACAGTTTTGAACTAAGATTCAACTACTAGTGTGGGCTACACTTAAAACTGGGTGGTGGTGGGAGAGGTGCCATCTAGTCTGTTGCTTTAGTTTAGGTCACAGATTACCTCAGGACAGCCCTGAGGCCATCACTGTCCAAACTTACAAAGACAGAATGTACAGGATGGCCTGCAGACTGGGCTTCAGTTGGTGAGTCCGTAAGGTCTACATTTCAATTTGACAGAAATACATTTTAGAAAAGGAAATTATTTATTTATTATATTTCAATCCTTCCCATAATTAACATCCTCTATAATGAATTAGGAACACGCTTATTTCTGTCAACTCAAATAGGGCTGCATGGAATAGTCTCTACTTTCAGTTTTCCATTTCAAAATTGTCGTTGCATCTTGTAGTTTCTGTAGGGTGGTAATCTCTTGTGCAAACTTGTCCAGATATTAATCTTTTTTCCATCTTGTTCAGCATCATTATTTCTTGACTTAAGCTGTTTTTCCCCTGGCTGCTTCATCTTTCTCCAGCCTGAATTATCCACATGGTAATCAGGGATCACGTATTAAATGGGATGACATTGCAGTGCTACATAGCCAATTAGTTATGCCTGGATGATGATGTCAGTGAAGGCAGGTTAAGAAGACTTCTTTTTTGCAAAAAGAGTGTAAAATAAAATCATCAAAACAGGAGGAATTTTTTTGTTATTGCCAAAAATGTTCACAAAACAGAGTTAATATGTTCACATATATATCTACATCTATGCTGGAGCTTATTAGATCGGCTTCAGCTACAGTGCCACAATCAGTGATACATGTTGAAGCTTAATCCTATAGCTGTCATGCAGCTCACTGGCAATGATGACCCACTTACTAGGAAACCCTTGGAGTAATACATTTTCAGGGACATTAGAGATGGAGCTCTACTCTGGGGTACTGTGTAGTATGTCTCACAGAAAGCTACGATATATAAAGGTAAATAAATATTAGAAAGTTGCCACAGTCATATATTATACAGTGAGGTTCCTTGAATCCATATGCCAAATATACATCCTAAAGCTAAAGATATTTCATAAAATCACCTCCTTAAAACAGGGCTCAGAGACATAGGCTTAGCTAGACCTAAGGTTTATCCCGGGATCGTCCTGGGGTCGTCCCTGCCTGCTCCAAGGATATCCTGTGTGTCATTTACATGAACAGGGATGACCCCGGGATGATCCCGGGACAAACCTTAGGTCTAGCTAAGGCCTTAGACCTAACATATCCATTGCTACATTTGAGAGCGAAATCAGCTCATAAACGTTGAGAATAGTACCATTTTTCAACTGAATGCTGGTCTTCCTTTTGCAGGTTAAACTCATTCATGATTATCCACAGCAGGTGAAAAATGAGTGCTCTTGCAAAGCAGCATGAAGTGGAATCTCAACAGCTCAAGTCCTTTCTATTACATGTTGATAAATTCGCCCCTTCAAAAATAATGACATGCTTCAGAAAGTCTCGTGAAACTAATTCCTGAATCCAGCCCCCCCTCAAAAAAAACCATGCCTCGCCCATCAGAGTAATGGCACCAAATTTTAAATTTCATCACAAGTCAAAGAGGGTTTCGAAACGCTTTGGGTTAGATCTACACTACTGCTTCATAGTGATATTGAAGTGCACTGATAACTGTTGGGGCACAATCCATGTTCCATATACTGCTTTCATAGTGTTATATCCTGTTTTTTAATTACTTAAGTGAACATGGGGGGGGAACCCAGTCCATATGACCTTTGAAGAGTTAGAACTTTGTATTATGGCTAGAGTGAGATCCCACTCCTTTGACTTTCCTTTGCTCTTGTTTTCAGTTTTAGTTTCAGTTGTGTTCGCTCTACCCAGCCAGCAATAAAGAGACCTGTTTGTTTGCCTGCAGTAAGAAGTAAGGGTTGTTTATATTGCAGTATTATGATGAATAGAGTAGGATTGGGTGCTTATTGCTAAAGGGTAAAATAAAGAGAGAACTGAAAGTTATCTGAAAAAATATCTACCCTAAAGTTACATGTAATGTTTTAAAGCACTCATTATACTCACAATCATAGTGGCAATTTCTTTTTCTTTTTCTTGAGCGCTTGATGGCAAAGGATGAGAACAGCCACACAGGAATAGAAACACTGCTGTGCACCCTACAGTTAGCTGCCTGTCTGGCCACCTAGGCTGTAACTCAGGCCTAATTTCTGATTTTCCCAATGTGTGCAGCTCAGCATGAGGTCTTTTCAGGGTTTCTGGACAGATAAACCAAAAATAATAGGAAAAAAAACCCCAAATGCTTTCCACAATTAGTTTCCAATTGCTTAGTAAGTTTTCCCTTGATTGTCCAATAGGAAGGAAAATCTAAAGATCAGGAGCAAGACTAGAAGGAGGGACCTCAAAGAGGAGTATAAACACACCCTAAAGTATTTCTTTTCTCTCTACTAATCCCTAAATTTAGAGTATGGACAAGTGTGTTTTTCAGGTGGAATCTAAGGGGACCATCAGATGAGCATTTTATAGCACGCTCGTTACTGGGCGCTCATGGATCTCCTGTGGGAGAAGGCATTCCTTCAGTTTGCCTGGCACCAAGCCATTTAGGGCTTTGTAGAAGATGATAACGGAAGTAAACAAGTTTCACAGCACAATCCGCTTTGTGGTTACTGAGAAGTAATTCTTGCTGTTTTCAGTGTTTACTCAAAGGTACGTATGCCCAGGATGACAGCCTGAGAGCCGAATTCAATTTTGGAAAAGCCCTGAGGGGCCACATCGCAGTGGTGGGCGGGAAAAAAGTGCTCAGAAAATCAGCATAGTATAGTGTAAAGCTCTACTGCCAGTAACTAAAAGCCCATCTAGTCAAATGCGCGGCTCCCATTACTTCTTCTGTCACCGCTCCCATGTCACTTCCTGAAAACAGGAAGTAATTATCCCTATTCAGTCCAGTAGGAGAGAGCAGCAACCGGACTTAATGAGGGGTTTTTTTGCAGCATAATAATGGCCAGAAGGGGCAGAAGATGAGCGAGAGGCAGACAACGTCATGTGAGTAATTCAAGAGTGCCCAGTAACGTGTGTGTAGTAAGATGCTCATTGGATGGAGCTTTAAGCCATAGGAGAGTCATTTCAACCTTTTAGAATTGTGGGGGGGGGGGATATCCAGTGAAAGAGTAATCTTTGAGAGACCCCAGCAGCATGGATTGGGACCCCAGGAGGGCTGGATTTGTCTCCTATGGTTGAGGTTCCCCACCTTTGCACTAGGGTATCAAGAGACTCTGATGCTTGATAGCTCCAACACATTTAACAATTGCACGCTTTCGTTTAGTTGTTATCCAAGCCTGGGATCGAAAGAGCTACTTTAGGCATACCTAAGGGCTTAAGCAGCACCAATGAAATTTGTGATTAGGGTGACCATATAGAAAGGAGGACAGGGCTCTTGTATCTTTAACAGTTGCATAGAAAAGGGAATTTCAGCAGGTACCATTTGTATGCTTGCAGCACCTGGTGAAATTCCCTCCATCACAACAGTAAAAGCTTCAGGAGCCCTGCCCTCCTGACCAGATGTAAAAGAGGGCAGGGCTCCTGCAGCTTTAACTGTTGTGATGAAGAGGGAATTTCACCAAGTGCTGCAAATGCATGCATACAATGGCACCTGCTGAAATTCCCTTTTCTATGCAACTGTAAAAGATGCAGGAGCCCTGCCTTCCTCTCCATATGGTCTCCCTATTTGTGATGATTTCTTGTAGGGATGTGCTCCACTTCTCCTCGAACCGGAGAAGCAGGAGCGGAGCAGGGGGCTTCACCTACCCTTAAGGCAGAGGCGAAGGGAGTCAGGGGGGCTGCGGATCGAGGCGAAGAGGATCACCTCAATCCGGACCTTCGCCTGAAGGTAAGTGGGGGGGAGGGGGACTAATCTGGCGCTGCCAGCGCCGCCAGCCATGCGGCGGCGGCGGCAGCACCAGGTAAGGGAGCAGGGAGGAGGGACGCTTACCTTCCTCCGTCGCCGGCTTCAATTGAGGCCCCGGTTGAAGCCGGAAGTGAAGGCCGAGGCCTCTTCTGGCTTCAACCGGGGCCTCAATTGAATCCCGCAATGGAGGAAGGTAAGGGGGCGGGGTGGGTGGGTGGTTTTTCTTGCGCTGCCGCCGCTGCCGTCCATATAGTGACGGTGGCGAAGCCGGATCTCGCTCCACGGAGCGGAGCTGGAGACGGGCGGAGCAGCGCGAAGAGGATCGGGCCCGATCCGGATTTTCCGGATCGGGCCACGAAGCGGATTGGGGGGTCCATGCACACCCCTAATTTCTTGTTTGAAACATCAGGCTCTCATGCCATGCCACCAAGTGTAGATATGCAGTGTGTGGAGTTGCTGTTTCAGAAACAGCACAAAAGTCTCTTGAACACATAGGATTGGTTTATCGTTTTTGTTCTTTCTTCGCATGCCCATATTGTCAGATAAAACGCTGAGCTCTGAAGGCTTACCTATGGCAGCAGCACTTGGTCCATGCGTTGACTGCCCTCTCCGCCATAGTAATTTTAGCCATTATTCACAGTTAAATGTGTTTATCATTCCTAGACTGTGGATTGGAATTCCTGGATATTAAAATGCAGTGCTTTAGTTCCCTCTTTCAGAAACAACTCTTAAAACAAAAAGAAACAAAGAAGTGAGCCACAATAGCTGTAGTTTTGCAAGGTGTAGCATATTATAGCCAGTCGTGATTTTTCAGTGAAGAGGACAAAAAGTCAGAGTAGCTCTGACTTTCAGTAGCTCGTATTTCATGTTCACAAAATGACAAATTTTCAGGTTTAACGGTACCTTATCTTAATTAGATTTAATTGCAAAATTGAAACATAAGGAAAACAGAATGGAATATAACTAATCATCAAAGGCCACACATGCTTTTAGTGTAGTACCAGGTCTTCTTCAACTGTCCGAAGCTGAAATCTTTGCACATTCACATGAGAATGTTTCATTTGGCACTGACACTTTCCCCCCCAGCTAAATAAAGGCACACGGACCCAGTTTGCATGATTGCAGGGTGGTTAATAAGCACTCTGCATGGGCCGGTTGCATTCTGGCCAGATTTATATAATTACCCTCAGCAGTACGGCTTGTTGTGATGTCCGAACGGGTGGGTGATTGGGATGGTTAACAAGTCACTCAGAACCTATAGCCGGTTTTAGGATTTATTTATTTATTTATTTATTTATTGCATTTATATACTGCCCCATAGCTGAAGCTCTCTGGGCAGTTTACAAAAGCTAAAATCAGTAAACATTAAAAACAAATATACAAAGTTTTAAAACATAAAAAGCATAAAAACAACAGTATCCTTATAAAAACAGCTGTTCTGGGGTCCATTAAAAACAAACAAACTCAGCTTATGTTGTTAAATGCTGTTAACCACCTCAACCATCCATTCAGACATCACAACAAGCTGCACCGGGGAAAGGTAATTATGTAAATCAAGGTAATTATGTAAATCAAGCCAGCATAAAACCAGGGTGGTTAACATGCCACCATCTCTTTTTAACCACTGGGTGATTGTGCAAACTGACCCCATTGACTTGTAAATCTGCTAGTTGCTAACAACTCCTATTGAGCTTTTTTAAAACTAGGATTTTTGCTATGACTGATGCTGATGTGGCTAACCTAAAATGTACTAGCTGAGTGCTTAGTATATTTGCACTGAATCTGGCCATTGTAATGGAGCCCTATGGTCTAGAAGTCTATTTATTTATATTGTTTTTAGCTGTTTACATTGTTTTAATTTTTCAATGTTAAAAAATGTAGGCTATTTGTTGTATTTTGTATTGTTATTAATTGTTGTAAACTGCCCAGTGAGCTATGGAGAAGTATAGCGATGATGATGATGATGATGATGATGATGTCATCTAAAGTGACCAGAGCAGGGATTATTCTGTCTCTTAGATATCAGAATATTGATATTTGACCAGAACAGCAGGGATTAGGCAATTACCCTAGCCTGAGTGATTCTGTGGAGATACCTGTTTTGACCCTAAGCTTGTCCACATATAACTATCCATGGAGCTGCGCTCATACATCCACTACACCTGCAGTTCTTGCTACTTTTTCTTGTGCCTCCCAAGGTCTCGTTCATCTTTGGTGGGAGTTTAAGTACCTTTGGGTGAAATCTGTACCTGTTCTTTTCTCACTATATGAAGTTGGGCTTCTTCTATATGTGCAAGATGAACTGACAATGACTTTTCATACTCGGGGCCCACATCACAGTGGGAGACGGCATTCAGCCCCATGGCAGTGGAATGCTATGGAAGGAGCAGGAACAGGAGCAGCTAGGGGGTGACTGAAATCAGCGAGCACTCACCTTGCCGCTGCTGCAGACCGCCCACTACAACACAGCCCGTGCGAGCCCCCGCCGAGTGCTTGCAAGGCTCGTGAGTGCTTGGCAGCTGCCCACTCTGGCTTCCAGCCCTTTCCCACTGTTGCGTTAATGGCAGCCACCATTAATGCAGTGGGGTGGGGAATGTGTGATTTCCAGAGGCTCTGGAAAGTGCTCATTTCCCCCTTCCACTGTAAGGGGACTGCGTTAATAGGGACTTTAAGGTTCTCATTGGCACGGGGGAAAATACATGTGCTTTCCGAACGCTCTGGAAAGTGTGTGTTTCCTCCTGCGTAAATGGTGGCCACCATTAATACAGTGGGGAGAAATGGCTGGAAGCCAGGGAGGACCTGTGCCTGAAGGTGCATAGAGGAGTGGCTTGTGAGCGCTTGATTGATAGTTGCACCTGATTGCCTCCCACTGGATCTGCAAAGGCTGAACACGGAGGGGCGGGGTCTGCTGCTCTCACAGACCCAATCAGATGCTTGCGCTAGCCCTAGGAACAGAAAGCATCTTCTCTGCCAGTGTGATTCTTGCAGCACAATTCTCTGCATGTATACTCAAAAGTCCTTTTGAGTTCAGTAGGACCTACTCCCAAGTAAGTGCAGAGAGGATTACAGTCTGAACTGCATGGGTGAATGCCGACTGGGGTTGAGGACAGAGAATGAAGTAGGACTTGAGCGTATAGTGCAGCAGTCTGAGGGGGCGGGATTCACTAAGTATTTTATGTGACTAGTTGCACACAAATAGAGTTGGATTTGGGCCACCATGTGCAGACCAAAGCAGTGGTCACATGAAATGTGTGGGTGGGTGTGACTACACACATACACACATGCACAGATTTATATTAACACAGGAGCAATTATGCTGTTATAGTGGAGCACTGCTTCCATACAACTTCAGTTCTGCACCAAAATAAACCAGTTTCATGCCAAGGAAATTCAAATGCTGGAGTCTGAAATGAGAGTGTGCTTCCAAGGTCTAGGGCTATAAAGGATACGAGATATTTTAGTATGAAATGTGGTAATGGAAAGAGCAAAGAGCTTGAAGTAGGAGCTGGGGGCAGGAGACATTTATTTATTTATTTAGACATTTGTGTCCCACCACAAGGATCTCAGAGACATGAGAGAAGGAATGGAGCTATATATATAATGCAGGGCAGTCCTAATGGATGCAAGAAGACGCACGAGGCTCTAGTTGTAATTAGGAGAGCACAGGATGGAGTCAAGCTGTTTCCCCCTAATAGTCGAAGTGCAGCGTTACCACACAGATTGTGGAACTGCCATTCCTCCTAACAGAGATTTATTTACTGGCATTTAATTCATAAAGAAAATTAATGGTATTCATCAGGGTACTGATGTTTTTTAATAAGCAGCATTAGCACAGTTAGCTCTGGATCTCATTTTGCTCTTTAAAAAAAGAAAGAAAGAAAGAAAGAAAGAAAGAAAGAAAGAAAGAAAGAAGCCCAGAGGGAAGGAGATTTAAGACCTGGGGCAATGGTGGGATTTATCTTCTTTTATCAGAATTTCAGCCCAGGAAGTGTCACCAGCAAAGGGATTAATATTTACTTTTCCTGACAGTTAAAAGAGAGGAGGGGGGACAGGGAGCGATTTGGATAAATTGCAAAGCTGCCGTCATAGTAGAACATTTGCTCTTCATTTAAGATGGAAAATTCTGTAGACAGATTATTTATTTTATTTTTGCCAAGATTCAACCCTCAGAGCTTTCACCAGTCAAATAACCCCTGAGGATTAATAACTGATAGATATCCACAGGCAAAAGTAAGAAAAATGAGTTCATCAAGAAACTGTAACATGCTTCCAACATGCGGTGAAGTAAGAGCCCCTTCACCATCTGTTACTTGCGTGACTATTTTATTATGTAAATGCTCGTACACATGGCCATCTAAACAAAGAGAAATTGCTTCTCCAGCAGCATGTTGGGGCTGCCAGGCGTCTCTGTGTGCCATGCTCTCTCCCCCAACCCAAAGTGGCAGACAGAAAATCTTGGCTTCAGTTCATCCAGCAACTTCACTCTCCTGTTAGTGAAAAAGAAACATAATGAATGGTGTAAATTAGGACATATCTGTTTCTCCTTAATAGTGCTCATAAACTTTGAGAGTGGAAAAGGAAGAGCTATGTGGTTGGGAAAGGACATTGCCATGCTCAAATAGAGTATCATCTTGTCACATACAGCGTTATCTAGCTTTAGTCTACTAAAGCATGCTTAACATTAAATATATTCTGTGAATGGAGTTGACGCAATCATTTGGTAGAATAGGACCTATAGCAGCCTCTCCCAGCCTGGTGCCCTCTAGATATTTTGGGCTTCAGCTCCTATCATCCACAACCATTGGCCATGCTACCTGGGGTTTATGGGAGTTGAAGCCCCAAATATCAGGAGGGCACCAATTTGAGGAAGGCTAACCTGTAGGGACAATTCACATAGATGAGTAGCCATTTATGTTTCGGTGGTGATACAGGTATAGCTGTACAGAGAAATGTTAGTGTGAAGGAGAACATCACTCTGAGGGAGAGGGAAATGATTTCTTTGAAGGGACTCATTCCTTGGAAAACAGATATCCTCTGTCACTGAGGATATAGCTCTGGGGGGCATGGGGGCTTCTCATAGAGCTTTTCTACATGACACTGTTAATCGCTGTTTCTACTTTCATTGCCATTGCAGAACTGGGCTCTGAGCTCTACACAAAGAGTTTTTCCTTTCCTGCTTCCCCCCTTCATAACTCTAGGCGGTGCTGTGCTATAGTGGAATATTGCAATTACAAAAGTAGGAAGATATCTTTTCTTTCACTTTCAGAAATAATACTCCATTTCCCCCACTCTAAAACCCCTCAGGAAAGTGCTTTTAAAAGACAGAAGTGAAATCGGATGATCATGACATTTTAAAGAACCTGTGAACA
The DNA here is from genome assembly GCF_023053635.1 of Elgaria multicarinata webbii. Taxonomy (NCBI): domain Eukaryota; kingdom Metazoa; phylum Chordata; class Lepidosauria; order Squamata; family Anguidae; genus Elgaria; species Elgaria multicarinata. The sequence continues at coordinate 81,688,302 of NC_086175.1, forward strand.
ACTGCCAGTAAGGAATCAAGAGCACACAATAAATGCCTTGTGTAGGAAACCTCATAGTGGAAGATCCGCACGTCGCTCCCAGAGCGCTTCTATGCGACCCCAGATCACCCCGAAAACGATAGTCTGACTTCCCTGTAAAAGAAACGAGGAAGAGCCGTCCATGCCGCCGCCGACGATGACGAGGAGAGCTCTCCGCCGGAGAGGAGAGCTCGGCAAAAGAAGGCGGGGTGAAGAGCGGAAGAAGCTCTCTAACCCGCCTTCTTTTGCCGAGCTCTCCTCTCCGGCGGAGAGCTCTCCTCATCGTCGGCGGCGGCGGCGGCATGGACAGCTCTTCCTCGTTTCTTTTACAGGGAAGTCAGACTATCGTTTTCGGGGTGCTCTGGGGTCTCATAGAAGCACTCTGGGAGCGACGTGCGGATCCCAGAGTCATTAGAGATACAGATGACTGGGTCTCCGAAGGACATGCAGAATGCATGGTAAATTGCCTGCCTGGTGTGAAGGTTGTGGATATCATGTGTAGTCTAGATGCTGGGACGGAGTCAATGGCCATGGTGAAATGTAACCATGAGGTCTTAGAAGCCAAATGTAGGTTGCTAGGTAGGAGATTGCAAGCCAGGACCTTCAAGATAGCTTCCCCTGAAATACTACTTTATCCATGCGCAGGGCCAGCTAGATTGGGAACATGAGGAGTCTCAATTTGTGGTTGAGAGTGGTGTAGGGAGGTGGGATATGGATTTATTTTAACCTTCCCCAATCCCAGTGATCCCTATCAAGAGTGCTGCTTTCCTGCTGCTGTTAGTGGCATGGAAGCAGCAATGTGATTAGTGGGGAGAGGCAGGGAGGGAATTTGGCATCAGCAGTAGCAGGTCATGGGAAGGCCTTGGGGGGGGGTACTTGGAGCCCATGGGCACAGGTTGTACAGCCCAATTTAAGACCCTTTCACCTCTCCTCTCCTGGATGGGAGTGAGAAGTACCAATAGAAAACATTGGAGAAATCCAAGATTTTAGTGTAACTGTGATTAGGCAGACGTGTATTTCCACCTTCTTCAGCCCCCCCTCCCCCAAAGGTAGCACTAAACACAGAATTTCTTATCGTTCGTGTTCAATGTGAATTTGGAAGTTCTGTCTCCAGATAAGAAGTTAAGTTATGTTTCTTATCTCTATAGGTTCAACAGCCATCAACATTCCATAGGTCCTTGCAGGTCACAGGTCCTTGTCGGACTACTTTTAAAAAGTTATTTTAATTTATAAATAAATACTTTGTACATTCCATGAAAAACTACTATTTTATTTCTTGGTGCCCCAATTAGTCACTGAACCACCCAAATTTGCTATTAGAGGGGATGATGATTGCTGTTATCTTTTACAGGGAAGTCAGACTATCATTTTCGGGGTGCTCTGGGGTCTCATAGAAGCACTCTGGAGTAGTGTAGATCCTGCCTAAGTCACAATCTATTGTCATAAAATGACACAGTTTTCTGTGTCATCAACTACAGCTACCATGGGATTCTCTGTTATCTTTGGTAACAGGGAATCCCATGGTAGCTGTAGTTGATGACACAGAAAACTGTGTCATTTTATGACAATAGATTGTGACTTAGGCAGGATCTACACTACTGCTTTAAAATGGTTTATAACAGTAGTGACAACTCTAGTGACAACTGTTGGGGCCCAGAACATACTCCATATACATTTTTCAAACCATTTTCAAAGTGTCATATCCTACTTGGTGTAGATCTGGCCCTCAGTATCTGAAGGATTGAAAACATGACAGTAACACAAATCCAAGTTAATGGATCCTTTTTCTGCTTTTGCCTTGTGTCAGAAATTATTTTGGTTTCAGGAGGGGAGAAGAAATCGTACAGGATGCTCCATTCAATATTTATTTACACTTGCTGCTTTCACCTTGAAAGTGAAAAGGGAGTAACTCCAAGGTTTGATGAGATTTCAGTGTACTTAAATACTGGAGAATATTCAGCACTCTGCAGAACTGGACTTTGATATTAAAGGACAAGGACCACTATTTGGGGACTGTAAATCTGAGCTACTTTCTAGCCTACTATCCTGATTGTATATTAGCATAAAATTACCAATTTAAATTAAAATGTAATTATCCTAACTGCCAGTAGCGATTAAAATAAATATGAGCTACACTGTACCCTGAGAAAGCCCACTGGACGTACCGCATTGGCCCTTGATCAAAACTTGCGAAGGACACAAAAGCTTCCACTAATCTATGCCAAGCTATCTTGGACAGCATGGTTTTTGCCTGGAGCACCCTTCTGCTGGCATTTAAAACACCTGGTGCCCTAAGGGGGAGGGGAGAGAAATCCATTTTAGACTGTAATCCCCCCCCCATTCTCTTTTAGCCATCTATGTACCGAGACTGGCATCTGCATTGCTGATGGCAGAATAATATGATTTTATGCAAAAAAGCAACTCGGAGAGTAAATGAGTAGTTCTAGCAATTTGTTCATTTCCTGGCACCCAAGTGGTTATCTGCAGGAACAGACTTCCTCATTGTGTGTTTTATGTGGCTTAATATAATTAAACTATCATTGCATGCATTGATTTAGCTTAAATCTTAATTTGATAAGTGGGGAACGTGTACATACTAAGTGTGGCAGATTAATTGATACTTCAAGTGCTCTTGGACAGAAGTAATTGAAGTCAATGCCAGACTCAGCCAATTTGCAGATTTAAAGGTGGCGACTGATTTCATTCTGTTTGTATGATTTCTTCTACTTGCGTTATTAGTTTTCCCTGTCTTAATCACAGCAAAGCATTGAACTTTACAGATAACCAACTACTGCTGCAGCTGCATTGATTAACTAGGTTTTATATTAATGTGATAGATTTTTATTGCTGTAGTTGGGGCATATTTTTCAGACTTAAAAGCTTGGCTTTCATACTTTCACTAACCACTCTTTTTTATGACTCCATAGTTTACTCTCTTGTTTACCATATGTGGGCTTTCCTACACAAGGCTGTTATCTACTTTTGGTTTGGTCACAAAATTGAGATCTGAGCACTGTACAAGGAGCATTTGCTTTCCTGTTTTTTCAATACATGACTTCTAGGTGGTACTGTGGAATAGCGAAATAGCACAAAAATCAGGGCTGTGCTCCGCTCCAATTCGGATCACGAATCCGAAAAGAACCGGCCCGATCTGCCTCCGCCAAAGGTGCATCTGGATTGGGGGAGCTGCGGATCGAGGTGAACTGATTCACCTCCATCCGGAGCCCCGAACACAGGTAAGGGGAAGAGGGGGCTCACCTGGTGGTGGCGGCGCAGTCCATGCAGTGACAGCGGCGGAGCCAGGGGCTTACCTGGCTCCGTTGCAGTCCGGCACAGGCTTCAACTGAGCCTGCGCCAGACCACAACGGAGCCAGGTAAGTGGTGGTGGGGAGGGGGGCTTACTTGGCTCCGCTGCCACAGTCTGTGTAGCAATGGCGATGCAGCCAGGTAAGGACGCAGGGGGTGGGGGCTTACCTGCCTCTGTCACAGTCCGGCGACAGCTTCAACTGAGGGCCAGGCCTCAAGCCGGAAGAGCAGGCCGCAACGTGTTCTCCCAGTTTGAGCCCTGGCCCTCAGTTGAAGCCTGCGCTGGCCCGTGACAGAGGCAGGTAAGTGGGGGGGGAGTGGGGCTTATTCGGCCCCCATTTTGGCCCCCTTCCTACCTACCTGCCTCCGCCGCCCACAGCGGAGGCAAGTAAGTAGGGAAGGGTGGGCAAAGTCTCAATCCGCCCGCCCCTCTGGATCTCGCTCTGGAGAGCAGAGTCAGGGAGGGTCGGATCGACCCGAAGTGGATTGGCCCAATCCAAAAGTTGCGGATCGGGCCACGAAGCAGTTTGGGGAGTCCGTGCACAGCCCTAACAAAAATGGTGTGGAAACAGGATTTTCTTTCCCACCAGAAATAATCCCCAATTTCCTTGTTTAAAAAAAAAACTCGCCAAAATTGTTCTTTCTTTCTTTCTTTCTTTCTTATTTATTAATTACATTTCTATACCGCCCAATAGCTGGAGCTCTCTGAGCGGTTCACAAAAATTACAAACAGAAGCAAAACTGGAGGCTTGAGACATTGAGCTCATCTACACCTAAAGGTGTAGTGGGAGGGAGGGGGAGGATTGTGGACTTACCTGCTTCCACGATCCTCCCCCAGTTTCTATATGCCCATGTGACATCCCAAAAGGGAAGAGGGACATTGCAGGCGCCATTTGTTTTTTTAGAATAGAAGTGCAGCTGGTCGCATGGCCCCGATCCAGCAAATAATAATAATAATAATAATAATAATAATAATAATAATAATAAAATATTTCTAAATTTATTATTATAAATTTATTATAAATTTATAATAATAAATTTATTTCTCTCCATCCTGATCGAGGCGGGGAACAACAAGAAGTATAAAATACATAAAATATTAATCAAAACACAGTATACATAGTTAAAACTTCCTAAAAACACACTAAAAACATAGTAAAAGCATCCAAAAAGCATCCTAAAATTCCACTGGATAGACCTGCCGGAAGAGATCAGTCTTTATAGCTTTCTTAAATGCTAAAAGACTGTTAAGCTGACAAATCTCCTCCAGCAAGTATCCCCCCTCCGAAGTCCGCTCCCAACACCCTGCCATCCCAGGGATGGCGAAATTGCTGCCTCCCATCCCCAAAGGGTATGGAGCCCCTGCAAACGGCTCCATGTCCATTTTGAAAGCTGTGTTTACTTATGAGGAGACAGGAAGAAGCTGGGATGGGTGCCCATACCCCTGTAGAGCTTGGGATTTTCCCGTGACTGCTGGAAAAATCAGGATAATTGATGTCTCGGTTATCCCCGGGAAAGTATCTACTCATCCATGGTTGCCCCCGGGATCCCCTGGATGCACAGGGACGCTCATGAGCTGATCCCGGGATAAATGGTTGGTGTAGACATGCCCAGAGTCTAAAGAACCTGTCAACAACTATTCCCCTAAAGCATCCCTCTCCTGTATTTCTGGAATAGCTTTTCGATAATGATATAAATATTTGTTCTGCTGAAAATCTAGCCTCTTACTTTTTACATATGGCACGTAATAACCTCCACAGCTGTGAAGCCAGTAGGAATATTTCTGAAGAAAAATCACAAGCAATAAGTAAGCCTGAAAGACAAGGTCTCAGTATTTTTGACATCTTTCAAAAGACTTGATGCTTAGCCTAACTTATTTGGTTTGACAATCAGGCTGAATACTTTCAGAATTAATGGTCTTGTAAAATTTCCAGGACTTCTGAATTTATGTGCTCAAAACACTACAAATGTAATCCTTTCCCTCTCACTGATCTGTTGAGGTGTTGTTTTTTTCTGGATCCAAGCTCAACCGCAGCTACAAAGGGAATAAAAGAGGGCCTAACAATAAAATTCAGAGCAAAAATAAGAAATGCTTCCAAAACTTTATAGTTTGCAAATATCACTTGTGTTTCTTTTCAGGGATGGGCAACTTATGACCCTCCAGATGTTTTGGCCTACAACACCCCATCAGCCCAAGCCAGCATAGTTAATGATGAGGAATCATGGGAGTTATAGGCCAAAACATCTGGAGGGCCGTAAGTTGCCCACCTGTGCTCTGTGCCCCTATTCCCCCCTCCCCATTTGTTTTCTTTCCTTTTAGTTAAGTTCTCTTTCCTTTCCTTTTTAAAACTGACTTTAAGATGAAAAGGCGACGTGTCTGAAATGGGAGCAAAACAAGCTATATTCAAAGATCACAACTCTTTTCAAGTCTCAGCTCTTCAAAATAGAAATAATTCTTACACATAGACAGATCTGCTCTCTCACCATGTCAACTCAAAAAGGAGTTCCCATCCAGGTCTCTTGGTTATTCCACTTGCATGTAACCCAAGTTGGATCAGTGCATATAACTGTTGATGTTGCAAATCAAATTAAAAAGTATTCCAAATTCTACATGTTGTGCTTGATTGTTCCATGGCTCCAATCTTTTCTATTTTCTCCCACCCTATTGTCTTCCAACATTTGGAAGATTATTTTTTTAGCTGTGTTGGTTAAGCCACAGAATTTTCCCTTTACTATTTTTTCTTTCCCAATTTTCACATTGCTCTGTTTAAAGCAAAGATTGCTTCCATCTCTTGTAACACAAAGACTTCTAAATACAAAACTATGCGACCAACTTTCTGACATTGATACAGCACCAGGCAATTTGGAATTGATTTCAAAAGTCTTCATTATACAACCAAAAATAAATCATTTACCCCCTAAAATAAATAAATCCCATTGCAGTTGCCAATCGAATCCCACTTTTGCATTTGTTATTCTTACATGCTTATTGTCTCATAGTGTAAGTAATGACTTAAACAAAGTTTGTGCTCAGTAGGATAATTTTTTTCCTTATCCAATTCCAGATCCATTTTGAGTTAAAAATGGCACATGGCAAGAATTGTAGGTTGTTTTGGAAACATAGATGTATGGCACTGTGCTGAAACTTTTAATTAATGAATTAAAAACAGTTACGCATCTTTGTTCTCTTGGTTGAGTTAGTAACATGTAAGGTGATGGGACTTGATTCAGCCAGAGTTAAGCACTTAGAAGTACTACTGAAATAACTGTATGAGAATTAAGCAAATACTTTCAGAAAAATTAATGGGACTTAAATGCACTTTATTTTAATAATCCAATGAAAATATTTAAAAGGGACACATAAAATATACACAGTGAGGCTGTCAGTTGATTATGATTATAGATTTTTGTTTATTAATTAGCAGCCATTTAAGTGATTGATTAAGGGAGCAATCCTATGGACACTAGACACTGCCTAGACAGCCCATAGGATTTTTTTTTGGTTTCTGGGAAGCGATTCTCCCACCCCTCCCCTTTCCCCTGTTAGCCAGCACAGTTCTTGCTACACCAGCAATGTCTCCATGCTTGGAAATGGATCATGGAGGGTAAAAAGGGGCGATATTGGGGACAGAGATGGGAGGAGATCATGGAAACCACTTGACACACCTTCCTATGCACCACATGGCCTCCATACCCTTGCTCCAAAGCTCCCTGGCTAGATATGCAAAATTGTCTGGCTAGCCAAAAATGCAGGGCAACCAGAGAATGGAGGTGAGGGTTGCCTCTGTGCTCCGGCCACCCTGAATTGGGTAGCCATCAACCTCTGAGTTCAGAAGCTGACAACTATCTCCATAGGATTGCACCCTAAAGGGGTGCAAACAAAGGTCTACAACTCCAGTCGTGTCCCAGGCATCACAGCTTCCTGGGATATGCTGGGAGTTGTAGGCTTTTTTTTCTGTCTGAAAACAGAAACATGCATTGTCTCCAGCAAAGGAGATTGTTACCTTGTCGTGGTGCTGGAGCTTGAGCACCTCAAGGATGCCATGAGCTAAACCGTGAAGGGACACCCAAGACGGGAAGGTCATGGCAGAGAGGTCAGACTAAGTACGATCCCTGGGGAAGGTAATGGCAACCCACCCCAGTATTCTTGCCGTGAAAACTAAATGGATCAGTACAACCGGAGATATGTCGGTATACCATCGGAAGATGGGACCCCCATGTCGGAAGATGGTCAAAATGCTACTGGGGAGGAACAGAGGATAAGTTCAACTAGCCCCAGATGTGATGACGCAGCTAGCTCAAAGCCGAAAGGATGGCTAGCGGCCGACGGTGCTGGTGGTGAACAACGAATCCGATGTTCTAAAGATCAACACACCATAGGAACCTGGAATGTAAGATCTATGAGCCAGGGCAAATTGGATGTGGTTATTGGTGAGATGTCAAGATTAAATATAGATATATTGGGTGTCAGTGAACTGAAATGGACTGGAATGGGCCACTTCACATCAGATCACCACCAGATCTACTACTGTGGACAAGAGGATCACAGAAGAAATGGAGTAGCCTTCATAATTAATAATAAAGTGGCTAAAGCAGTGCTTGGATACAATCCAAAAAATGATAGAATGATCTCAATTCAAATTCAGGGTAAGCCATTTAACATCACAGTGATCCAGATATATGCCCCAACCACAGATGCTGAAGAAGCAGAAGTAGATCAGTTCTATGAGGATCTGCAGCACCTACTGGATAATACACCAAAAAGAGATGTTTTTTTCGTTACAGGAGACTGGAACGCTAAGGTGGGTACTCAAATGACATCTGGAATTACAGGTAAGCATGGTCTAGGAGAACAAAATGAAGTGGGACATAGGCTGATAGAATTTTGCCAGGACAACTCACTGTGCATAGCAAACACTCTCTTCCAACAACCTAAAAGACGGCTTTATACATGGACTTCATCAGATGGCCGACACCGAAATCAGATTGACTACATCCTTTGCAGCCAAAGGTGGCGGACGTCTATACAGACGGTAAAAATAAGACCTGGAGCTAACAGTAGTTCAGATCACGAACTTCTTATTGCACAATTTAGAATCAAACTAAAGAGAATAGGGAAGACCCACAGATCAGTTAGATATGAGCTCACTAATATTCCTAATGAATATGCAGTGGAGGTGAAGAATAGATTTAAGGGACTAGATTTAGTAGATAAGGTCCTGGAAGAAGTATGGACAGAAGTTCGCAACATTGTCCAAGAGGTGGCAACAAAAAACATCCCAAAGAAAAAGAAAACCAAGAAGGCAAGATGGCTGTCTGCTGAGACACTGGAAGTAGCCCAAGAAAGAAGGAAAGCAAAAGGCAACAGTGATAGGGGGAGATATGCCCAATTAAATGCAAAATTCCAAAGGTTAGCCAGAAGAGATAAGGAATTATTTTTAAACAAGCAATGTGCGGAAGTGGAAGAAGACAATAGAATAGGAAGGACAAGAGACCTCTTCCAGAAAATTAGAAACATCGGAGGTAAATTCCTGGCAAAAATAGGTATGATCAAAAACAAAGATGGCAAGGACCTAACAGAAACAGAAGAGATCAAGAAAAGGTGGCAAGAATATACAGAAGATCTGTATAGGAAGGATAATAATATTGGGGATAGGTCAGACGGTGTGGTCAGTGAGTTAGAGCCAGACATCCTGAAGAGTAAGGTTGAATGGGCCTTAAGAAGCATTACTAATAACAAGGCTGCAGAAGACGACGGTATCCCAGCTGAACTGTTTAAAATATTGCAAGATGATGCTGTCAAGGTGATGCATGCCATATGCCAGCAAATTTGGAAAACACAAGAATGGCCATCAGACTGGAAAAAATCAACTTATATCCCCATACCAAAAAAGGGAAACACTAAAGAATGTTCAAACTATCAGACAGTGGCACTTATTTCACATGCCAGCAAGGTAATGCTCAAGATCCTGCAAGGTAGACTCCAGCAATTCATGGAGCGAGAATTGCCAGATGTACAAGCTGGGTTTAGAAAAGGCAGAGGAACTAGAGACCAAATTGCCAATATCCGCTGGATAATGAAGAAAGCCAGGGAGTTCCAGAAAAACATCTATTTCTGTTTTATCAACTATTCTAAAGCCTTTGACTGCGTGGATCATAACAAACTGTGGCAAGTTCTTGGTGGTATGGGGATACCAAGTCATCTTGTCTGCCTCCTGAGGAATCTGTATAACGAACAAGTAGCAATGGTAAGAACAGACCACGGAACAACGAATTGGTTTAAGATTGGGAAAGGAGTACAGCAGGGTTGTATACTCTCACCTTACCTATTCAACTTGTCTGCAGAACACATCATGCGATGTGGTCCATGAAGTCACGAAGAGTCGGAAGCAACTGAACGAATAAACAACAACAATTCATAGGATTGTACCCTAATTTATTAAAGTCAGATGGAAAACCACACCATAGAGGCTGTTCTTATTGAAAGAAGGTATTATCTTTTAAATGTGAAATAACTTACAGTTACAGTTTAATAAATGAAATCAATCATAGTGCTAATAGAAAAAGCATGTTAACAGTTTCTTTTTCATTAGTTTAGGTATCTGGAATATGTAATGTTCCATTTTTGATAGAGAGGTCCTTTATTACATAACACACCATAGCCAAAATGCCTTAAAATGAGCAGGTTCAAATCTAATCAATGTTGCGGAAAACTCTGTTGTAAAGATGTAATGTAAAGATGCATTACACTACAGTACTGATTTCACTTCAGTTGCTTATGGTTTTTCTGCCAGAAAGAAAGCCATAGTGGAAATACTAAATTGCAAAACATTTTCTGGTTTAGGATAGAGATTAGAAGATAAAGCCAGAGTCATTATTCATTGATTTTGCATGGGAGGACAGAGATGGTGCATTTGTGCAGCCTGCATAAGAATGTTTCTTTCAATCTCAGCCCTGCCAATTAATTGGGGAGAGAAATTTTAATTTTTCATTAAAGTCTTAGTTGAATAATCTACCAAATAAATCAAATCCTGTGTTACGTGTATTTTGAAAGCACATCACCAAATGAAAAATTCAATTCATGCCGTGCATGTGGAGGTTTGCCCACATAAAAATACCTGTTTCACATGTTTTACAGGATTTGAAGTAGGAAGCTAGTGCTCCATCTTAGCTTCTGTGGAGAGTCAACTTAGTGCAGATATATTCCTACGAAATTCAATGGCGTGTTGAACACTCCATCAATAGGAATAATGAGTGTGTACCAACCCAATGCTGGGGTTAAATGTGACCTTGGAGGAGCTAGGAGTGGCAACGGCCGACAGAAAGCTCTGGCGTGGGCTGGTCCATGAAGTCACGAAGAGTCGGAAGCAACTGAACGAATAAACAAACAAAATCCAGCCATAGGTTACTACGGGGAATACCATTGCTTTAACTATGCAGACCTTTGTTGTCAGTGTGGTGTCTCTGCTCTTAACTATTTTATCAAGATTTGTCATTGCTCTCCTCCCAAGAAGTAAACGTCTTCTGATTTCCTGGCTGCAGTCAGCGTCTGCAGTAATCTTTGCGCCCAGAAATACAAAGTGTGTCACTGCCTCCATGTTTTCTCCCTCCATTTGCCAGTTATCAATCAAGCTGGTTGCCATAATCTTGGTTTTTTTGAGGTTTAACGGCAACCCAGCTTTTGCACTTTCTTCTTTCACCTTTGTCATAAGGGTCCTCAGCTCCTCCTCGCTTTCAGCCATCAAAGTGGTGTCATCTGCATATCTGAGATTGTTAATGTTTCTTCCTGCGATTTTAACTCCAGCCTTGGATTCGTCAAGCCCAGCATGTCGCATGATGTGTTCTGCATGCAAGTTGAATAGGTAAGGTGAGAGTATACAACCCAGCCGTACTCCTTTCCCAATCTTAAACCAGTCCGTTGTTCCGTGGTCTGTTCTTTCCGTTGCTACTTGTTCGTTATACAGATTCCTCAAGAGGCAGACAAGATGACTTGGTATCCCCATACCACCAAGAACTTCCCACAGTTTGTTATGATCCACACAGTCAAAGGCTTTAGAATAGTCAATAAAGCAGAAATAGATGTTTTTCTGGAACTCCCTGGCTTTCTTCATTATCCAGCGGATATTGGCAATTTGGTCTCTAGTTCCTCTGCCTTTTCTAAACCCAGCTTGTACATCTGGCAATTCTCGCTCCATGAATTGCTGGAGTCTACCTTGCAGGATCTTGAGCATTACCTTGCTGGCGTGTGAAATAAGTGCCACTGTCCGATAGTTTGAACATTCTTTAGTGTTTCCCTTTTTTTGGTATGGGGATATAAGTTGATTTTTTCCAGTCTGATGGCCATTCTTGTGTTTTCCAAACTTGCTGGCATATGGCATGCATCACCTTGACAGCATCATCTTGCAATATTTTAAACAGTTCAGCTGGGATACCGTCATCTCCTGCAGCCTTGTTATTAGCAATGCTTCTTAAGGCCCATTCAACCTCACTCTTCAGGATGTCTGGCTCTAACTCACTGACCACACCGTCTGACCTATCCCCAATATTATTATCCTTCCTATACAGATCTTCTGTATATTCTTGCCACCTTTTCTTGATCTCTTCTGTTTCTGTTAGGTCCTTGCCATCTTTGTTTTTTGTTTTTTTTAGTTTAATTAAACATACACATTTACATTATCACAAAAAAAAACATAACATACTATATAATATTGAAATGTTGAATACATAATATCTTATCTAAATAACATAATCAAAATTAATATACAAGTGCACCCCCCACCTCGGGATCTCATTCCTGATTCCAAAATCTCATACTTTCTTCTGCTGGTGGTTTCCCACTTCCCTTAGAAAACACAAATATTAGGAACTGTTTCCAAATTCCTTCAAAATCATTTGATTTAGCTATACCTCTTCTCCATTTAATATTACATGTCAATTTATCATTAATAGCTATATCCCATACTTCTTTACACCATTCTTCAATAGAATATTCCCCTTGAATCTTCCAGTTCCTAGCTACAATCAATCTTGCTGCAGTCAGCAAATTCGTTATCAATTCCTTGATTTCCTTTTTACATTTTAAATCTTCAAATAGTGACAGTAATGCAACTTTTGGTGTTCGTTCTATCTTCTTTTCCACAATTTCTTCAATCTCCAAAAACACCATCTTCCAAAATTTTTGAACATAGTTGCATTCCCACCACATATGTAAATACGTTCCTTTACCCCCACATCCTCTCCAACAGTTTGCTAATTGCTGATTATTTATCTTATTCAATCTAACCGGAGTTAGTTACCACCTCCATATAATTTTAAAATAATTCTTTTTTATTCTTACTGACATATTTCTCAACGCTCTTTGTTTCCATAGTCCCTCCCAGCCCTGTTGTCCTATTTGTACATTCAAATCTGTCTCCCAAACCATTTTGCCTGAATTATCCATCAACCTTTTCTCCACCAGTATTCTATATATTTCACTCATCAGCCCTTTTAACACTGTTCTTTTCTCCATATCATTTTCTTTCTTAACTATTAATTCCTCAAACTTCGTCAATTCTCTACAATCTCCGTTATCTCTTACCCACTTTTTAGTCCACTGTTCTAATTGCCAATAATTTAACCAAGTTAATTTTTTATCTTTAAGGACCTCTTCCATATCCTCTCTTGTATTCATTCCTCTTAACCATTCCCTTAATTTCATTTTATTTTTTTCTATTAAAACTTTACTTAATCTACTCTTTAATTCCTCCGAGAAATTCTTTAACATTATTACCAGTGACAAAGGGGAGCTGCTCGGAAGCAGCTCCCCTTTATATTTACTCCAAATTTCCCAGTGAGACCTCAAAAGCGGGTTATCTATACTTTCTACCCATTTTTTTCCCTTCCCTAAAAAAAACATTTTCCAAATTAATCTCTATATTACTTGTAGTTTTATCCTCCATCCAATCTAATTCTCCTATTGCTGTAATTGCCTCCACAATATGTCTTAATCTGTTAGCTACATAATATAGTTTAATATTTGGGAGACCCAATCCTCCCTTTTTTTGACTTAAATACCATTTACTTTTATTTACCCTCGCTTTCTTATCACCATTACAATAATTATTTATAATACTTTGCCAACTTTTTATCTCTAATTCTGAAATTTTTATTGGTAGCATCCTAAACACAAAATTAATCTTTGCTAAAATCTTCATTTTTATTAATGCTATTCTTCCAAACCAGGATAAATTTAATCTTTTATATTTTTCCAATTTTGCTAAAAATTCTTTTTTAAACACATTTAAATTCTCTTTCTCTAAACTCTCTAACTTTTGCGTAATTTTTATTCCCAAATATTTAATCTGATTCTTAACTCTCATTTCTCTTCCCTTTTCTTCCCAATCCTTCTCTTCCTTTTTAGTATAATTAAACAACATCATTTCTGATTTGGACCAGTTTATTCTTAACCCAGTAATATCCTCAAATTCTCTCAATTGCTGTTTAATTCTCCCCATCTTTTCTATTGGATTCTTAATAGTTAGCAGCGTGTCATCTGCAAACATATTCAGTTTAATTTTTTTCATACTACCTATTCCTTCAATCTCCTCATCTTCTCGTATTGCATTCGCCAATAATTCCATTACCATTACAAACAGGACCGGCGAGAGTGGACATCCTTGCCTTGTCCCTCTGGCTAGTCGTATCTTATCCGTCACACCATCATTCACTACCACTACAGCTGTATTTTGAGAGTACAACTGTTCTATTATAGCTTTAAATTTATTTCCAAATCCCATTTTATTTAAAACCATCTTTAAAGCTTGCCAGCTCAAACAGTCAAAAGCCTTAAAAATATCCAATGCCAAAATTCCAGCTTTAACCTTAGACTTATTTATCACCTGTATTACATTTAAAACTCTTCCCACTAGATTGTGCATTTGTCTGCCTGCTACAAATCCACATTGATCCTCCCCTATGTATTCATCTATAAATTTGTCCAACCGCCTTGCTAAAATAGTTGAATTTTTTTTAGCATCTTGGTTTATTAATGAAATAGGTCTATATGAATCAGGGACAGTCAAATCTTTGTCTGGTTTTGGTATTAAAATTATTAATGAATGTTTCCATGATTCTGGTGTTCTTTCTCCTTCCAATATGGAGTTGGAATAATAATTTCGGTACTAAAAAAGTCTTAAAAACCTTATAATATTCTGAGCCTAAACCATCTACCCCCGGTGATTTACCCACTTTCAAATTCTCAATTACTTCTTCTACTTCTCTTTGCATTATTACCTTCTCCATTAACTCTTTATGTTCTATTTTTATTCCCTTCTTTATATACTTTTCTATATAAGCTTCCAACTTCTGTTTTTGAGTGTCCTTACCCTTATACAATTCTTGATAAAATTCTTGGAAAATTTTTATTTTACCCTTCATTATATGACAATAATTCCCTTGTTTATCCTTCAATATTCCTATCCCATTCCTGGCTTTTTCCTTTTGTGTGAGTCTGGCAAGCAATCTAGAGTTTCTATCACTGTTTTCAAAATATTCCCTTTTCATATATATTATTTTTTTCTGAACTTCCTGAAAATTTAAATTTTCTAATTGCTTTTTCTTTGCTTGTATTTCTATTAATTTATATTTATTTTTAAATTGCCAATAATCTTTCTCCAATTTCTTAATCTCTTCCTCCAATTTTTCCTGCTCTGCCATTTGTTGCCTCCTTAAATTGCACATTTCTCTAATACATATCCCTCTTGTTACTGCCTTCATGGCATCCCAAACTACTGCCCTTGACGTTCCTCCCTTCTCATTAATTCCCCAAGTCTCTGTCAGTTCTCTTTGCATTTTTTTCTACCACTTTATTATACTTCAAAAGTTTTGTGTTTAATTTCCACCTAAACGCTTCTTTCTAATTCTTTCTAATTGTGAACTCTAAACTTAGCAATGCATGGTCTGTTACTTTTATTACCCCCATTTCCATTTTACATACCTTACTTGCAAACTCTTTTGAAACCAATATATAATCTATTCTAGAGTATGTATGATGAACTGAGGAGTAGTAAGAGAAGCCAGGGTTCGACCCATTCAGTAAATGCCAGCAATCTACATAATCTTTTTCTTTTACTAGTTTATTTAATATAGTAATATTATTTCTCTTTTCTGCATTAGTGGGGATTGACCTATCCACTCTATTATCCATTACCATATTAAAATCCCCAGCTAAAATAAGATGCCCCTCCCTAAACTCCTCTATTTCTTTAAATAATTCCATAAAAAACTCTCTATGTCTCTCATTGGGGGCATAAACATTAACTAATGTATATGATTCATTTTCAATTTGTCCCTTTATCATAAGATATCTACCATCATCATCCTTTTTTATAGTTTTTAATATAAATCCACTTTTTTTAAATCAAAATTGCCACTCCATTTTTTTTGAAGTCCCCAATGACTTTTCATAATTGACTGACCACTTTGTCTGTATTTCGTTTACGCCATCAAATTTTTGGTGTGTTTCTTGCATCATAATAATATCAGATCTTTCTTTATTTAACATTTGTTCTATTCTCCTCCTTTTCACGACTGCTCCCAGACCTTTAACATTAAGCGTTGATACTTTAATTTTTTTATCCATATTCACTCTTTTGATTCTTCTTCCAATCCCGTGTGCTCTGCATCTCATAAACATAAACAACAAAAAACACAAACCCTGAACCCCCCTTTCAACTCCCTCCCTCCCACCCTATTAAACCCCCCAATCTCCCATCCCCCCCACCTCCTTCCCCCCCCATATCCCCGTAAGTCTACCACTCCGGCCATTAACTACCTTAAGGGAGGGGGGGAGGCGGAGTTCTGCCTGAGCGGCAAGATCTCTATACTTAACAGCTTTTATGTATTATTATCTCATAACCATTCAACATTTTACCCCATTCCAGACGCCCCCGCTTCAGCTCCGTTTCCAACTTCAGCTCCAAGACTTGCTTCCTTAGATAAACCCAGACTCTTCAGCAACTCCTTGCCTTGATCCAAAGAGGTTACTCTGTATTGACTCCCACCATATGAAAACTTTAAGAAAACAGGGTAACCCCAAGCATATTTTATTGCGCTTCTTGTTAACGTTTCAGTTATTTGCTTAATGCTGCGTCTCCATTGGAGTGTTTGCTGACAAAGATCATTGAATACTTGCACTGCTTTGCCTTTATATTTTATCATGGCCATGGACCTCAATTTCTTCATCACTTGCTCCTTTTTATAATAACTGCCAAATTTCACAAGAATGTCCTTGGTTCCTCTGTAATTTGCTTCTCCCACTCTGTGGATCCTTTCCAGGTCACAGTCTTTTATATCCAGATCAGGCATCATATCATTGAACCATTTCAGAATTATTTTTCTCAAATCCTCTGCTGGTTCTTCAACAAAGTTTTTAATTCGTAGGTTGGAACGTCGGTCCTGATCCTGCAATTGGATCAACTTTAATTCTTGATCTTGGAACTTCACCTCACAGCCTTTTTCAAAGACATCCTGCCTTTTCTCCACTAATTTTACTTCAGCATCTAGCATCTTTATAGCTCTGTCATTCTGGGCGATCTTGTCAGCGAGCACCCCCATCCTCTGATCTGCCTTCTTAGCATTTTCATCCATCTTCTTACTCAGCGTTGCTGTACTGTCCAAAATCAGCCTCTTCAGATCTTCCATTGTAGTTGACGTTGGCACCGTGCCAGGTTTCTCTGCCGTCTTGACAGAACTGCCGCTCTCGCTTTCACTTCCACTACTTTGTGTAACTTCTTCTGTAGACAGCTTCTCAAGATGGGCCAAATTATGATTAGAGGGGCGTTTTGTAGCCTTCCCAGGGTTTTTTTTTTTTTATTATTTTCTAACATTCGGCATGGATCTATTTTTGACTCTCACTTAATGTCTACACTCCGCTCCGTCTCTTTTTCTACGCAGATAAACACTTCCTCCTTCAATGCTTTTTAAAGGGTGAATTTATTGCCAATTAGACATTCTTCTCAGATAAGGAGTGTAATTCACCGTCTTTATCAGACTGGGATACGAAAGAGCTCTGACATTCACAAAGCCAGTTTCATTTTCATCGCTCCCTCCTCCGTTCCGTCTGACTAATTTACAGCCAGAAACACCAGGCTGCTTTTCTCCCTCCTTATACTGATTCTGCTTCCAAAAACAAGATTTTCACCCTCACTTAAAAGTCATAATCATTTCCCTTCATTTTCATTGATGACCCATGCCTTTTTGAATGAGATAATTAAGTTCTCAGATCTCCCCGTATGGGAGTCTCAAGGAGAAATCTTACCCATCATGGTGTCCAGCTCCGCCCCCGCCATCTTTGTTTTTGATCATACCCATTTTTGCCTGGAATTTACCTCTGATGTTTCTAATTTTCTGGAAGAGGTCCCTTGTCCTTCCTATTCTATTGTCTTCTTCCACTTCCGCACATTGCTTATTTAAAAATAATTCCTTATCTCTTCTGGCTAACCTCTGGAATTTTGCATTTAATTGGGCATATCTCCCCCTATCACTGTTGCCTTTTGCTTTCCTTCTTTCTTGGGCTACTTCCAGTGTCTCAGCAGACAGCCATCTTGCCTTCTTGGTTTTCTTTTTATATTCCATATGGTCACTTTTCTTATGGAAAAATAGGTTTCTCTTTTTTAAAGGGTTTAAGCCTAAGATATTAGCATACAACTCTCAATAACACTTTGGTACTAGTTTCTCATAATGGTTTAGATCTACATATCAGCTGAGGAATTTCTGGTACACTGCCAAAACTAAAATATTCTTGCCACATCTCTCTCTCTCTCTCTCTCTCTCTCTCTCTCTCTCTCTCTCTCTCTCTTTGTGTGTGTGTGTGGGGGGAGGGGTAAATAAACCTGTCCATAGCTTCAACTTAAGTATAGGCTAAAGGATAAATCAGCAACAATCCTATGCATACAGTGTAGGAATGAAATCTAGATGTACATCCCAAACCAACAGATTATTGATCCAGTTGCCTCAGCATGGGAGGAGTATTCCCTCTCTGTCCCTAACAACTACCCTTTGTGAAAAGGTTCATATTGTTTCACCAAAAATGTTCACAAAATACTTGCAAAACTCACCCCCATTTCAGCTCAGCACTAATACCTGAGTTATAAGAGTGGCATGGTTACTTCTTGGGTAGTTCTGACCAAGCCATCATTGTTTCTGTGAATGGTACTTTGGGAAATAACCACATAACTGAACCCTTCCATGTAATATCAATATTCTTTTATTACCAGAGTTCCATGGAATGTAGCCAGCTATATGGATATGCCTCAACCTTCCCACTGATTAACTTAAGAAACAGGCCTCAGTAACAATTATCGTTAGCTCCCAATTGATAACAGTATAAAACTTTTTCAGACCAACCATGTAGTTAAAGACACTGAAGGGATATAGAAAGAGAGGAAATTAGGTGGCGGACTGAATCTCCTTCCAGAGTGTAGGGTGCTTCAGTTTTATCACAGCCCCACAGTTAGGTCAGCGGGGACTAATATGGCATAAACACCCTGATTGTGTGCAGGTATAAATCACTCTGTAGACTACTGATATGAAGTTTTAAGGATGTATTATAGCAGGACTGCAAAAATGTAGCTCATTAAAATATGCATACTTTTAAAACTTCCTCAGTAATTATATTAAGTTGATGTTGCATTTAATTTTTCATTCCTGAAAATAATTTCCCCTTTTGAGATATGAGATAAACCTGTAACCAAAAGTCTTATGGAAAACATTGTTCATATGAAATGAACTGCAGATGGAGAGAGAGAGAGAGAGAGAGAGAGAGAGAGAGAGAGAGAGAGCAATTTCTAAACACTTGTATGGGAATTGAAGACAATGTTGTTTTAAATAATATTTTACAGACTCATGTTACCAAAGTGCTTAAAATTTCATAAGATGGAATGAAGACAACAATGAATGAAGACAGCAAAATAAGGATTTCCGAAATCATCTTTTTATCCATCACATTTATTTTCCATTAGCTTCCCTGCCACTTTCAACAAGCCACTATCAATCTTTTTTTTTTTTGCTAAATGTTTTTGAAAGCTCAGATAACCATATAAACTGCTACTCTCATGCTCAAGGTTAATGGAGGTTCTTTGCGGAGTCAGAGGAAAGCATATCTTTAAGCCCAACTAAGTCGTCAGGGAGAGCCAACAAGGAATGGATCCCAAACACCAATGTTAGAGCTCCATCAGACGAGCATTTTATTGCATGCTCGTTGCTGGGCACTCACAGATTTTCATGGGTCCCTCTCATGAGGTCATTTGCCTCCCGCATGCCTCCCACCCCTTTTGGCCTTCCTTGCACCACAAAAATACACCCAGAAAGTCTGATATAGTCTCTTCAAACAAAATAAAAGCATCCTTCTATCCTGTGTATTGCTGTCCTCCCGCTATGTTTTCTTTTGTTGGAGGTGGTCCTGCTGACGAAAGAGGAGGGCGGGGAGGTTCTCCTCCAGCTAGCAGAGTCTGTCACTCGAAAGAACAGACTTGTGCTGAGCCAATTGAATGGATTTTTGCTGCTCCTTGTTGTCCAGAGATACGGCGCCCAGCCGATTAAACACTGAATTGGTAAAACCCTAGACAACAAAACCAGAGCAAGGGGTGGGGAGGCAACCACGTCCATCACCCAACAAGAACCAATGAACTGGAGGGGGAAAGAGAAGGGGCAGGGTGGGGCAGGCATAGTAGCAGGAGAGCAAACAACAGCAGCAATCATGTAAGGGACCAGTGCTTGCCGTGCTAATGAAATGGAGGTCAAAATTGCAGGTGCATACCAGGAAAAAAGTAGGTGTCACGGAGCCCTTAGTCAAGGTAAAACAAAGCAAACCAGCCCACCATTTAAAACTTCCCATGGTTGGATCTTATTCTACTGGTTTCAGAGAATTACTTATACTCACATCACTAAATCTCACTTATATTACTAAATCTCATATTTCCATACATACATGTTCAACTATCTTTAATGGAACAATTATATGCGTCTTTGACAGCATCGGGGTGTGGGGGGGAGACATAGGATTCAGATCTCAGAAACCATGCCACACAGGCACTCCCTCTCATAGCCAGCATGGTTCTCAGGTGGGTGTCCGTGCATGGAAAAAGGGGGTGTTCCTGGGGGCAGGGAGGGGAGGAGACTGAGGCATCAGCCATAAGAGTAATCCTATACTCACTCCAGCCTTCTTTCCTCCCTGCCCCTGAAGCCTCTGCTAGATGGGTGAGATTACCCATCAAGCTTAAATGCAGACACGCAGGCGCAATGTGCCTGCTGATTGCAGAGGCTTACAAGTACCCAAGGTGGATCATATAGAATAAACAACTTATTTTCAGAGATGAAAGGAAAATTCTTGCTTATGATTTTTGCAAGGTCAGACTAATATGGGGGTTGGAAATCATAATCCTTTTTCTCCATACTTGGTTTAACTGGTAGGCAAAGGAAGCAGTATTGGCATACAATGCCTGGCTCAGTAGAATAATGTAGATTTATTTATTTATTTATGAATGTATGTCAAAGGTGCATGATGACTTTCTGGACTGGACTTCAGATATTTCCCTTCAGTTGTTGGTCAAACAAGTGTTCTCAATTACAAGCTCACCGTCATTCACGGATACCTATATTAACATGGCAGCACACCATGTAGAAAACGCATTTTATTTGATTTTATTTGGGCACAATTGTATCCTGCCCTCCTACCATATGGCTTACATATGTGTAAGAACCATGCTTACTTTATATGACCTCTGAGAAAGGCCTGCATTATTTGTCAGTGTGCAAATCATTACAAAAAGATTTCTTCAATGCAGAGTGAGCCATAAACCATTTACATTGTTGTTTTTGAATCTAAGCTTGCATGATCCCACTCAAGTTGCTAAGGCAAATACCCTGATGCCCACTCTCTTTTTGCTTGCATGAAATTCCATAGGCAGACCATCAGTTGATCTAGCTCAATATTTTCTACACTAACTGGCAACAGCGCTGCAGAGTCCCAGGCAAAACTCTTTCCCAGCCTACCTGGAGATGCTGGCATTGAACTTGCAACCTTTTGCGTGCAAAGCTGGTGCTGTACCATGCAGCTACAGCCCTAAAAGGACAAAGCCCTTGTTAGGGAAATTCTCCTAATCTGGTAGGAAAGGGACGACTTCACAACTGGTCCAGAAACAGAGGCTCTTTATTTACTGTGCACACAGGAGAAAAGCCCCATACCTCATACAAATCAATGGCAGAGACTCTCTACCCATCAGCCACATCAGCATGCATTTATACTTCATCCAAGTTGCTCTGATGAAGTCAGACTTTTCCCTCTTCCCTCATGTGACTGATGACAAGTCCTATACATGTTCCATAAACAGAAACCCATTCTTACATTAACAGTGTCATATTTTGGCAGCCTGTGACCGGTACAAAATGTTGCATTCTGTTCCTTGATAAGTAGCTTAAGGAGAGATAGGAATTCCAGAGTAAGCTCTGACCCTTCAGAAATCCCTGGTCAGAGGGCTTTCAATGGTAAATAGATTAAATAATACACGTCTTCAAGTCTATGTTCTAAGAGAGTAAAACAGCCTTGGAGTTTTCTGTATCTTAGCTGTTTGGAAAGGCATGAAAGTGGGGGCTAGAAGGAAAGTGTCACCTCAAACTGAGGGGCTTCAAAGGGGCATTTTCAGATTTCTCTGTCACCCTGTTGGACTTTCCACTTAGAAATGATAACTCCGATGGTAGCCATACACAGTTTAAATATAAGCATATTGGCTTTAATGATTTATCATTGCAGCCTACAGCGGCATTCTCATGCATGTTTGACATGAGAATGGTATAATCACTACAATGTAATTTTTACCTTATTTTTGGCAAGGTAAACATAATTTATTATATAACCCCCATAAGTTCAGACATGGATCTGTCCAGGTCCTTAAAAATGGATTGGGAAAGACTCCAAAGCTATGCACCATGATTTGTTATTGTATCTAACCATATGACCACATTTGAAGGTTATGATAAAATAACAATATTCTAGGCATGGGACTGCTACAGATGCTCCCCAGATTTGCTGATGCCTCCTCCTCCATGTTGCAGAAGCCAGTTTGGGGCCTGGTCATCAGGAGTCATGTCATTGCATAGGCATTCACATCTCTGCCCCTCCACTATAGTTCCGAAGAGGCATTGTGAAAATATGTACACTCCAAAACATTATGAGCCAACTTTAGAACTCCCAATTATTTACCAAAGAAACTCATAATCATTGGCTCAAACCTGAAGAGTGGGTGGAAGGTTTGCACATCACTAGCTTTACAGTGAACCATAATTTGGGGGCCAATCACTGACTCTCAACCTAGCCTACCTCACAGGATTATTGTGAGGATAAAATGGAGAGGAGGAGACCATGTATGCTGCCTTGAGCTCCTTGCAAGAGGGGGAAAAGGCAGAATATAAATGAAAAAAATAAATAAAATGCATATTCTTGTTGCTCTGAATGGTTGTTTCTGTCATTGTAGCATACAGCTTGAGAGCTCTCCATTTGCACTTCAGCAGCGGCTGCTTCGTGGAAGAAAAGACTGATCGTGATGCCAAGTGGCACCTGCTTGGCTCCAGTTTAGAAGTGTATGACGGTTTCTACTTTTGCAATGCACTTGGGAATCTTTGAGCCTGAAAGGCAAAATATAAAATTAGGCAATTATTAATAGCAATCATTTATCTTGACGGTGCCATAGATCTTTGTCTTCTGCTGGAGACAGAACTCAGACACTGTAGCAGCAAATGATCTGATTGCAGAGTCATAACCACAGGCAATATTGATCAAGCACTAACCTCAAAGAGGGAATGCTTGTGCATGTATGAGTGAGAATGGAGAACAATAGCAGCATTCACCACTTCGCATTCGCCATAGAATGACGGCGCCTCTGCTTGACTCACATTGTCCATCCTTCTCAAAGATGCCAAGGCATCCCAAACTCAGTCTCAATCTCATATTGGTTGGGATTCGTTAATGGCTAGTCAGCACGTGCACATCATGGATCTTTGCTAGGCAGTTTGGTGGGGCTTGATAACTCTACACCAAAGATATTGCCCTAGGAATTATGGATTTATATTACACCATCAGCATGCACGGCACTTTGTAGAGTACTTTGAAGTAGTGTGCACGGACCCCCCGATCCGCTTCTCTTCCAGATCCGCAACTTCTGGATCAGGTCCACTCCGCTCTGCTCCACCTATAGTCTGCTCCGGTTCGCTGCGAAGCTCCGGATCTGGATCGGAGCTCCGCTTTCCCCCCCATAGGTTTGCATTGAAATCCAAAAAACCCTACAACTTTTTTTCTGTTAAAGTTAGAAACCTCAAATTTGGCACCATGACACCTCATGGACATATACACACGCATGCCAAGACTCAAGCAAATCCAAGTATCCCCTGATTTTCGGGGAATTTTTGAAAATCGGACACCCCATTTTCAGACATGGGATTTACTCTGACATTTTGATAGATAAAAACTTGGAAGCAGGCACCCTCACAGCTGCCATCTAGATCCACATTTATGGCAAGTTTCAAGCAAATCCCATCATCCCCTGATTTTTGGCGTGGCTTTAACCTCTAAGGCATCACCCATAACCCCAATTCACACCCCTTTCGATATCTCCGTCAATTTTCATGTTAGAAACCTCAAACTCGGAACCATGATAGCTTATCCATGTATACACATGCATGCCAAGCCTCAAGCAAATCTAAGCCTCCCCTGATTTGGGGGGAATTTTTGAAAATCGGACACCCCATTTTCAAACATGGGATTTGCTCTGACATTTTGACAGAATTTTTTTTGAAGTGGGCACCCTCACAGATGCCATCTAGATCCACATTCATGGCAAGTTTCAAGCAAATCCCATCATCCCCTGATTTTTGGAGGGGCTTTAACCTTTTAACTCACCCAAATCAAGTCCCATGCTAGAACTACATCAATTTTCATGTTAGAAACCTCAAGTTCAGCACCTTGACACCTCATGGACGTATACACATGCATGCCAAGACTCAAGCCAAGCCAATCCTCCCCTGATATTTGGGGAATTTTTGAAAATTGGACACCCCAGTGTCTCAGGGATTTAAAGCTGCAGACAGCTCAATGGGGCCATTTCAAAGGAAATCCCAACATGCCATGAATTGCGGAGTAGGTAAACCTATATGAATCTTCTTCCACACTTGAAAAATTGATTTGGAACTTCAAAAAGTCTAAGTGAGCGCAGGAAGGACTTATCCCCTGAGTCAAAGCAAGACACACACAAACCATCCTTGCGAGGCGGGCAGGGGAGGAGGGAGGGAAGGCAGGCAGGCAGCAGACATTTCTGGGGGCACAAGGAAGTGATTCAAGGATGGCTTGTTTCTTTCTAAGCCAGCAGTAACACATTGCAAAGTGCAAACCATCCCTGCGAGGCAGTCACAGAGGAGGAGGAGGAGGAGGACAGGCGGACAGAGAGCCAGGCAGAGATATGCCATAGATCTAGTATGGGGGAGTCAGTCCCGGCAGATGCCCCACCACAGACTTGCCCATTTGATTTTCACAGCAGTAGAGGCAGCCTGCTTACTGGTGCCAGCCTGAGCCTTCCCTTGACCACCACTGCTTTCAGCATGCCCAGCCACAGACGTGCGCCTGCTCCCTCTTCTCATGATGATAATAATATACTACTACTACTACTACTACTACTACTAATAATAATAATAATAATAATAATATGTATTTAGGGAAATGGGACAAGTGTGTATGCTTTGCCCAAACAGGATTTGAAATGCTCAAACTGTATTGGCTTTTTTGCACTTCACAAGCAGTGCACACAGCACACTCTCACAATAACACACAGTCACACACACAGTCCAAGTAACACACACACACACACACACACACACACACACACACAGAAGAAATAGAGAATAATATTTTTTTGGTATTTTTTTATATTTTTTTGTATATAGAAGAAAAAAGGAAGATGAAACACAGTCAGGCTTTAAGAGGGGGAAGGGGGGGAACCAAACAAACAAACACTCCAAAAATTAAAAATAAAGTTTATATAAAATCAAAGTAAGGGAAAAACACAGAGCAAACTAAGCAAACAGTCAGAAACAAGCAAACAAACACACACACAACCCAAGCTAAATCCTAATCTAATCTCCTCCAACTCCAAACACAGCAGCAGCACCTATAAACTAACTCCTCTCTCCACGAACGCCAACCCACAAAGAGACTGAAAGGAGAAAGCTCTCAGGGTGGCTCTGCCTTAGTCCCCCCTCCAACACTGGGATTGGAGGATGCTTCATGAGGTCATCAATTCTCATCAGGATTGGGAGTTGAATGTGCCTGTCATCGCTAAAAAAAACCCCGCCGCTTACTGTCTCCCGCTTTTTTTACCTGATTTTTAAAAAAATTATAGCAAGCGAACCGCACTACGCAGAATGCTGAGAGTAGGCTCAAAATGACCCCCAGCCACGACTCTCTAAGCACAAGAAGTTTCAGAAAGATAGCTTAAAAAACAACACAGTTATCCCCTATTCTTTTCCGCAATGCAATCCTATGGGCAAAATTATCCAAAATGGCGGGCGGAGCGCTCCGCGAAAAGAGAAGTGCTTCTCCTATGGCCGCTTCTCTTCACCACGCTTCTAAGGGTCCGCTGTCCGCTTCTACTCCGCCTCTGGGCAAGGCGGAGCAGGCCAATTCGCTTCTGATTCTCCGATTCTAATCGGAGCGGAGCACACCCCTACTTTGTAGGTCCCTGCCCGAGGAGCCTACATTCACAAATTTGTCACAATATAAGCAATTCATCTGACTACCCATTCAAAATCATTTCAGGTGGCCTGGAACGGCTACTGTGTATATAATCATTTCTGTTCTGCGTGTCCCATGTTAGCAGCTGTGCTGGTGTGCACACTCTGTTTTGGTCTCTCTCTTTTCTCTCTCTCGCTCTAATATCTTTAGCTAGATAGCTGCAGAGAAATGTGCTGATGAACAAGACTGCATCTCTGCCTATTTTGGTATTCCGTGACATTCTCATCTCAGCAGCCCTGCGACTGGCTGTCTCACAATAAGGCGTTGGATGTGTCAGAGAGATGGATTATATCTGCAGTGTCTGAAATTCCACTCCACACGCTTTTGCTTACTTCAGTTTGCTGGATTGTTTTGTCATCAAATTAGACAAACAGCATTCAAAATCACAACTTTATACTGCCCATTTTCTCAATGTTTAGTAACACATACAATAGCATTCTGAAAAAATATATATACACATTTCTGACAGATAGTGTGTAATAGGTTTAAACTCAAGCTCTAAAAGTATGTTTAGAAATTGGGCCATATTTCTGCTGCCTATTGTTTTCTCCTTTCTTCCTTCCCTTTTGGAATTAATTTAGCTTTCACATTCCCAAACTGGTCAAATACAAAAAGAGAGCAAAAATGGATTAGTGCAGCACTTTGGTTAAAGGCTGCAAATAAAGATTCTTTCTAAGATCTTAAAGACATAGCTTGCATAAGATATTGAAGAGGTTGTTATAGAACTAAATCCAGGATTGTATACAATCCAGGTAGTGGTAAGTCTCAGGAGAACAGTGAATATGGCTTCCTATGGTAGAAGTACAGATTTCTTTTGAGACTTGAGTATAACTCTTGACAAGATTACAACCCATATAACAGCGTTTTCTAACTGGGGAGCCTCCAGACATCATGAACTACAATGCCTATCATCCTCAGCTGAGGGTGACTGTGGATGATGGAATTGCAGTCCAATTCCTCTGGTCAGGTGACTAGTTGGGGGAAAGCTGTGGTATAGGTTCCAGCTACTAAGAACTGATTCTGTTCCACTTCTTTCAATGCAACTCCAGCATTGCTGAAAACTAGGTAAGGAGGCACCACCATGGTCAACACTGGCACAGGCTTAATGACCTTCAGTGAGAATGTTAAACTGCAGCAAAACTGGGGAACATAATGGGAAGCAGCCCAAGCCTATGGAACAGCTTAAGCTGAAAGGATGCAGCTAAAGATGCAGATGCAACTAAAGCATAGTCTTAGGCAGTGGAGGCTAGTAGCTTCGATTTTGGTGGGGCTGTGAACCCATCCCAGGTTTCTGTCAGACCCAGCCAGCTATTCAAGGTGCTGGACTCCTGTCAGCCCAAGAGCTGAGTTCCATTTCAGAGAAGCTCTTGGGGGCTGCATTACAATGGTGGTCAGGATCAAAGGCATCGGGGGCGGGCTCAGAACACCCCCCTACCACCATATTTTAGCTTTACGTTATGGCCAGTAACTAAGCCTTAGAAGAGACATTTCAAACTTTTAGAATAGGGAAAATAAAACTGCAAAAAGGTGGGAAAACCAACCCCAGAGGACTAGATTTGGCCTCTGGGCCTGAGGTTTTGCAACCCTGATGTGGATGGATTCATCTGGAAGCAACAGCCATGTTGCTCATATCACGAATGAATTGGGCTCTACTACTGTAATGGTGGCCACAATTCTTACAGCTCATAGTCACAACGAGCTTTCTTTACCTACCACCTCAAATACTTCTCACCTCTGAGAAATAGAATGTTTCAGTGCTACGTTTTGTCTGACTTTTTTCTTTTCTTTTAAGAGAGGTAGATTATGACAATTTTAATTTTTTTTACTATCCACAGTTCTCTCTCTCTCTCTCTCTCTCTCTCTCTCTCCTTATGGAAAATTCATGGGCAATTGAAAACAAACTTATCATAAAATGCTTAGGGAACAACACATGATTCATGCCCATGTCCACCCAACAATATTAAGCTTTCTTTATCCCCTGATGCTCTATGAAAAGATTTCTCTATAAGCTGCTGTGAGCAGTCTTGCACTTCGCCGTCCCCCACCTCCACCCGTGGCCAATTTGAGAAAACCAAGTGGGAAGTGTTATGCGCCAACTCATACACATCACAAAGTCCTATTTTTAAAAAGCAGAAAGAAAATACATGATTTTTATGATTTAAAATATGCATGCATAAAACCCGATGCTTGGCCAGTCCAAACAATGATGGTGCTCCACATTCCTGTGAAAGAAGTTATAATCGCTTGAGCTAGTCATTATCTAAGCCACAGTAGCAAGGCATGAAATGAAGTTTCAAGCTACAGTTTCAGCTACAGCTTTTAAGGGCTGAAGTCCTTACACCAAAGTTTTGGCCCCTTCATGCATGGAAGGTCATTGCCAGGTCTCTCCCAAAAAGGCCTAAATTGAAAACAAAACATCACTGTAAGGCAAGGCCATTTGAAAATCCAGGAACAATTCAGACTTTTTTATTTTAAAAAACAAAGAGACATCATCAGTAATGTGACACATTCCTTCTTCCTCTTAGAACGAGGGATGCGTGAATCTGTCAGTTTCATTTTATCTGCATTCGGATTTTTGAAATCACAATTTCTTTCTCTCCTGAATAGGAAGAACCCTGCAAACTTTAGTAAATGCTGATCAAAAATATTCTGAAATGAAATTCTTATCCAGCTGCATCAGCCGAATTGAAGAGGTACAGCTATTGCAAATATGGAGAGGACCTTGTTGTACCTGCCTGCCATGTAGCTCTTAAAGATGAGGAGCCTGTCAGAAAAAAGAGGTGGCAACCCTAATTCAACCCTAATATGTTTGAATACATAGTAATGCAAGTCCTGGTTTTTAAGAGCTAAGCACTCAAAGCCCTGGGAATTTGTCAGTTTTGGTTTCTTCAACATCTAACTTTTTAAAATCTCAAGTGCTTTCTGATCCGAATATGGCAAATTTTGAGAATCTTGGTAAATTGTGATTAAAAGCTGAACTGAAGTGAAATTCTCATTCATCCCTAGTCTTATCTGGATTCAGTTTCAGTCCTTATAACTTCATTTGTTTGACAAAAGCTGCTAGGCATTGGTCCAGGACACAGACTACCATTTCCAAATGGGCCACACGCTAGCACATTCCTCTGTCGTAATACCTTCTTTGCAACGTCTTTGCTTTGGGGGTGGTTCCCACTGTGTAGGTCAGGTTCATATGTTCATGTGTAATCAGCTGGTGTCTCTGATTTCAGTGGGGCAGTGATTCCATTCTGGGTTTTAGTCAGAACCAGCCAGAACACTAAAGAAGCTATCCAAGGTGCCGAGTCCATTTTGGGGCATAGCATCCAGCACTTTGCATAGCTCCATTAGAGTTCTGGCTGGTTCTGAATAAAACCCATAATGAATTCACAGCCCCACTGAAATCAGAACCAACAGCCTCGACTGTGTATAAGAACGTCTTCTCTGTGTCTGAATTTCTAATAGTTAAGGTGGATAACGGGGAAAAACCTCGTAGTCTCTCCATGGTCAGAATGATGATTATAGATATTTCTTCCTGAGCATATTCAGAATGAACTAACAAAATGCATATTGAGTTCGCATTTCAGAAGACATCAAAATGTATTGATCCTTGAGGTAAATATTAATCTCTGCCTGGCACAAATCAATATTTACCACTTGGGTCAATACATCTGGATGCCCTGCTCAACAGAATTCAATATCTGCTTAATTTGCAACAAAGTTAATTATGCTGCTACAAGGTACATGCTGCTGATACCTGAAACAGATTTTTTTTATTATTATTATTTTTTTAAAAATGTGCTTAAATGGAGGGGAAAAAATTCTTGGCCAAGGCCACAAACTCCAAGACTGTGAATGCATAGGGGTTTTCTGTTGCTTTCATAGAATCATAGAATAGCAGAGTTGGAAGGGGCCTACAAGACCATCGAGTCGAACCCCCTGCTCAATGCAGGAATCCACCCTAAAGCATCCCTGACAGGTGGTTGTCCAGCTGCCTCTTGAATGCCTCTAGTGTGGGAGAGCCCACAACCTCCCTAGGTAACTGATTCCATTGTCATACTGCTCTAACAGTCAGAAAGTTTTTCCTGATGTCCAGCTGGAATCTGGCTTCCTTTAACTTGAGCCCGTTATTCTGTGTCCTGCACTCTGGGAGGATCGAGAAGAGATCCTGGCCCTCCTCTGTGTGACAACCTTTTAAATATTTGAAGGGTGCTATCATGTCTCCCCTCAATCTTATCTTCTCCAGGCTAAACATGCCCTGTTCTTTCAGTCTCTCTTCATAGGGCTTTGTTTCCAGACCCCCTGATCATCCTGGTTGCCCTCCTCTGAACACTCTCCAGCTTGTCTGCATCCTTCTTGAATTGTGGAGCCCAGAACTGGACGCAATACTCTAGATGAGGCCTAACCAGGGCCGAATAGAGAGGAACCAGTACCTCACGTGATTTGGAAGCTATACTTCTATTAATGCAGCCCAAAATAGCATTTGCCTTTCTTGCAGCCATATCGCACTATTGGCTCATATTCAGCTTGTGATCTACAACAATTCCAAGATCCTTCTCGTTTGTAGTATTGCTGAGCCAAGTATCCCCCATGCATTTGGTTTCTATTTCCTAAATGTAGAACTTGGCATTTATCCCAATTAAATTTCATTCTGTTGTTTTCAGCCCAGCACTCCAGCCTATCAAGATCACTTTGAAGTTTGTTTCTGTCTTCCAGGGTATTAGCTATCCCACCCAATTTTGTGTCATCTGCAAATTTGATAAGCGTTCCCTGCACCTCCTCATCCAAATCATTAATAAAAATGTTGAAGAGCACTGGGCCCAGGACTGAGCCCTGCTGTACCCCACTCGTTGCCTCTCCCCAGTTTGAGAAGGTTCCATTGATAAGTACTCTTTGAGTCCGATTCTGTAGCCAACTGTGAATCCACCTAATAGTTGTTCCATCTAGCCCACTTTTAGCTAGTTTGTTAATCAGAATATTATGGGGCACTTTGTCAAAAGCTTTGCTGAAGTCAAGATATATGACATCCACAGCATTCCCACAGTCCACAAGGGAGGTCACCCGATCAAAAAATGAGATCAAATTAGTCTGACAGGACTTGTTCCTGACAAATCCATGTTGGCTTCTAGTAATCACTGCATTGGTTTCAAGGTGTTTACAGATTGACTTCCTTATAATCTGCTCCAGAATTTTCCCAGGGATGGATGTCAGACTGACTGGTCTGTAGTTCCCAGGTTCCTCCTTTTTGCCCTTTTTGAAGATAGGGACAATGTTAGCCCTCCTCCAGTCGTCCGGCACCTCACCTGTCTTCCATGATTTTGCAAAGATAATAGACAAAGGTTCTGAGAGTTCTTCCGCTAGCTCTTTCATTACCCTAAGATGCAGTTCATCGGGCCCTGGAGATTTGAACTCATTCAAGGAAATTAGGTGTTCTTTGACCATTTGTTTATCAATCTCAAACTGCAATCCTGCCCCCTCAACTTCTGCTTCACTTTTTCCAGGGGGGTCATAGACCCGTTTTTGGGAGAAGACCGAGGCAAAGTAGGAATTGAGCACTTCAGCCTTTTCTTTGTCATCTGTTATCCATTTGCCATCCTCATTAAGCAGTTGAACCACCATTTCTTTCCTCTGTCTTTTACTACTCACGTATCTGAAGAAAGCCTTTTTATTGCTTTTAGCATCCCTCGCTAATCTCAGCACATTCACAGCTTTAGCCTTCCTGACGCCATTTTGGCACTTCTGTGCCACCTGTCTGTACTCTTCTTTTGTAGACTGGCCTTCCTTCCACTTCCTATATGTATCCTTTTTTGTTTTCAGGTCATCTCTAAACTTTTTGTGGAGCCACATTGGTTTCCTCTGTTGTCTTCTATCTTTTCTCCATGTTGGAATTGTTTGTAACTGTGCCCTTAAAATTTCCTTTTTTAAATACTCCCACCCATCCTGCACTCCTTTTCTCATTAAGCTCACTTGCCACGGGACCTTACTTATCATAGTTCTGAGTTTATCAAAATCAGCTTTCCTAAAATCCAGAGTACGTGTATGGCTACACTCAACTTTTGTCTCCTTCATAATCAAGAATTCAAGTATGACGTGGTCACTTTCCCCCAGAGTTCCTGTAACTGCCACTTTATCCACTAAGTCATCCCTATTGGTCAATATCAAGTCAAGGATCGCCGATCCTCTAGTTCCTTCCTCCACTTTCTGTAGGAGAAAGTTATCACCCATACATGTCAGGAATTTCTTGGAAGGGCCACTTTTGGCAGTATTTGTCTCCCAACAGATATCAGGGTAATTGAAGTCCCCAGTTTCATTAGTGGCTCTCTTTGCCATTCTGAAACTACTACTACTCCCTCCCACCCCACCAAATTTTAGAGAGTTTAAAAACCACTATGCAGGTTTTTGTATGGGTAGGTTGGGGCTTATAATGTATGCATGCGACATGAGTGTCCCCTCATAGGGGCAAGAAGCTGAACATGCCCCTATCCAGATTCCAGTCATGACATCATTCAAGAGTGACAACAACAACACCTGCCCCATCTATTTATACTCCCAGCTTGCAGCCACAGGGGCAAGGCCCAGGACAGGAGACCAGTAAATTAAACTCAGGAGTAAATTAAACACCACATTCAACCAGTGGTGCAAGAATGTTTGCCTCATAAGGCAAAGAGGTAGCATCAGCTAGTCTTTCTCATGTAGAAAGAAAGAGGCCTCTCATGTAGATAACAGGATTTATGTTGTGTGGCCTGTAGAGCCAGAACCTAGGAATGGGCGCCTTTGGCCCAAAGGAGTGAAGGGAGTTGTGGAAAGAAATGACTGTTTCATTGCAACCATATACAAAATGTACAATTCATTGAAAAACATGCAGTTCTGAAAGAACATTGCTGTGGTTTAAAATTCAAGCCATGGAAAAGTTCTATTCTTAGGTGATATAATTATAAAATATGGCTGATAACAATGTGAAAAGTAAAGTGAGTACCAGGCTCCTCTAGAACCCTAAATCCTGATCAAGCCTACTCATTTCTCCTTCTACTGCTAAAGACACTCCCCAAGACGCCACTGCTACACTCTAGAGCTGCCTTCTCCAACCTGGTGTACTTCAGATGTTTTGGGCTTCATCTCCTATCAGTCCCAGTCAGCATGACCAATGGTCCAAAATGCTACAGTTATAGGACACCTGGAGGACACCCGACTGTTCTAGAGAGTGTTCGCCAAGGTTTCCAAGATGAAGTAAATCATTCCAGGATGAGTCATATGAAGTTGCCAATGTTATGATAAGGACAGTGGTGCTATATAATATCCAATGTGATAGTCTTAAGACAGCTGTACTGCATTTGTGCATTTGGGTTTTTATCCCCCTCTTGTTCCTAGGTGTTTTTTATCCTTCACTCCAAATAAAGTTTTGTTGGAGTTCATGGTGCTTTTTGGATATAACACTCTTCTGCACTAGGGCTATTCAGTTCCAAAGATTTTCTATTACTCTGTGTAGACTTCTAAGAACTTTTCTACATGCAACTGTTAATTGGCTATTAATCTGTTGTATCTACTTTTGGTTTCATCGCAGAATTGAGATCCATGTACTATACGAAGCGTGTTTCCTTTTCTGCTTTTCCACTACATAACCTCTAGGTGGCACTGTGGTACAGCAGAATAGTGCAAATACACAAATGAAAAAGCAGATTATTTTACTTGTACAATTGAATACCACATTTCCCCCGCTCGGAAAAAAAACAAAACTTGCCAAAAGTGCTTTTTAGATGCAAAAGCAAAACTGGAAGATCATGACATCGCCTAAGCAACCCGTAAACAACCATGAGTAGGGAAAGACCAAAAATACTTCATGTAGAAATGCCCAACAGTAGTGAAGAACAATTCTATTCCATTTTAAAATGGTTTGTGTTACATGCTGGGTAACACATGGTTTGTGTTACATGCTGGCTGCCTGCAGGCACCTGTTCCGTAACCCATCAAATCACCCTTAACCCTAAAACAACCCATCACTTCTGTGTGGTTTGTTAACTATGCCAACAACCCACACTTGCTGGGTTTGGACAACAAGACAACCTAAGAGCAGGGACTGGGTTACAGAACCGTCGCCTGTGGGCAACCAGCATGTGCTGCAAAACCATTGCAGCTTATTTAAGCCACTGTGGCTGGAAATGATCCTGCCGCCTATGTCAGTGCAGTCAAAGCTGGACTTAGGCAGACACATTAACATACCCAAGGAGGTAGATACCCCACAGGCAAAATATGGGGCTGCCAAGAGATAGAAACCTTACTCTACAGTACTTCACGCTAGAGGAAAGTGCAGGAGAGGAACATAGCTGCCATATTCCTCTGCAGTGACTCCCCTCAAGCCTGATTTAAGGGAATTTAGGGTCCCTCCTTTTCTGATATCTTAAAAAGACAAGTGAATAACACAACCTTTTATATTCCATTCCTCTGCTCTGATACAAGGGGGAAGCAGCCCACCATTTGCTAGTCAGATTTGGAGGTGAGGGGGGAAGAGGAAGCCCTCTTTTCTCCACACTGGGACAGGCTGTAGCTCAGCGTAAGAGGACCTATTTTGCATGCAGAACGACCTGTTGATCCCCAGTATCTCCAAGACAAGGCTAGAAACGTCCTGTCTAAAACCCTGGAGATTTGCTGCCAGTCAGTGTTGACAATATTGGGCTAGGTGGACCAATGGTGTGGTGAAGTATAAGGCATTGCCTATGTACCTTCATTAATGTGCCCCCGGATACATTTCTTGAAACCCATCAGGGTGCCCTCTCCTCCCACTTTTTAAAAAAAATTACTGAGAAATGGGTTTCTGCTCATGCTGAAAAGTGTGGGTCCAAGGGAGTTGCTTAGTGTGCTGGGGATCACCCCCACCTCTGCCTTGTACTAGGTATTTTCAGCAGGTTATGCCCTTTGCCATGCCTCCCATGGAAGCCATTTTGTGGCAGTGTCCAGAACTGTCTCAGAAATTGTCAAATGTGCCCACAGCCCCAAGAGGCTGCTTGTCCCTGCGCTAGAGGTTTGTAAGCATAGTATAGGGTTGAGCAACTTTGGTGGGTTAGGGAGGCACATGACTGCCCCTGGACCTTTCTGGTGGCCACAGACTACTGGCATGGCCACCATCAATGGCTGCAGTGCCAGAATCCTAGCAATTCTGGTGGGGAATAAGGCACACTGGGATGCTATTTGGCAAAGGGCATAACCTGTGACAAGACTGAGTACAAGGCAGAGGTGGGGTGTGATCCCCAACCCACTAAACTCCCTTGAGCCCACAGTTTTCAGCACCAACAGAAATTACATCCCAGTGTGCCTTGTTCCCCAGCAGAATTGCAGCCCAGTGTCCCTTGTTATTGCATTCCAGTGTGCTCTTTAACTTTGGGGAGTTGTGGGAGCTGTATTATGCAGAGAAACAGCTATTTTTTTGGGAAAGAAGGCGAGCAGGGAGTGCACACTTTATTTCTCAGCAGAATCGTGCTCCTGGCAGCCCCACCCCCCGAAACAGCTGTTCCATAAATTACAATATATATATATATATATATATATATATATATATATATATATATATATATAATAATCTGTAATGACATTTCCAAACATTGCCCACTTAATTATCAACTGTGGTGTGTTGTCACTTGCCCACTGGGTGCTGCAGAGATTATTTCCCTTATTGGGACAGAGGATGAAATACCATGGTGTGAAATTATGAAACAGGAGAAAAACTTGCAATCACTTATCCACATTTTTTTTAAAAAAAGAATGGCACACTATTAATAACACTTAGAGGTTTTTAAATGGCATATATCTGCCATTTCTGTGTTGTAACAGAACTGAGGCTGCACTTTATTATTATAGAACCCCCGAATTCCTGCTAATCACGAGTCTCTCTCAATTTGTCTTTCCGTGTGCTTTGAAATTTAAATTGTGCTGCTTATTAACAATGGAAGTTCCTTCAACATGTAAAAGCCAGATAGATTTAACCCGAGTTAAAACACTGAACATATTTCTGGTTGAGAGTCGGCCTTCCATCTGGGCCTTCTTTACCAAACATGAACAGCTTAGTAGGAGTATTTGTTTGGGAAAGAGACTCATAAAAGTTGTACCTCCCTCATCAGTCATAAAAATCTGCACTAAATCTGAAGTTGAGCAAGTGGATCTCCTAAGTAGGCAGATTTTGTCTTTTGTGTAAATACATGAGCCAAGGGCAAAGACGTCACAAGATACATGTTAAAAATAAATAAATTAAGAAAAACATAATCCAAGAGAATCGTCTTTAAAGTAAGCATCAGCAATTTGATGATTAAGATAATCCTTTGAAGGGTTTTTAAAAGGGGGTAAAGAAATACTGATAACTATGAAAAAGAGTCACTGGAAAAAGCAGTGGGAAAGGAAGTGTCAGCTTCACTTTTGTAGAGCATAGAACAGACCCCGATAAATGCTTTCACCTTTAAAAAGAAGACGAAACTAAGAATGTTTATCTAGGTAGCTTTTCTGTAAGGGATCATGAAAATTAATGTAAACTATCATTGGTTTGAAAGATGATTGCTGAATGTATTATCTGTATGCCAAAGAGGTTTAACAGAGATGTGTGAACTTGACGTTATGTGAATTTTCGCCTAAGAATATATATTCACTGAGTAACTGAATAGAAGTTAAATCTTCCATCATCTCTTTTCAGGAAGGGGCAGCTCTAATACATATCCACTACAGTGGTCTTATTTCAACAGTATTAACATTAAGGATCACTATAGATGATAAATTGATGTTGTTAAATACAATTCACTTGAAATAGATTTCATTATTTTAAGTGGAATCTTTTGTAATTGTGGTTTAGAACAGGGTCTGGTTCTGAGATAGCATATAGCTATCCAAAATACATTTTTATTAGAATGTAAGCCTATGCGGCAGGGTTTTGCTATTTTATTGTTTTACTCTGTACAGCACCATGTACATTGATGGTGCTATATAAATAAATAATAATAATAATTTCCCAAGTGTCAGATTTGGTCTAGGAAGAAACTGAAAGTTTTTTTTTTAAAAGGTCTAGTGAGGCTTTGAGCGATGATTGGCCGCTCAGGGACATTTTCAGGTCAATTTCATGACATCATCAACAACATCTCCTGCAGGACCCTCTGGAAATCCCAGGATAAAAAGAAGCACTTTTAAAGTGGTAATAGCCAGAAAACAGCTGGATCTCCCCACACTGTCTAAGAGGGGAAGAGGGTGGGGAGCTTAGATTCCTGGTTCTGAAGTTGGAATGTTGTCTCCAACCTTGGATCTAGGAATCCAAAATATCTTATGGCTCCCAGACTCTGTCTAGGGTCCATAGGATTGCTCCCTCTGATTTTTATGCTCAAATATGACACTGGGAGGAGATCTACATGAGAGCTTCTTCCTCATCATTGGAATGCCTGGCTCACCCCAGCCCATCCTTCTCAAGTTGTTTTTGCCATTATATCCCAGATTTCTTAAAACAACCTCTGTGATGATATGCGGTTATCATGGCTGTATATATTCTGGCATGTGCTAACCTTGCGGTACGGTGGTTTTTTTGTGGGAGCAACTTCAGCCTCCAGAAGTAGATGCGGGGGGGGGAGTGGCTCTGTATGGAGGAAGTGGTGGCGTCCTCCATGCAGATGGAGATACATGTGTGTATTTGCCAATGCGCACATCAAGACCTTCGAGTAACACATTTCTCCTCTGAACTTGCTCCTGTGTAGGTTCAGATCACTTTGAACTGAAAAATATCTTCAAATACATAAATAAATAAATAAATAAATAAATAGCTGACTTAAAAGGGGTCTTACAGGTGGCAGCGAGCTTTCCTGTGGTGGTGAAGGCTGCCGAGAGCCCACAGCCAGCCTCAGTCCCAGGGTGCTGGGCAAGCAAGGCGGGGCGCTGTGCATGCGAAGCCTCAGCAAAACCCTTTGCAAACAAAGCAAACAGCAGCAGCTTTTAGAAGAAAGACAGTGACCGGCCTTTCTCAACTGCTTTCCCACCTCCCCAGAAGGGCTCAGATTTTCTTCTCTCTCTCTCTCTCTCTCTCTCTCTCTCTCTCTGCCTTGCCCAATGAAATGGAGAGTGAACTCCAGTGCTGCTTCCCCTCACCCCCAGCTCTTTGGGGGCGGGGAGAGTTTGGAATGTCTTTTCAAGCCTTCCCATTCTTCTCCTTTCCTCTTTTCATTTCCTCGCCTCAAAAAATGACTAGCTGAAAACACAATGGTGTGCATGTCTACTTGGAAGTGAATCACATTGTTTTCAGTGGTGCTGGGAAACTCAGCATGGGAGGGGGGAGCACTGCATTTTGGGAAATGCTTTTGAATGGGGGGGAGGAGCCAGCGTTGCTGGCCTCACTACATGGGAGGTGACAGCAATGAAGCAATGTCATGACCTCCCCCACCCCATCCTTCACCATCTCTTTGATTTGTTATGCTTTTGCTGTTGTTTGCAAGAGGAGCTGTGAATGATCCTGCACTTTATTTCTAAGGGCTTCACCACATGAGTCTAAAATCCAGCATCCTTACTGGGGCTTCTGCTTTCAGTTTCTTTGCAGGAATAAAATCAGCTCCTTTACACATGTGGACATGTGCTTTGACTTGGGGAATACTTTTCTATGTGTTTCACTTTACAGCCACTAGATGGCTCTGGGGGAATAGCGCAACTCCAGAATTTCATGGGAAAGAATTGCTCTTTGAACTCATCTTATTGGGTTTTCCCCAGATCTTTTGAAAGTGAGCTAAAACTCAAAAAGCTTGAGAGATGCTCTGGAAGTTGATGACATCGTGTAAAGGACCCATATGCTTCCAAGAGTGACCAATCATGAGCATGCAATAAAAGCCTTGCATAACTAAGCCTTGAATCTCTAGTGCTATGCACCTTTGAAGTTACTCATGCAGTCAGTAAACTCAAAGAAAAAGAAACTGAAACAGCCATTTCTCCTGCAATTATGGAGTCTTATATGGTGTGCTTTGCACTACAAACACCAATAACTGAACACATGTGACCTTTCCAATTCCTTCTATTTCTCCCGCAATTGCTTTTCTGTATGGCACTCAATTGCGTTATCAACAGAGATCTGTTTTGCAAAAATACCGTCACAGCACTGCTTTGTGCAGAAAAGACTCTCTAGTGTAGATTCCCCCCTGGGTGCTCTATTTGTGATATTTTTGAAGTGAAATGTAGGCTCAGGAGGACACAAATGGGAAGATCTGTTTGTGTGTGTGGGTGGTGGTGGTGGTAGTTTGCCACTGTCAAATTTGTTGCTGATGGGCAGCAGCAAAAGTGGTGATTTTGCTTGGAAAAAAAGTTGTTCAGGGAATTACAGACTCCCAAGAATGTGAATCTGTTTCCAATAAAAGTACCACATTTTTCTTTTCTTTTCTTTCTTTTCTTTTTTTTGCAGCAATTTTGATAGTGGTGGCGACAAATCCCCAATGAGCCATGAAGCTCGCTGGTAGAGACAGAGGAGTCCCCTTTCAGATTTTACACTACCTTTGCTTCCTGGTTAGTTTCTGGTTACTTTAGCCTTTCCCACTGGTGAGAGGACCAATTGGATAGAGTAAGCCCAAGCACATTCATTGTGAACAATAAGCCAGGATTCTCTGGAATTCTGGGTTATTGTTACTTGTGTAAACAGCCACTGTAGCACAATCCCTAATACATTGTGATGCTTCCACTTAGCTTGTGCAAAAGTTCACAGAACAGCACTAATACATTTAGCTTCCTACTTACATTTTTTCCTATCCTAGCTGTTTCTGCCAACCTTGATGCAAATCTTGTAGCAAATCTTGTAGGATTTAGCTTTTTAAATCTAATCAATATTGTTTAATAATGCTGTCTGTATGGTTTAGGCCATTTCAGAAAGGCAGACATAATGGGTTTGCTGGGCCTCTACATTTTATAGTCCTTAATTGTTCACAGAAGAGACATCCAAGATTCTTGAAGCTATCTTTATATTACTAATGAGTTTATTTTGGAGATGGAAAGCCATTTTGAAATGGATTCCATGTGTTTTGTAAAAGCAAATAGCATTGAAGAGTGATGGCCTGAATGGCCTTATTCTAAACTCAGTTGCAAATTGGCTCTCCTGGTTCAATTTACAATATAAAGAAATGAACCACTAGGAAGGAGCCATTTCATACTTGAAATATTGAGAGCTTAGAATAGTGTTCAGGGAAGGCTCTGGTTCAAATCTCACATCATCATTAATTAATAGCATGGTCTAAGGAATCCCCCAGCCTCAGCCTGCAATATGAGGCCTGAGGTTTATTTATTTATTTATTTATTTATTTATTTATTACGTTTGTATATTTATTTATATATATTTATTTATTTAAGTATTTTTATGCCGCCATTCAGCCAAAAAAGGCTCTCATGGCGGCTTACAAAAGTATTTCTTGACAGTCCCTGCCCACAGGCTTACAATCTAAAAGACATGACACAAAAGGAAAGGGGATTGGGAGGGAGGAGGAGGAGGGGGAAAAGGAAAGCAAATTCAGGCACTACAATCTTAGTTGGAAAGTTCAGCAGTTACAGGGGACAGCAGGAGGGAGGGGGCTCTCAGCTGGAGCTGGACCCAGGCACGTTGGAGAGGTGCCTGGCTGCTGCTTCCTCCCTCACTGGTGGCCTCTGCAGAGACAGTTGGTAGCAGGAGGGAGGGGGCTCTCAGCTGGAGCTGGACCCAGGCACGGTGGAGAAATGCCTGGCTGCTGCTTCCTCCCTCACTGGTGGCCTCTGCAGAGACAGTTGGTAGCAGGAGGGAGGGGGCTCTCAGCTGGAGCTGGACCCAGGCATGGTGGAGAAATGCCTGGCTGCTGCTTCCTCCCTCATGGTGGCCTCTGCAGTGACAGTTGGTAGCAGGAGGGAGGGGGCTCTCAGCTGGAGCTGGACCCAGGCATGGTGGAGAAATGCCTGGCTGCTGCTTCCTCCCCCATGGTGGCCTCTGCAGTGACAGTTGGTAGCAGGAGGGAGGGGGCTCTCAGCTGGAGCTGGACCCAGGCATGGTGGAGAAATGCCTGGCTGCTGCTTCCTCCCTCACTGGTGGCCTCTGCAGAGACAGTTGGTAGCAGGAGGGAGGGGGCTCTCAGCTGGAGCTGGACCCAGGCATGGTGGAGAAATGCCTGGCTGCTGCTTCCTCCCTCATGGTGGCCTCTGCAGTGACAGTTGGTAGCAGGAGGGAGGGGGCTCTCAGCTGGAGCTGGACCCAGGCATGGTGGAGAAATGCCTGGCTGCTGCTTCCTCCCCCATGGTGGCCTCTGCAGTGACAGTTGGTAGCAGGAGGGAGGGGGCTCTCAGCTGGAGCTGGACCCAGGCATGGTGGAGAGGTGCCTGGCTGCTGCTTCCTCCCTCACTGGTGGCCTCTCTAGAGACAGTTGGTAGCAGGAGGGAGGGGGCTCTCAGCTGGAGCTGGACCCAGGCACGGTGGAGAGGTGCCTGGCTGCTGCTTCCTCCCTCATGGTGGCCTCTGCTCTCTGGGCAGTTTACAAAAGTTAAAAACAGTGAACATTAAAAACAAATATACAAAATTTCAAAACCAACAGAAGCATAAAACAATAATATCCATTTAAAACAACTATTCTGGGATCAGTTAAAAACTCAGCATATGTTTTTAACTTCCTGGGAGATTAATATTGGTGTAAATGAAATGGCTGCTGAAAGAATCATAGAAACAAACTGGGTCATAGAATCATAGAAACAAACTGGGTCATAGAAACAAACTGGGTTTGATAGGGTGAAATATTTTCACCCTATCAAACCCAGAATTCACTCGAACGGTATATAGGGTGTTTACTTATGAATTGTCAAAAAAGAAGGCAAAAGTGGACATTGATTTGTATGAAATATGTATATAGTAATGTATATATGCATAGATACAATTAGTATATTTCAAATAGAAATCTAGTTGATCTCATCTAGGGATGGGTGAAAGAGTGATATTTGAGATTGCTTGGATTCTCTGAACATCTGTTTGCTTTTCATCTCATGCCTGATTCCGGGTCATGATTGTGATCACTGTTTTCTCCGGGTGAATGGGGAAATTGCACAAATTAAGCAGCGGTTGGATGTGAAATTTGTACCATCTTCTTTGTTCTTCCATAAACTAAAACAGGGCTGAATCAGTCTGTGGGGAAATTTGCCCAATTAAGAAATTGGTGCAAAATCAAACTGGGAAAGTTGTGCAAATAGAACACGAGTGCATGCCCAGCAATTTGTGTATATTTGCACTTGCATTTGGGGCTTCAAACAGGGCAAGCTTGCATGTTTTGTGAGCAAAAAAGAAATTCTCATGCATCCCTAATCT
This sequence comes from Elgaria multicarinata webbii, assembly GCF_023053635.1. Classification (NCBI taxonomy): domain Eukaryota; kingdom Metazoa; phylum Chordata; class Lepidosauria; order Squamata; family Anguidae; genus Elgaria; species Elgaria multicarinata. Next base: position 81,730,730 of record NC_086175.1, read on the forward strand.
CACCAAAGTTCAGAAGAATATGATCAGGTGACCAGTGTGCCTGCCTGCTCAGTCTGCTGCCCAGGCGCTAACTGATGATGGATAGCAGCTCTTATGGTTCTTTATCTTTAAACTGGAATTGGGCTGGAGTCAGGACAGCCCTTCAAACAGAGGATACCTCCAAATAAAGGAGGGGTGACTAACATGCACCCTGTGGCCCCCATGTGGCCCTGCTGCCATCTACCCCAACACATTTTTTTCAAAAAATGCTTTTTATGAAAAAAAACAACGTTTATTGCAGTACAGAGCTCCCCCAAAAGTTAGATTTGTTTTGTTTTGGGCACTCCATAGTACTACAGTCACCATTTATTTCCCTAAAAAATTATAATGAAGTTTTCCACACACAAAAAGGGGTGGGGGGAGGTCACCCTGCAGCCTAGAGGAGTGTCTAGGGGTAAAAATGCACCCCAGACCTCCCAAAATTTCCCACCCCTGAAATAGAGGATTGTCCTCTGACAGCCTTTCAAAGAGGACACATGGCCACTCCTACAGTGGATGGATATTTGTCTTCCTTTACAGAGAGCATACTCAATTTGGAGGGCTGTCAAAGAACACTCCTGTATTTGAAGGCACCCTCTATTTGAAGGGCTGACTATTCCAAGTCTGGTTTAAACATGAAAAACAACAACAACAACAACAACAACAACAACAACAACAACAGCCTTTGAAGATGCCCATCACCAGTACGCTTGTGGGCAGCTGACTGAGGAGGCACACAGGTCACCGGGACACAATTTCTCCCTCTATGGTTATACACATACACAATATTTAAATTTAAATTATAATTATTATTTCTAAATTTGCAGCTATACATCAAAATTAGGATATGCATAATTAGTGCAAATCTCTCATCTCTGTTGACCTCTTTTTTGAGTTTTTTTTAAAAATACATTTCTTCTTATTTGGCAATGCATAAATGACCACCTGTCTAACAGAGAGGTAGGCTGTCATTTTAATTCTAACATCTGGCACAGTATCTACCTGAAGTGGCCAAGGCCCAATAGTTTTTGTGATGGCCTCTTACAATGGGTGGAAAGTAATCCATGTGACGATGAGTAAAGATGGTTATCATGGAGTTTTGGCAATTTTCACCAACTACTATAAACTTAGATAATGGGATGTGGGGTTAGCAGGGCACGGTTATATAAACCAAACTAGAATCACATGGTAGGAGGCAGTCCTATATACATGTGTACTCAGAAATCTCACTGAATTCAATAGAACTTTATTTCCAGTTATGTGAATATATGATTGTAGCCTTAGATCATTTCCCCCCAAACTTAATAAGAACCTCTCCTAATTCCAATGTTTATATAATTTTAAACTGCATGTATTGAAAACAATGGGGTTAGCCTGGTTCAATTCTCTTTTTTTAGTTCATCCCAATTTATATCTCCTGTGTTTAAATATGTCCCACATTGTTGTAATTGAATGTTTTCTCTCTCACCCAAGGACTCTTCTTGAGCAAAAGGGGGAAACTCTAATTGCAAATAAAGGGACATATACCTGGGCTTGCATGATTGCAAAAACAGTTTGATTTTCATATTGCATTAACTTGACTATTTTTCTGACTTTTCTTCTATATGGACAAAATATTCAGGAAAGTGGTGGATATTATGGGTCTAGTTTGTCAACTATACTGGAACTTATTTTCTCCTCCCATTTCATTGTATGAGGATATTGGTCATATTCAAGCATAATAAACCTCCATGAGATTTTTGTCTTTGCAATATTTTTGGGAAAACAACCACCAAACACCTGGTGTTTTAAAGTAAATCAATTAAAATTTATGTTTGTTTGTTTTTTCTTTTCTTTGCTTTCTTTTTGCCCCGCTACAAGATCTATTTTAGATATATTAATTGGGACATTTTCTAGTGGAAACAAAAAAAAATGGGGGGGGGGGAATTCATTTTTTATCATCAAAATCCTGACAAACTAAGATAGGTTCAGATTGGACTATCCCCAGCTACAGCCTTATGGTCCCTGGGAGGATGTGCCAAGGGTCGTAGGATTTGTTGGAGCTTCCTCTCCAAGGGATCTCCAAGGGCAAAGAGAAAGGACTACCCTCAGAGAGGGAGCTCCGATCTCAAAATCCTTCTCCAGGAGGCTGCTGAAATGTTCATAGCTGAAGCTCATCTGAAGTTGGAGCTCTGACGTTGGAGACAGAAAAGGGAGGTGTGTGTGTGTGTGTGTGTGTGTGTGTGTGTGTGTGTGTAAGTTCTGCCACTCTGCTTGTAGTCATACCACACTGCCTGGTAGTTGGCTGAGCCAATAATTAAGTTCCAGAGGTTGAAGGGCTGTTTCATGGCAGCAGTCAGGGTATAAAGACATCCACATGGTGGCAGCAGTGAAGACTAAAGGAGGAGGGACAAGGTTCACCTTCCTAGCTTCTGATGGTGCAGGCTACAGCCTGTGTGTTCACACTTACATTCTAATTATCTAATAAGATCAAAGGTAATAAGTTTATTGGGGGGGGGAAAGCAAGGGTACCAACCAACCATAAGACAATTTCCAAAATCCATGTTGCTGCAATAACTTTATTAGGGCAACTAAAAGCTAATTGTGCAAGCTTTCAACATTCCCAGATCTCTTCATCAGGCAAAATTGTATAAGAGGTGGGGGTGGAAATAGGGAGGGGAAAGGGTGATGAAATGGTGAAGTCACATTGTCTGCAAGTTCAGAGTAGTTCCAAGGTGCAGTGTGGGGAAAAGAGTCTGTAGGTCAGCAGGTTTTCTGGTGCTTACAGGAAGGTCTGTTGACCCTGGTTACCCTGGGAAGAGGCAGAGCGTAACAGTGGCGGTGAGATGTTGAATCCTCCATTTGAGGGATGATGATGATGTTTCATAGCTGAAGATCTCTGAGGAGTTTAAAACAATTCATAAAATACATTAAAAAAGCATAATAAAAAGTCATTTTTTTTAGCATAGAAAAATTAAAGCAATGTAAACACCTAAAAACAATTTCAATAAACATTTCTCCCTAATAGACCTATTCTAAAACAGCAAACATAGATGCCCCATCATATTCCATTAAATGCCTGGGAGCAGAGGCTGGTCTTTACTTCATGCTGAAAAGATGACAGTGTTGGTGCCAGATGGACCTCAGTGGGGAGCTCATTCCATAGTCAGGGGCCACTACTGAAAAGGCTCTCTCCCTTGTTATCACCTTCCAAGCCTCCCTTGGAGGTTGCACTCGGAGGGAGGCCCAAATATTGACTGCAGTGTTCAGGTATGTTCAGGTTGGGAGAAGTGTTCCATCAGGTATTGCGATTCCAAACCGTGTAAAGTTTTATAGGTTAAAACCAGCACCTTGAATCGGGCTTGGAAAAATACAAGCAGCCAATGCAAGAATTGCAATGCCCAGAATTGGTCTTATATGGTCAGACCTTCTGGTCCCAGTTATCATCTAGCAGCCACATTTTGCACCAGCTGCAGCATCTGCACAGTCTTCAAGGGTAGCTTCATGTAGTGTGCATTGCAGCAATCCAACTAACTTGGAGATTATCAGAGCACAGATGACCGAAACCAGGTTATCTCTGTCCAGACAGAGGTGTAACTGGGCCACCAGCCAAAGCTGGTAGATGCACTCCATGCCACTGAGGCCATCTGAGACTCAAGTGATAGAGATGGCTCCAGGAGGACCCATCACTATGAACCTGCTCCTTCAAGGGGACTGAAACCCCATCCAGAAGTCCAGCTATTATCAGAAGAGTTTTCCATCTGGTCAAAGAAGCCTGTTTGCTTCTACCACAAATTTTCTTCCACATTCCCTCCCCCTAAAAATTCCCATTGTTGTTTATTCATTCCGACTCTTCGTGACTTCATGGACCAGCCCACGCCAGAGCTTTCTGTCGGCCGTTGCCACCCCTAGCTCCCCCAAGGTCAAGTCTGTTACCTCCAGAATATCATCCATCCATCTTGCCCTTGGTCGGCCCCTCTTCCTTTTGCCTTCCACTTTCCCTAGCATCAGCCTCTTCTCCAGGGTATCCTGTCTTCTCATTATGTGGCCAAAGTACTTCAGTTTTGCCTTTAATACCATTCCCTCAAGTGAGCAGTCTGGCTTTATTTCCTGGAGTATGGACTGGTTTGATCTTCTTGCAGTCCAAGGCACTCTCAGGATTTTCCTCCAACACCACAGTTCAAAAGCATCTATCTTCCTTCACTCAGCTTTCCTTATGGTCCAGCTCTCACAGCCATAGGTTACTACGGGGAATACCATTGCTTTAACTATGCGGACCTTTGTTGTCAGTGTGGTGTCTCTGCTCTTAACTATTTTATCCAGATTTGTCATTGCTCTCCTCCCAAGAAGTAAACGTCTTCTGATTTCCTGGCTGCAGTCAGCGTCTGCAGTAATCTTTGCGCCCAGAAATACAAAGTCTGTCACTGCCTCCACGTTTTCTCCCTCTATTTGCCAGTTATCAATCAAGCTGGTTGCCATAATCTTGGTTTTTTTGAGGTTTAACTGCAACCCAGCTTTTGCACTTTCTTCTTTCACTTTTGTCATAAGGCTCCTCAGCTCCTCCTCGCTTTCAGCCATCAAAGTGGTGTCATCTGCATATCTGAGATTGTTAATGTTTCTTCCTGCAATTTTAACTCCAGCCTTGGATTCGTCAAGCCCAGCACGTTGCATGATGTGTTCTGCATACAAGTTGAATAGGTAAGGTGAGAGTATACAGCCCTGCCGTACTCCTTTCCCAATCTTAAACCAGTCCGTTGTTCCGTGGTCTGTTCTTACCATTGCTACTTGTTCGTTATACAGATTCCTCAGGAGGCAGACAAGATCACTTGGTATCCCCATACCACCAAGAACTTGCCACAGTTTGTTATGATCCACACAGTCAAAGGCTTTAGAATAGTCAATAAAACAGAAATAGATGTTTTTCTGGAACTCCCTGGCTTTCTTCATTATCCAGCGGATATTGGCAATTTGGTCTCTAGTTCCTCTGCCTTTTCTAAACCCAGCTTGTACATCTGGCAATTCTCGCTCCATGAATTGCTGGAGTCTACCTTGCAGGATCTTGAGCATTACCTTGCTGGCATGTGAAATAAGTGCCACTGTCCGATAGTTTGAACATTCTTTAGTGTTTCCCTTTTTTGGTATGGCGATATAAGTTGATTTTTTTCCAGTCTAATGGCCATTCTAGTGTTTTCCAAATTTGCTGGCATATGGCATGCATCACCTTGACAGCATCATCTTGCAATATTTTAAACAGTTCAGCTGGGATACCGTCGTCTCCTGCTGCCTTGTTATTAGCAATGCTTCTTAAGGCCCATTCAACCTCACTCTTCAGGATGTCTGGCTCTAACTCACTGACCACCCCGTCTGACCTATCCCCAATATTATTATCCTTCCTATACAGATCTTCCGTATATTCTTGCCACCTTTTCTTGATCTCTTCTGTTTCTGTTAGGTCCTTTCCATCTTTGTTTTTGATCATACCCATTTTTGCCTGGAATTTACCTCCGATATTTCTAATTTTCTGGAAGAGGTCTCTTGTCCTTCCTATTCTATTGTCTTCTTCCACTTCCGCGCATTGCTTCTGCTTCTTCAGCATCTGTGGTTGGGGCATATATTTGGATCACTGTGATGTTAAATGGCTTACCCTGAATTCGAATTGAGATCATTCTATCATTTTTTGGATTGTATCTAAGCACTGCTTTAGCCACTTTATTATTAATTATGAAGGCTACTCCATTTCTTCTGTGATCCTCTTGTCCACAGTAGTAGATCTGGTGGTGATCTGATGTGAAGTGGCCCATTCCCTGGCTCATAGATCTTACATTCCAGGTTCCTATGGTGTGTTGATCTTTAGAACATCGGATTCGTCATTCACCACCAGCACCGTCGGCCGTTAGCCGTCCTTTCGGCTTTGAGCTAGCTGCGTCATCACATCTGGGTCTAGTTGAACTTATCATGGAAATGGGATGCAGACTTATGTATGAACACATGAGAAACTGACATGGACCAGAGTTATGCTGATCCATCCATTCCCAAATAGGACCTGCACAGGATGTCAAAGCAGATTGTAACAGGAGAGGGAGCTCTCACTGCACCGGACAATGGCAAAAGTATAACAAAATCCTGTGGCACCTGGGCATAAGAGTAGCATTCAGTTGTAAAGCAGGGGGCTTCTTTCCTCACGTTTGTTATATTTAGGATTGTGCAAAAACTGCTTAGGTAGTTTTGAATGCGTTTGCATGCATGTTGAGAGACTAGGGGTATGCCCACACTAGCCATTTATCCTGGGATCATCCCGGGATCATCCCTGTGCATCCAAATGACACACAGGGGATCACGGGGGCAGGCAGGGATGATCCCTCCATTTTTCTGGGATAATCCTTAGTTGTAGAAGGGCCTAGGGCCATTTTCAGCAGGTTTCCCCCCACTCACTTGTGAACAAATTTGTGTTATTTCAGTGCTGTTTGGTACCCATTTGTTCTACTTGGCAGCTTGTTCTCCTGCCTGCCGTTCATCTTCACCATCAGTATTCTTGGCTTCAGCTGCCCTCACTGTCATGTAATCTCATTGGCTGTTGATGACATCATGGACACTAGTAAACATAAACACCATTGAAATACTGTATTTGTTTGGTGGGTTGAGTGTTTATTTCATTTTATATTTTTTAAAGAAGTTTAGTTCAGTAGTGTTGAATTTACTAATTTCAATGGGAATATTACAATCAGTGATGATTTTGCACAACCGAAACACAAAGATAAAATCCAGAACCGGAAGTTCCAGGAGTTTGTTCTGACCTCTGCCATCAACTTCTCTTCAGTTACGTTTTCTTAACTACTTACAACATTCTAAGGTCAAACTACATGTTGCATTAATTGTGCATGATGGTTCCAATCCATATTTGGATTGCACTTACTTTAGAATACAACAAAATTGTGATTGCACAGTCGATTACATGAATTTTTGCATGAATCACTCTTTCCTACCAGCTCTAATGTTGATATACTCCATACATAGGTGTGTGGGTGGGTGTTAGTTACATTAAACAAAACACCATTTAATTCCCCCACCCCAGTTTGTCGTGAACTTAATGACTAATATCCTCCTGATATGCATATGCATAACTTTAAAACAAACTTGGCTTTGAGAGATCACATAAGAGGGGATATTGCTATGCATGTGTGGTGTTCCTAATGCAAAACATTACCTCATATCCCTCTATTTCCTCTGAAGTCTTGGTAAAAGAGGAAATTAAGGGAGACAAGCTGAACTATGGTGCTTAGGGAGTCCCTTGATTCGGTCTGTCACAGTTTTAAGCCTGCTTGGGGCCTCAGGGGAGTCTGGCTGCTCTTACTCCTCCTCTGCCAACCAGACAGTAACGGCCCACTGCTTTTATTCATTACCCTCAATGTAATGCACTAAATTTAACAAGTAACACACACAGTGGGAATTTATTGGCCTTTTGCAGCATGACTGCAAGGTATGATGTGGATGTGGCTTCCAATTACTGCAGATCCCAGCAACCAAGTCCATGTACGATTTTCATTAATCAGAAGAGAGAGAGAGAGAATCCACATTTTTAAAAATAAATAAATAAATAACAAAATGTTTGGGAAATTACCAGTTCAGAACAAAAGTTGATCTTTCCCCTAAATATACTTATCTTAATTGTAGAGATACTAACAAAAGCATACGCTGTGGAAGCCAGATTTCCTCTTTTACAGAGGACAACCCTCTCTTTGAAGTGAAAGCATCCTCTCTTTGAAGGGCTGGTCCAGTCCAATTCCGGTTTAAAGATCAAGAACCACCAGAATGAAAAGCTGGGCTTTCAAGTAGCCCATGAACAGCACACAGGTCAAAGGTCAGCCACACTATGGTAAGATGTCCTGTATTTCTATTTAAAATATAATAATTTCTAAATTTGCATCTACATGTATAAATCAGCACATTCTATTGTTATGCAAATCTTTTTGTGGTGATGCATTTCCTTTTGTTTAGCAATTTGTAAGTGGTTACTCTACTTATAGCAAAGATTTGAACAGCAGGGTTTTTCCTGCCCTACCTGGAGATACTGGAGATCGAACCTGGGACTGTCTGCATGCAAAGCAGGTGCTGTACCACTTGAGCTACAGCCCCTCCCCTAGTGCTGCTGGGATGGGCAACTGTGAGAAGGCCAGGACCTCTACCCACAGGCTGGAACACCCTTTATGGGTGCTGAAATCTTTTAGAAATTAAAAACAGATCTGTAGCAGCTACGGAACACTGAAAGGGTTGAAATTAGATTGTTTGTAAACTTGTCTTGGCTCTTTTGATAATCCACAGTGGCTATGAAGTGCTAAAAGGGCCAAAATTCACTTGCAAACAAGAGGAGAGCCTCCTTTATCCACGGATATTCTCGATCTGATCCAGAATATTGGAAAGACTCTCCTCCTCAGAAAGTCACCCTCCACAAGAAGAAGGCAATGAACATGACAACAGAGGAGGGTAGCACACTCTGTCTCCTAAGATGTTCAGTTTACCCAATAAAACAATGCCAGAATAGGGCTATTATTATAGCTATAGAGACAGCTTTTTCCCTTTGGGGGGTTGTTCAGTTGTACCGGACCTAGCTTTCTGTACTAGCCTCAGCTTTGGCCTCTATAATCTGTGTGTGTGTGTGTGTGTGTGTGTGTGTGTGTGTGTGACTCCTGGATACCCCAGTTTAAAATGGCTATCACAGAGATGGGCAACCAAGCGGTTAAGTTAACTAACAGGTTGTCTGGGAAGCAAGAGTCTGGCTCAGTTATACTGGGTCTGGCTCAGTTTCATACTATATCCAGCTCTATGTTAGAAGTCTGTGTTCTTTATTTATTTGGGTGCTTTTTTCCAGGATACACAACAGAAGGAGGGCTACCACTATGATTACTGCTGTCTATATCAAAGTATTTTGAAAATGTGAACTTTCCATCTTCTGCTAGATTCCTAATGGTCTTTGCACTGTACACTTCCCTTAAGGGTTTAATCTATCTAGATTGCCTGATGACCTGATCTCATCATAATTTTTGGACATCTGCACAGTGCCATATGCACATGTGTGGCAAAAGTAATGTATAAGCTGAGCAATCAGAGATACAGATGGTCACAGATGACCATCTTATGACACATGTGTGTGCTAAAATTATCCTTACCATTTTAGCAGGAGACAGGTGCTCAAGCTATCTTAGGGTTAGAAAGCTCACCTGCTTATTTGCATGGCCTCATCACTTGATGTTACTTAATTATATTTTAAAACTGCCTAATAACTAATGTTCTCTGCATGGATTTCAAAAGCCAAGAGAATAAACTACAGGATAAGAGCTAAAAGAATACAATATCATTTTCTCTATCACTTCACACTAGAGGAGGTTTCAGAGAGGCAGTAAAAGTTCATGCATGGGGGCCATGGGGCTATGCAAGCTAGGGCAGCCCACAACACAATGTCTGGCCATACCCCCAATGACCCATATGTTCAGCCCCCATGAAAACTCACATGGTGCTGACGTGTACTACCATATACACACAGAGCATTTCCATACAAGGAGAGGGATGGTGAATCCTTACTGGTCCGACTCTAATTGGAAGAGCTCTATGCACATTCATGGCAGGGCCAAGACGGCATAGCCTGTGTCCTTTTAACATGTGAGGGGGATTATGTCTGAAACCCCTTTTGGAGACTGCTGGCTGATTCCACTGAAACCATTTGTGTTTTTGAGTTGTTATGAGACAAAATGAAAGCTCTTTCAGGGATATCGGTGATGATTCTATAGCAGGCGTGAGGAAACTTTGGCCTTCCAGATGTTGGTGGGCTCCCACTCCCATTAGCCCTCGCCAACACAGCCAATGGTGAGCCATGATAGGAGTTGCACTCCAACAAGATCTCACCCTTGTGCCACAGGAACTGGATAAATTATATTCTTTAACTACATTACTGCTTCTCCTTTGAATATGTTTGCTCTTTCATCTACCTTATATTAAAACAGCATTGGTTTTGTATGGGGATAAAATATGCTATCAGCAAAACTGAATCTTGAGCATCTCATTACTGTACCACAACATGGCGGCCACAATTAGAGTAAGCTTTAAATGAAAAAAGAAAAAAAAAGACTATTCCTTGATTGAAAGTGAACAAACAGCACTGGTGCTGGGAATAATGAACTATCAAAATTACTTTATTTATTTATTTATTTATTTTATTTTATTACATTTATATACCGCCCCCCAGCCGAAGCTCTCTGGGCGGTTTACAACAATGAAAAATAGTAGACATTAAAAGTATACAAAAAAATTAAAAAACATAAAAACAGTATAAAAACAACAACAGTATTCATTTAATACTTTAGCTGTAAGAGAAAGTATATAGTAGTTAGTCTCCTTTATTGGAGATTATTATATTCTGGACTGTGGATTAACATTATTGCAGGTTGCTACTATTATATTGCACTGGTTTTTCTCTAGCAAACTTCTCAATTCTTTGTTAAGATGCCCCATAACACAACCTCGAGTTGGACATGAGGGACTCTAATTAACCTCCCCATTCAGCCATGTTCCCTGGGTGGTCTTTGGAAAGTCATTGGTATTGACGCCAAGATCCTCGCATTTAGCCTCAGACTGTAGCGTAAACATTACTGTTGAGTACAAGGGTTGGTACTGCCAAGGGCAGTGGTGGATGTTATATATGGAGGGAAGAATGTGGTCATATTGTTTGTTGCAGACCACATGAAACATGTGACACACCTATATTTACAGCCAATTCACTGGCTCTAAACACTGAGTGATGATGATTGCTAATAACAATTATATAAACTGGCATACTAAAGCTGCACAATTATGACAGAAATCCCTTTGCTTACAAAAATGGAGACTGATGAATTTGTGTTGAGAATTCATAGTTATGATTAGGTATAAAAAATATAACAAATGCTCTTAAAATACTCCAGCTTTTGCAATTATATAAAATATATCTAGGAGTTTGGCTTTTGAACCACGTTGAGAATCTTTTCCTCTCCAAATCTGAAATGACGCTCTCTGGATATTGGATACATGGTTTTTCTCTCTGTGTGTATGCAGTGTTCTTTTGTAAGCACAATACCACATGCTGAAGGGTGATCCATACAGATAAGAGTGTTTCAAAGCATGGATAGCCATTGCTGGATCGGAGTACGTATCTTTCAGCTAACCTAATCTACAAGATTGCTGTTTAGAAAGTGATAAGAGTTGCGAAATACAGCTATAATTGCTGGATGATGAATGCTATAGATTTTTTTTTGTTAGTTTCACACACAAATGAGCCAATGAAACACAGTCATTTTGATTTATATACCTATATACCGGCATAAGCTTTTCTTCGAAAGGCTTGAAATAGCAGAAGAAATTGGCATAAAGCTTTGGAAATGGAAAAAACAGGTGCACTAAATCTCATGATATCTATCCAAATCCTCAGTTAAGTATATGGTAATATTCATTCTATCCTTTAGCATTTAGTGTGTTCACTATGCAAATATGTCAAATCGGAACAATTTCTACATACTTCCAAATGGAGGATTTCCTTGAATGTGAGGAGTAGGGAGATCTACAAACCACATGGGGACATTGGTTAGCCGTGGGTTGGTCACTGCTAGTCCACATGGCCAAGTAGAATGGCACAAACTCCTAACAGTGACTGATACAGAATGCACATCATTAATATAACTTCCTTGCACGTAACTTTTCCTTGATTTCTAGTTTTGTGCAACACTGAATACGCCTGAGAGAAGCTTTTATCTGGATGTGTCTTTGTTGCCACTTTTGATCATTTGTTTAGCTCCACCCAATTTTCACAAATATATCTTTCAAAACAGTGTATTCTCTTGACTACGGCTTTTCATGGGAGGGGAAATCGGTTACTCTTGCCAGAGGTTACTAAAATGGTATGATCTCACCACCCCTTCCATTATAGCAAGTGACAGGACGTTGGTTTGTAAACACGCCTGAAGAAAATAGGGTTGTGAGTGTTGCCTCAGTTCCTGAGGGAAGCAGCCAAGGAGAAATAAATAATAATTTAATATTGTCAACTATGGCTGGTTACTCAGCTGTTGTCTATTGGCAGAGTTCCATAATCATCTTGATTCAAGGACAGATGTCTATTTTGCTCTTCTCATTTTTTACCTTATTGACAGGTCTGCAATCATAGAGCTGCTGTCTGGTGCCCAAACAGCCACTCTTTATGTGCTCTACCCTGGGAATACTACGGTGGTTTGTCTCCCTGCAAGATCAGGATTAGTTGAACAAATGAACTGGGAAATGCTTCTGTATGATTAAGTAAAATGTGCTGCGGCAGAGACTTGGGGGGGGGGGGGCTGGTTGCGACCACCAGCAGCTGCCAATAGGCTTAGAGCGGTACTGAGCCACAGAAGGGTTAAAAGTTTTGTCTGTGACACTGAAATTGAGGCCAGCTGTAGGTCATATTCATGTCCCAGCCACAGGAAAATGAACCTGTGAGACAGAACCTAATTATCTGCTAAACCAAAAGCCAGTCTCAGTTCAATAACTTACGACAGAGCTGGCAGCCAGATATAGGGTTGCCATGACAACACTGAAGGAGGAAAAAAAAAAAACTACTGCTGCAGTGAAGAAGGAGGAAAAGGAGAATGTAACCCTAAATGTGCTGTAGCCATTTGATCTCAGGCAAGTGGATATGTCGAAAGACCCAGATTGCTGCAAGTGCCTAACCACTTGCATATCCACTGTCTTTACTGAAAGGAAAACAAATGCAATTATAGCTAAAATACAGACATAACTAGCTAACTAGGAATTAATTATCTAGTGAACAACATCATGGACTTTCCCTCCCAACAGATACTGTAAGACGTATGTAGCAACTGCAATCAGGAAGGGTCAAATTACATACTAGTCTAAAATGACTTCAGGCCATTTAAGACTTTGGTTTCATTTGGTCCTTCTTTTCCAAAACTGAAGAATTGTGAGAAATAAAACTCTCTTAGGATGACAGCAGGCATTAATTCAACCCATGAGTTAAATGGCTTTAGCTAAGAGCGACAGAGGAATGGTCGCTTCTGTAACAGCCATGGATCAAATGACAATGTATCTAGAATCTGGAAAGCTTCATGATGATGATGATGATGATGATGATGATGATGATAAGGAACACAGTGGGCAGAAAAAAAGAATTTGGAGATAATGATGATTTTCATGTTTTTTATTTATTTATTTAGCAAGTTAAGCAGTGGTTGGGAATCTGTAGAGCTTGTAGATGTTGGTGGATTCCAAATCCCATCTGTCCAGCCAGGAAGATGGGAGTTGTAATTTGACAACATCCCGGAAGTAAAGGAACACTAGGTGAAGTACAGTGAATGGAACAGACAAGCCCCTCCCATAGTCACACACACACAACTCACATGGAAAAGGGAGGGCAATACATATTGGAAGAGTATTGGACACAACCTGTGTTCATGGACTGGACTCTCCAATAGCCATAGATGCAGCACCAGCATTGATGTCATTCAGGGACATGGCAAGAGAGTTTCCACATCAGCATCCATGGTAATACTCACTTGGAAACTTTCTACACCAAGGCCTAATCTACACGAAGCAGGATATTACACTATGAAAGTGATATGAAAGTAGTATATAAAAGGCAGAAGCCACACTACTACTTTATAGAGGTATTGAAGTGCACTGACAACTGTAGGGGCCCATAACACATACCATATACCACTTTCATACTGCTAATATCCTGCTTGGTGTGGCTCCTGCATGGTCAGCTTGGCCTGAAATAATGGGCCAATCAGGCAAGAAGTTAAAAAGAACTAGTTCCTTTATCTGTTAAATAAAAAAACACCTAGATTTTGAAAATACCTACACATCAAGAATCAGAATGTCACAATGGCTATCACTATATGCCTTGCCTGCTGAAGGTATGTCATGACATGGAAGCCTTTTCCTGCTTTCTCTGTATGATGTATACAACATGTGTGCTGGCTCTTTACACTTGCATCCCAACCATTGATTTCAGTGCTATTTAAAATCTGCTTCAGATTGCAGGCTTGGTAAAGGCAGTAAAAAACTAACATGAGAAAGTGGCATGAAGGCCTACAGATGAGGCACTGAAATGAGATCTTGTATAAAGCCAAGAGATTTCAATCCACATCCTTGATTTAATGAATGTCACAATGCTGGCCAAAAGGCATTAAAAAAGAACAGATATAGGCAGATATTGCAGCAAAAGGTAGCCGTGACTGAGGCCTAGTTCTCACAAATAGCAGGTGAAGTGAAAAACCTGTTTATGAATCATATCACTTCAAGCTGCATGAGGAGGCTGACATAACTGAATGGCCTTCTGTATTCACACACAGTCCCAAATCCCTGCTTATCAAAAACAGGTATGTCAGGATAGAACTCTTCTCCCTGATAGCTAATCTATAAACCAGGACTGTTGTTGTTATTTTATGGTTGAGTGTGTGTGTGTGTTTTGTTTTAAGGTGAGAAAGATACTTGTGAGACAATTCCCAGTTGTGAAAAAGCTTTGTTTGCTTCTGTATAGTTAACTAATGAACTCGGAGAAGCTGTTTGACTTCCTCAGGAAGGATTTGGGGAGGGGAGTTGTCCTTTCATTGTAATGTGTTCTGCATAGTTTTGGCTCATTCTACACAACTATATTTGCATACCCTGTGGTTATGCTTAATTCTCATCCTCTACCCCCGCCCCCCAAATGGAACATTTTGCAAGGGATTGGAAAGTACAGGGCAAAATACTGGCCTTTTGTCACTACAAGCCCTAAGGTATCGGAGATCCTAACCCTCACCAGAGCCTTGGGGCAAGTCTACATCTGCAGGCCTTCCGGGGGTGGGGTGGGGAGGGATGATCACAGGCTTTTCCGCTTCTGGGATTGTCCTCCAGGGTCTAAATGTAAGCGAGTTGTCCAGCAAGTTGTTCTTTTTTAAACAAAACAAAAACAAAAACAGGGACATTTGCACAATTGCGCAATGACATGTGCGTCATCCTGTACCAAAAATAAGTTGTTGTTTTAAAAAAACCTTCCGAAAACTGCTGAGAGCCATCCCAGGGATGGCAAAAATTCTGCCCTCCCCACCCCGATGGGCACAGAGCTCCTGCACAGCTCCATGCCCATTTGAGGAGCCCTGCTACTTGTAGGGAAGAAGGGACGAACCCAGGGGTGTCCTGGGACAGCGGAAAAAATGGGAAATCTGTGGTCCTAGTTACCTAGGGGAAAGTCTCTGGTTGTCCCTGCTTGACCCCGGGATCCCTTGTGCATCATTTTGATGCACAAGGATGACCTAGAGATGACCCCAGGATATATGCATGGTGTAGACATGGCCTTGGTTGCCCCACACTCAAGCTTCCAAGAGGCCAAAGTATTCTCTTTTCCCAGTGCCCTCCACAATAATTTGCCTCCCTGCAGGTTGTGAAAGGGAGAGGCATTCCCATTCTTTTGCATTTTCTCTTTGCTTGTATTTCCACACCCACATATTTGGAATTTCATCCAAATACAAGAGAAAAGATAAGGCTATCAAAGGCTACTAGTCCTGATGGCTATATGCTACATCCAGTATCATGGGCAGTATGCTTATATACATCAGTTCCTGGGGAACATGGGCGGGAGGGTGCTGTTGCACTCATGCCCTGCACTGTCTGCCTCCGTAGGGAGGATGTCCTGTTTCCCTGCTTTTTTGTGCTTGTTTGAAAACTGTGTAGCCTCAGCGTTGTTTTGTAAATTGCAGGTTTTTGTTTATTCAGTATACATAAAGACCAAATACTCCATTAACCGTGTCACTAGCTAATGCCATACAGTATTAGAACTGGGCCGAATTCCTGCTAGTGTGTGTGGAGATCTGCTTTGCATACTATTACATTTTATTTATTTATACTGAAATTTTGTTAAGGAAAACTCCTGCCATGTTTGCATGCTGCTGTTGTCTCCCTGGGGCATCAGTGTTCATGTACTTTGCTTGTAGTACCAGCTTTAGTCTCCCATCCTGAGGTACAAAGTCAGAGAGGTAGGTAGGGGCTTGAAAATATGTTTCCTTATAGGGGTATCAGTTTTATTTGCATCAGAAATTCTGACTCAGGCTGATCTGTAGAGATTCACACAAATGGAAGACTCTGTACTAGGGTCACCATATGAAAAGGAGGACAGGGCTCCTGTATCTTTAACAGTTGCATAGAAAAGGGAATTTCAGCAGGGGTCATTTGTATATATGGAGAAATTCTCTCTTCATCACAACAGTTAAAGCTGCAGGAGCTACTGTATACTAGAGTGACCAGATAGAAAAGAGGGCAGGGCACCTGCAGCTTTAACTGTTGTGATGAAGAGGAAATTTCACCAGGTTCTCCATATATACAAATGACACCTGCTGAAATTCCCTTTTCAATACAACTGTTAAAGATACAGGAGCCCTGTCCTCCTTTTCATATGGTCACCCTACTCTGTACCATTGTAACTCATGCATCTCTAAGGAGCTCAAAGGTTGTTAATAGCCAGTACTAATGTATTATTTAGTTCTGTAACAGTCATTATTTAATTCTGCTTTGACATCAGCTATAAATTATTATTATTTTCAAACAATTAATTATAATGGGAAATGGCCACAATTCCCGGCAACTAAGCAATTCTTAAATTAACAAGTTAAGGACTGAAACATCCATAGAGACTCTGGCCATGGCTAGACCAGGCCTATATCCCGGGATTGTCCCGGGATCATCCCTGTGCATCCAAATGACACACAGGGGATACCGGGAGCAGGCAGGGATGACCCCTCCATTTGCATGGGATAATCCTTAGGTCTAGCTAAGGCCTCTCTGTCTTTAAAATACTACATATCATGCTAACCCACATAGCAGAGACGCACTCCTAATTTATCACATTCTTCCCCTAGCCTGAAACCCAAGGAAGGTATCCCATAGTTTATCCAGTCCCACTGCCAATTAATCCCTTGCACCCCAAATCTAATAAGTCATCCCATAACAAAGTCACAACCAAGACTGCCAATGGCTGCTTAAAGTAATCTTTCTTATGTTAAAAGTGTGTTTACCCTTTCAGGTTATCTATCAATGAAACAGAAGATCCTTCCCTAATTGTGGAGCAGTCACCTCTCTACCTGCCCTTGCTGTCAAATATGGTGGAAGAATCAGTAATCTCAACAGGTCTTGTGATGGGGCACAGCAAAGAAGGAGTTTCTACGGTATGTTGGATCCAGGCTATTTATAGTTTAAAATTAGCAGATTAAATTCTGCTTGGGAGACAATGCAGGTGATGGATCTCCAACCTTATATGCTCCTAGAAATCTGTAAAAACAGCTTTCCCCAAGCTGGTGGCATCCAGATGTTTTGAACTTTAACTCCCATCAGCCCTAATGGTCAGGAATCTTGGAAGATGTGAGAATAAAACATCTGGAGGGCATCAGGTTGTGGAAGGCTCTACTAATAGATGAATCACTGTCTTTGACATCAGTTGACATATCTGTTTATTTTTCTATGTAAAATGTATATCCTCCCATTCCTAAAAAGTTCAAATCAGCTAACAATAAATAGTATACAAATACAATAAAAAAGTATGAACACAACAAAAAAAGCACGATCATCAATAAAGAAACATGGAGCAGAGGACTGTCATATTAAAAATAACAGGAGCAGCAGTTAAAAGCAACCAGACAGGTTTTAGGGTGACTCGACATTAAGAAAAAAGCCCACATCCTTACCAGCCTTTTTTTCATGGGTCTTTCTACTTTCACTAAGGGCTTCTTTAGATGACGACCACCAGCAACCACATTATTTGTAATTGAAATGTCTGGGAAATGCTCCATACAGTTCAATGAAACAATGCCATCTAGTGGTGGAATTAACCCTGTGATTATTTTAAATACTGCATTATCTCAGGTTTTTTTAAAAGCAAGATTGTGGGGAAAAGCATGGGAGGTGTCCTGGAAGTTGACAGCATCATGTAAAGGATCTACAAAGCTCTATGAGTAGCCAATCATGAGTGTGCAATAAATCACTTGTGTAGAGAAGCTCTTAATGAAGCTATTAAAACTGAAGGCCCTCCTAAAAAGGAAGGTTTTCACATTGCAGGTGGATGACCATCAGGGAAGACAATAGGTGGATGTCCATAGGGAGGTAGTTCTGGAGCATGGGTCTTGCCATTAAAGAAGATTCTAAATCGTGGGCAACTTGTGGCTAAAACATCTGGAGAATCATAAATTGTGCAGCCCCGGACTACAAGGCATTACAGTAGAAGAGCTTTGAGATTACAAATGGGTGAATGAAACAGCCTCTGAATCAGAAAGATAGATTCATAGCTTTCTTACCAGGTAGAGCTGGCAAAGGTGTTATGACTATCAATACAACCTGAAGATTCAAAAACACCTCTCTTAATGTTTAGGGATGATTCTACTACAAAATTAGGAGTCCACACCTTCCAGTTTCCTACAGGTTTTAAGACCATTATTTTATCCAACTGATCTTGTTCTTCTTGTACTTATAAGAACAAAAGAAGGGAGTGAATAACTGAAGGATCAGCTGAAGCTATTCATTCTTGAACTTTAGCAAGGTTTCAACGGAAAGGACACTTTGTATATCCTTCCTCTTGCCTCACATGTCCATGCATTTAGATCCACACGTAGTGTACATCCAGATGTCTCTCTAGCAGTGTAATGTGAGCTTAAATAAGTGGAATGCTTTACACTGCAACCAATCCTTTATCAAAGCCACAGGATTCCTGAATGAAACAGAAAAAGAACAAGAAAGGGTTTGAAGTAGCATCTGAAGATTTGTGAAATGAAATTGATTTCCATTCCAATCAGGTCTTTTACTCTTCTTGAAAATGTCAAGGTGTCGGCCTTGGCCATTACCCGCCTGTGATTTATAGTTGAGACAAAGCAATAATACTCAGGTGACTGTCTGGAGCTCTGCTGCAGTGTCTGGAAAGTCTGCAGATGGCAGCCATCTCTTTTCTTAACCAACTTGTATTGCTTATCTAAGATCGGTGCTCTTTGTTTTTTATCCTAGATAAGGAGACGATGAAATGTAGGCCTCGATATTTACTTAAGAACAGTGTGTGTGTGTGTCTGTAATACAAGCCCTGGAAAAGAAAGTATCCAATAAGTCTGACAGATTAGAAAACAACCTTTATGATATACTGCATTCTTTGAAAACATACATTTACATCACCAGACTTAAGTGGTCCTGAATTGCAGAAAATGCCTGTCTAAAGGCAGCACAGTTGAAGAATGTCTTTTATTTGTATTATGCCTGAAAGCTGCTTTCCAACATTCGTAGCCTATTCCATAACCATAACCTGATTAAGCAGAAGAATAATGATGTAAGGCCGTTTGCAGCTACCAACTTCAATGAGATTGAACCTGGTTGTATCCACAGCCTTTAACTTAAGTGGGTAACAGGTCATGCTAAAGGAATGATCTCACCATTAAATAAAATCTAACAAGTATGATCATAATCTGGACTAACATTTGAGGGAATGTAATCTGTGCATCATCATAAAAGTAATTGGATAGGCTTATGCAAGTCACTATCTCGTAACCTAACTGTACAGGCCTGTTGTGAATACCTTCCCTGAGTGCCCTAGAAGGGGTAGGATACAAAGGTCATAAAAACTCTATCGCAGTGCTATTAATAACATAGGGATATATAAGTAGTTGCCATGTAATGGGTCAGACCATTGTCCATCTAAGTTAGCATTGCATACACTCACTGACAGCTGCTCTCCAGGGTTTCAGACAGGGGTCCTGGCCAGCCCTATCTGGGAGTGCCAGAAATTGAACTGGTGACCATGCAAATCATGTACTCTGCCACTGAGCCTGTGCCAAAAGGGCCAACCTATGAGTAGGTGCAGTAGCTTATAATACCAAGCCAGCAATTTTGGGGACCAGGAAAAATAAGGGAGCCAGCAATTTTGTGATGAGGCATCCTACTGCACTACCAACTGTTGATGTATGAGTTTGCAACCCAACTGGCCCTATAACCAAAGCAGCTTTTTGCCTTCCTGGTAAAAAAAGATCTGGAAGCAGAAACTTGTTTCTATTCATGCTTCACTGGATAGAGGGAAGATAATTTTCACCAAAATTTGTCCCAGAAGCTTATCTATGATATACTAGGGATTGCCAACCGTCAGTGAATTGCCTTTCCCCTTTAATTAGTGATTTTGTTGTATTGTTATAAGGCTGTTTCTCTCCCTTTTGGGGGGCAGGGCAGGCGGGCTTATTTTAACATTATTTCAAAATTAAAGTCCATATTTATCTACCTATCTATCTAGTGAGGTGAGTGGGGGTACGTCAAAGACATTGTTACCATCTGGAGTAAAAAATAAAAAAATCTAGTCATAGAATCCACTTAGTTAAGATAGGTTCCATTAGCTGGTGTCTCCCTGAGTTGATGCAATATCCCCTCCATGAATGCTGTGTACACGTCCTCCTTTATTTCATTCTTCTGTCCCACAGGAAGTCATAGTAGCAACTCCTGTCCCTTCCCTGACAGTCCAATGAATCCTTTCTGCCTCTTAACTAGTGAAACCATGCGAAGGTTTTCAGGCGGGCATTTCTGAACAATTTCTTTCAATTAGGCCAGTTTCTATTACAGTAATTCAAGTGTCAAAGTCAAGGGCAGCTGATCAGCCATACCAAAAGTAAGAGGAAAGACCAAATGAAAGAAAGTGAGAGAAAAAGGATGGCACGAATAAGTGAATGGCACATGTAATGCTAATATGGATGGATTCAGACAAACAGGATTCCTTCCCCAAAGAAACTCCCCCTCCCCACAATCCATATAAACTAGTTCCACTTCATCCACAGTGCCTGGTGCTTGCAAAGGTTAGTGCACATTGGTGGAAACAACTATATTTGAATCTACCCAACCTGCTTGAATAAGGGCACAATAGCTCAGTATTGTGCAGGACATTGCTTTCAAATTGGATCCAGGGTCTGCCTTTTGTGGATGGAAGGGCTCCTCTCACAAAAGGTGTCTCCACCTAATTTCTAGAGTTCCCCCTTCCCTCTGCAACATAGCTCACTCCATTCCGTCGGGTCCCTCTCCCAACTCTTTGTGTAGCATTTTCAGAGGCCAAGAGGGTCTGCAATGGGAGGATGGAGCAGGGAGGTTTGCTGTAACTAGCCCAGTCACCTGCTTCTAAACCTGGATCCAACCCTACATGCTTATCATGTAATAACAGGCACCTTCAGGCATCATAACAAAAATAAATCTACACTCAAGGAAGGGTTGCTAGAATAAAATGTAAAGGTATTCTCTGAATTCCATCTTTCCCAATTATGTTGGGAAAAAGCATGTATTCATCATTTATATAGAGTTGGACCCAGACAAAGGCATGATTAGAAAAACCCATGGAAGTTAATGAATCTTAAGTCTCATTTATTTCAATGGATCTACTGTAAACATCACTAAGTCTTGATCCAACCCATAATCTTTTATAATAAATACTTAGCATCCATGAAGAAAGTTTCAAAATTATAAAGAGAAAACAACCAATTTGGAAATCTAAAAGAAGGACTAATAATGCTATATAACTACACTTACGAATTAAATGAACATACTTTCACATCCTGGAAAGTGTTTGGATGTGAGGAACATGTTCTTCCCATGAAGAGCTTCAGGTATCAGGCGGTATAGAAGTGTATTAAATAAGCAAAATGTTCATCCAAGACTATCTACATGAGTGATATGAAAATTAACCCATATAGTTATTAACGAAATATCTGTATATTGTTTTGAGCACCATCGTATTTAATTTCCTGCATGATGAGGTTTTTTAAAGTTTTGTTTTCTTATTGATTACATTCTTTAAAAGAAATAAGTTCTAGTAGGAGATACTGTAGATATTTGAAATTCAATCCCTGAACTGACTTTTTAAAGGAAATGCTTTCCCTAAATGAAGTATATTTTCCTTTTATGTCCTTGTTTAAATCCTACTTCAGACTTTCCTCTCATTGTACACTCTAAGCTCCACCAGTGAATTTAAATAGGGCTTCACTATATGTTTTAGTGCATTCAGGATTTCTTTGTTACAGTTCCCACCCTGCTGTATTATGTGAGCCCTGGCACGGAAGTCCAGCAGTCGGTTTGTTTTCTGCCATTAATAAAAGAATCTACTTTCTTCCAGTTCTTTGAAGAAGTTGAAAAGGCTACATGTGAGGGAGGAGGGGATGGGGAACAGATTGTGGTGTAATCCCCCAACAAAATGCCGTCTAGATAAGAAACCTCCCTGAAGAAAATTTACAAATGCTAAGACTACTTCTTTCTGTAGCGAAGATGAGAGCCAATATACTTAGACACATACTGGGTTTTGACTAACACTAGGGATCCCACTAGGCAAATGGAATTAAATAATAATAATAGATCTGCTTTCCCTGTTCACTCTTTGAACCAATGCCTTCTGATTCTTTCAGTGCCCAGTGTTTGATTAAAGGAACTATTTTGTTACATACTTAATCAAAGCATCGTATTATTTGAAGAAATCTATTAAAGTCACTAAACAAATGAGATTTGCACATTGTTATTACTTTTTTCCTCTCTCCATGGACCAAGCTTATTTTAAAGGGGTTAGCGCTCCTTCTGATACTTCATCTCCTTGGCCAATCTCTCAAAGCACATGGAATGTGGAAGTAGAATACCCCAAAAAAACTAGCAACTTGGTCAACAACTTGTACCAGAAACTGTAGTTCAATCACATTTTTAAGCCAAACCCGTGGGCTTGATGCTCTACCATCATTTTGCCAGCCATTTTGCCAGCATAGCTTCACAAGCAACAATGGCATGTAGATTTGCAACAATATTATATTGTCACTAAAGGCAGATACAATGATACTTAAGATTAGGATGCCAATCCTTGAAAAGTCAATGCAATTGACCCCCACTAATGTCAATGGGACTAACTTTGTTCAAAACAAATTCACTTGGTTTTTTTTATTGATTTTTGGATTTCATGGCAAACAGTCTTATTGCTTTCAAAGAAATTATGATAAAGCATCACATAAACACTGCACAATGGAAGAAGGCAAGCAAAAATAATTTATTTCATACACATTCATATATTTATGCTGTTAATATTTACATTATTGCGTATAATTAGACAACAAAGTTTAATCCTCAAATAAACAGTAACAAAAGCAAGGAAACCAATTCTAAAGGCTCATGAACAGCTTTAGAACAGAATCAGCAAGATCAAGTTTTAAATCTGGAATTAGCGTTGAGAAATAATCCACAGAAAGGTCAGAGATGTATCAACTGAATGTTCACTTAACTTCATCGTTTTCATATGCCACCCATTAAGATAAGCAAAAAGTACCATGTTAATGATGCTAAATGTTAATATGCTCCATCAGATGAATGCATTAATGCAACGCAATTGAATCAAGGCCATTGAAGAAGACACACCATGAAAGCTATTATTGTTGATAGTTTTAGCTGCAATTATTTATTGTTTTTGGTATTGAGGAGGTGAATGTTTTTGTTTCTATTCTTACAACTGGTTATATTCATTATTTGAAATTTAGTGCTATTTGTATTTTATTTTTTGCCCCCACCTTGAGAAGATTCTTACCCTTAAAGGAGTCAATACGTACACACACACTCTCTCTCACACACACAAACAATTGATGATGTCTTGAATGGATACAGATGATATATGAAACTAATTTAAACAGAGTCCTTTCTGATAATATACAATGACATCATCATCATCATCATCATCACATTGTTTCTTGCCTTTGGTTGTAATTTATTCTGCTATCAGCATATGGAAAGTTACTTGATTTTCTTGCCCCATACAATTCCTGAAAGAAAATGACTATACTTGAGTGCTATGTTCATTCCCTCATCAGGCAAAACATAACCATCTTATGTGCAAAAAAGCACTAGCCATGCCTTAAGAAGTCTTCCTCACCAAGAATCCCATCAAATGAATGAGAATATGACATCAATGATAGATACCTGACTAATGTGAGTGCCACTTTGGTATGGCAGTTTTCCATGCCACTGCGGTATGGTGGTGAACATCTGGAAACGTGAACTGAAATGGTTAATTTGTCAGGCAGTCCTCCCTCATAATAATTGACAACGCATATTACTGGAGTTGTGGAAAGCCAGCATGGCAGAATATGGGCACAATCAAGTCACAGTCTCATTATTTTAAATGAAAAATTAACCGTGGGCTTAAACCATCTACATTAAAATGAACGGGACTTAGAGATGCTTAACTTAAACTGGACTGTGTGTAATATTTGTTGATCCTTATGGTGACAGCACTTGACTTGTGTGTAATATTACACTAAGCAGCTTTATCTGATCCTATTGTTTTAGAATAGCTAAAAGAGAATCATCGGAATCACATACGGTATTATTGCATTAACATGCTCACGCTACTCAGGCTAATGAAAGGCCTTGGACAAAATTCTACTTGGGAAGAGGTATAAACATATCTTATATTGTAGAGCAAATGAAAACTGTTGTCTTGATGGAATAACACAAAATGACATCTGGGGAAATAGATGTCACCATTCTATAATAATTCAAAGTTAAAACACATGATTGTCATGATAATGAATAATTCCATTTACACAGCAGACAAAAGAACAGGTTTTTTTTTTCTCGTTTTTTGGATGGATGTTTGTTGGGGAGTTGCTAAATAGCATTCTAAGTTGACAGTTAATTAGGAAACAATAGAACAGTATGCAATGGAAGAGAACATCATGGAAGGGTTAAGATATGTATGTAAAACAATGGTTTTCCTTTTTAAAATTAAAATGTACAAATAAGCTGGTGTCAGAGACTAGGTGATCTTTCATTTCCACCGCACTGAGCACGGCTCACATCAGCAGCAGACAGCCACTAATGTATGCGTCTGGCTCAATCTGGTCTACCAACTAGGAATTCATCGAATTGTTAATATCACTCCTTTTTTGTATGCACCACACATCACTCTCTCTCTCTCTCTCTGTGTGTGTGTGTTGCTAGAGGTTGCCTTTTTTTATAGACCCACTAGCTGTAGCATGCATTGATTATGCCAGATATTGTACAGTACTATATTACAGTATAAGAGAAAATCTAGCATGGAAATAGACACACACATCATATACTCATAGCGTTAGCTATGCATGTTTACCTGTAATTTACCAACAAAAATACTAATTTGCCCTTGATTGGCCGATGAAGATCTCTCTCACATACTCTCTCTCGCTCCTCTCCTCTCTGTCATGCTTTGCTTTGTGTAGGGCACAGGTTGCATTTTTGCAACACTTTCAATGAAAATAGATTCCAGGCTGACTTAGAGGAGTACTGCTTGAGTAAATACTAGGGAATGTTGGTTTTTACATGTGTTCTTCATATCTTGGTTTCTATCTTGGTGTGACAGGAAAAGAAGGTGCTTGAAGCTTCCCTCTCTTACAATGCTGAACTGCAAAGAAATTCTAATATTATACACACTACAAAACAAGGGATCCTGTGGAAATACTTCAGCCCTGCATGGCACCTAAATTTTGAAGGTGTGTGTGGGGATGCGGGAGGGGAAATCTGACAGAATTGTTTCTATCAGTGGAATGACAGAATGACCCAAGAAGTTAATGCAGTGGGAGGATCCTTAGGGAGGCTTTACGTGTCATCTTCTTAATGAAGGACCATGTGTACTGAGGTACTTCATCCCTGCCTCTCCTCCTGCTCACTCTTTTTCAACAGCCACTACAGGCAGCCACAAATGGGGAAGCTCCTTCCAACCCTGGCCTGAAACCATGCTCCCAGTGAGACAACTGCCAACCACTTATCCTCAGACCAGTGTGGCACTTTGCCAGAGATCATCACACCAGCTGTTTTCCTTCCATGTTCTCTCTGCTATCAGTTGCTCTTGTCTGCAATTAATAGTAGCAGCAGAAACCAGCAGCTGCCATGAAAGCAAGCAAGAAAGGAAAACATCTGGAATGAAGTTTTCCTCCATTTCTTCCAGTGAGGAAAAGCAAACTGTTTCCACAGTGGTGAGTAGGTAGCAGTTTTCTTCAGGAGCAGGCTGCCATACACATGCTAGAAGTGGACTTCTGCATTCTGCAATGGTGGTCAATACATCCACATAGGAGCCCCCATATATACATTCCCTCATGAAAATAGTAATATGCAAACTGTTCCTAAGGGCCTTTAGAGTGAGCTTTGGGTTCAGGTCCTCTACTAATCCAGAAATAATGCAAAATGTAAAAATTATTCAACAATTAATGTATTTGCTATAACATAAGGCAATGTTTACATACTTTAAAGTGGTGGAGGCTGGGGGAGAGGAAAAGGAAGACAAAACCAAAAAGACAATAGAACATAAGAAGAGCCCAGTTAGTTCTGATCAATGGTCCATCTAGTACAGCTTCCTGATCCCTACAGTAGTCAACCAAGTTCTTCTGACAAATGTATAAGAAGGTTATGAAGGTAATAGCCCTTTTCCCATGTTACTCCCTAGTAACTGACACTGAGACTAAAAACATACTTCCTCTGAATGTGTAAGTTCTATATTGTCATCATGGTGACTAGCGGTCATTGGTAGACTTTTCTCTATTGTCTAATTCATTCCCACTTAGAGATATTTTTATATATGTCCAGCAGTATATAAACCAAATAAATAAATACTCCTAAGCTGGTGGCCATCACCATATTTTGTGACAATGAATTCCATAAATTAATTATGTGCTGAAATCAAAGGTACACTGCTAGTGAATTACATGAGATAGTATAAGAGAATGAATTAAACTGGTTACCCCTAAGTAAGAGTCAATGCACTTTTCAGGTCTTCTCTCTGTTCTTTTAGTTTAACAGTACTGGGTTAGACAGACACATATTCACGTATTGTATAAGGCAAGTTTTTTAATGTTGCTATATAGGGTAGTCTCCAACAGTCAGTGACTTAGGCCCACACTGTTTGGGCAGTTCATTTGGAGTTATTTGGCCTGAAACTTGAATATAGTTGTTGCCACTTCTAATTTGGGGGGGCAAATACATTTTCAAAATAACATCAACCTTTATTTATATAGAACTGTTGTGGATTTTGGAGGGTCGTATCAAATGCAGTAACATGTTAGATGAAGAGATGTATATATCAATTGTATTATGGATATATAGGCATGTGATACAGATGGATTAACAGAAACTTACTCCTGCCTTATAATGTGCCATGCCTCTTATTTAAAAATACCACCCTATTTATTTGTAACATTCCATGGGAAAAATAAAACAACTACTGAATCATTCTGAAGTATAATAACAATGTATTGTAATCACACTGTTGACGCTGACAGCACAATAGTTCTTCCCACACATGGGGTGTATGTGTGTGTGAGGGTGAGGAATCAGCAGTTGCTAAAATATCATCCAAAATGGGGAATTGTTTGGATGTTTGTGATGTGCAAGGCCTTTGTCTCAGTTTGCAAAGTTAGAATTTTTCACAGTAGAGGATGGGGAAACCGATGAACCATACAGGAAGTTGAGAAAGGCTTAAGAACATATAGAAATTAAAGCTGTATGTCAAGAAATAAAGTCAGAATAGTTTGATTACTTTTAGCACTACAAGTTTTGAAATATCCATGTTTTTATATAACCCTCTATCAGGATGCTGAATAGTTCACCAAAGTAGTATTGTAATATAAAAGCCAAATTAAGGTATGAAAACACAGAGACTAGAAAAAAACAGTCTACATTTGAAAGTAGGGTAAAATAGTTTGAGTAAAATAATTACAATAAAAGACAATGCATTTGACATTAGCTTTATGTTATAGTTAAAATATGGAAGTGCTATAATACATTGGGATGCTGGTTAAAATTAGAGAAGTTGCAAGATCTAAGCATCTAAAAGCATTGGAGCAAAATTACAGGACTCAGAAACATTCATATGCACATATCAAAACTCTAATGGGGGGAAAAAAGAAAGAAAACTGTTTGCTAGGGCCTCAGTGTGGACTTTGCAGACCAATCAACAATAGTTGCATTATCCAACAAACATGTTCTTCACTTGACTCAATACCTTCCATTAATTCAAAATGTTAATAATACAATACAGGTATGAATATACAAATCTTTGCACCACATGATGCCATCTGTATTATGCACATTGCATTTCTTCATAGGCCAAAATAACCCATAGTCATTTCATATGCCTCCACTAGAGTCAAATGTCTTTTTGTGCCATTACTATCGCAGATAAGTTACTCAATAAAGTCCAAAGCTGCTGGTTCCCCTCCGCCTAGGTCCCAAGAGCCTGACTTGTGATTGTTACTAAAAAACCTCACAAGTTAGGGTCTCAGGGACTAGGAAAAGTCCGATAAGATCCAGTCGAATTCTTCTTCAATTAATCAGAACGGGTTTTGCTGTTGTTTTTATCATATATCTCTTTTAGTATGTTTGGAAGATATAACATGAATAGGCAGTACTAACACTGTCAAAATAGACTGTCAGTTGCATGAGCAAAATTACTGAGATTTTTTTTTAAAAAAAATCCCATCTATAAGGCTTTTAAAGTTGTGCATGCAAAGGAAGTAAGCAGAGGGAGCTAAACACAGGTTAAAATCTGCTTGAAGCAGACTTTTACACGATTTCCTTCCATTTTTTCCATTGGCTTAAACAAAGATGAAACAGTTCAGCATTTTATCTCCAGTACCATTGTTATACTGGGCCCTAATACATTCTGTGCTTCAAAGCCGTTCTAGAGCAAAAATGCCCTTTGGGCATAATTTAAGTTTTTTTCCCCTCATTCCCATATTAAATTTTTCATCTGTAGACGAATATGAAAAAACTTCTGCTTCTGAGAGCAGATCTACTTTTCACTTCCTAAACTGTAGAACCCAGTGACTTCTAGCAACTTGTCATTCTTTGTGCTGGGTCACTTGAACCACATTTGAACTTGCAAAAAACATCCTTTACACTGTTAGGAAAAAGAAGAAACAGATTCCTCCCTCCCAATCACTCTTGTTTTTAAAGTCCAAGATATTTAATGATACA